>NC_047132.1:17011906-17362938 GCF_009829125.3 Periophthalmus magnuspinnatus
GGACATGTAGACAGAATAATAATAAATGATTACTCAAACATGTGTGAATGATTTGGGGAGGAAACAGTATTATAACCTGACTTAAAGATCAAAAGAGTCAATTTTGTGCAATATAAGACCTTTAAATTGTCATAGAATTCAGGTAGAGTCCATTGAAATTTCTAAATAAAAATAGGATATTAATTTTAGCAGTGTAGGGCATTACAATTACTATTATTGTTATTGTTATTGTTATTATTATTATTGAATTTTTTTTTACGATTTAGTCTTTGCACTAGAATCTCTTGCCACATTTCTCAATCTCACACCTCAAATATTTTACAAACTACTTTTCATTCACCGCCAAACTTTCAATCAGATTTTCTCCTCTCCTCCTCCTCCTTTTCAGACCCTTCTATCCCATCTCCACTCACTCACACACAGTTTACAACCAGACTCCCGTATTCTTTATGACGTCTCCTCTATCCAAGGCCGGGGCGCAGATATAAGACTCACTGCTTGTAAATGTAACCTCCGCCTTCAAATCTGGCTCTGAAACTCAGAGTCTGGGCTCCCAACCAACGCTATCAAAGACGACGTAGGATTCCCGTGACAAATTTATCGATCTGAACTCACAGTTTGATAGTGCAGAGCAAACTGTGGAGATAGACTGAGAATTTTAATGAAAGAATCAAGGGTCTGTTGGTTTTTGATGTTACCCCATGCTTCCCGACAGTCATTCCGAGCCGTCAAAGGAGATGGAGGTATGAGGACGATAATTTGGTGCAGTCTTGATCAAAAGCCGGGTCTAATGCATGGATATATATGTGATTAGGCTTCGACTTGTGTGGGTTTCTGTGCATTGATGAGCCCTGTCTGAAGATAATGAGCGCTCGGTGCCTTGTGAATAATGCCGTCTGTAGCCTATATAACGCGCTATAAGCTCTGAAGCTACGGCAGCATAAGATGTATCACCCAGAATAACGCTCCCGGAGTCTATTAATATGACAGAAAAATGTATCTCTGCATGATAATGTAATCTTATCTGATAAATCTTATAATCATTGTCAAGCAAACATTAAATAGTGCGTCCTATACAATACAGCAAGTATAGGGAGACGATAATAATAATAATGATACATTCAATTTTGTCCTAGGACAGATATAATGTAAAAGCTCTTTGGATCAAAATGAGATCATGATAAAGCCTTTTATTGTCTGAGAATCAGGAAGTGCACTGTTAACTCTTAACTAGTTGTGCCTCAAGGAGTGACAGTGGCTCAGTGGTTAGATCAGTAGTCTCCAAAACACAAAGGTCGGACGATCGATTCGCTCTTGGACTTGCTGCATCGATGTGCGCTTTATTGTCCAAAGGTAAGACACTTCACCCAAGTTGCCCAGTATGAATGTGGTATGTGTGTGAGTGAATGGGGGTGGTTAGTAGGGCCAAGGGTGCAGATTGGCAGCCTTGCTTCCATCAGTCTACCCCAGGGCAGCTGTGACGACAGAGGTAGCAGCTTACAACCACTGGGTATAGAGTTGATATAATCACTAGTGTAAGGCATTATTAATATTAGTTGTTTTTAGCTTTATTGTGATGAACCCTTCTCTGGCCTTGTGAATACTGTTTCAAATAATCTAGTTTTGTTCATTGTGTTTTTTAGACAATAAAAATCAGGTACAACGCCTTTAAGTAAGTATAGTTAGTGAATAACAAAACTGTCAGAGGTTATATGGTTATGGATTTCACTTTAATTAGATTTTATATCGGTTTGCCTGAGTGTCGCAGCTGTGCAGTTCATCACAGTGTTATCTGCAGAGTGAATGGATGCTCTGTGTCTATTGTCTCCATTCTACCTCTGTCCTTCTGTCTGTCTCACTAGTGTTTATCTTTGTCCTGTATAAGTGTGTACTACACTCACACCAGCTCCTCTCCAGATGCGACGTCCTTCAGCGTCCTCTCCTCTTCACAGGGATTTCTTATTCTTTATTCTCAGCCTTGACCTTGAACTGACTCTTTTTCATCTGTACAGAAAGAGAGGTATACAACAACACAATGCCGACATAAACTAGGGATCTTACTGATGTCTCCATACTATTTGAAGCCTGTATATAAGAAGTAACGATCTGAAAGAGAATAGGCATTTATTTAGATGGGCAAAGTAAATACACACACACTCAAGATGAAATGCATAAGGCTATGTACAGATAAATGAGGCTTAGTACAGACAAACCAATTGAGGAAGAATTAACAGAGGAGCCATCTACGTCAGGAGCAGAGAGTCACCCACAGCCACAAGGACACCGACACGGGGCCCAAGGAAAGATGAGGCAAAAACACCAACCTTACACCTGGAGTGTAAAGGACAGGTCCCAACAGCTGCAGCCAACCACTGCTCCTGGCACAGAGGACTCCAACAGTGGAAATACTAGAGATCCTAAAAGCGATAAAACTATATGAGTTAAAAGCTAAGAACTAGAACATAAAATAGTATCAAGAACATAATATAAAATAGTAAGCCTAAATTAAAAAGGTGGGCCTTGAGCCTGCTCTTAAAAACATCAATTTTGGCCCATTACTACAGCCCTCATCTATTCCATAGACGAGGGCCGTAGTAATGGAAAGACGCCTGGCTGTGACTGTGAGTCCTGACTTTCAGAATGACTAGGAGACCGCTGCCGGAGGAGCACAGGGTCCGCGAAGGTCGTAGGATAAAAGCACTTATGAAAGATAAGAAGGCCCAACACCATTAAGACATTTAAGAAACAGTAATGCATTTATGTAACTTAAAATTAATCCTGAAACACTATTTATTATTTATTATTTTTTAGTGTAGTAACCTGTCCTTCTACAGCTTCTCAGTATTGTGGATTAATACATTTGTCACATGACTGCTGAATTACATACAGTTTGCATCATACTTTGTTCTATTTTCTGCTTTTTTTCTTTTGGTGCAATAGCAAATGAAGAATGTCCCAGCCATTAGATTTTCACCTTTTAAAATGGCAAAATCCTTCTTTGCATTTGACCCATTTTTCAAGTAGTGCCGCTGGGGCAACCTGTCAGAAACAGTAGGCTACTGCCATACAGCACTTGGGGACCCAGATCTTGAGCTAGTTTTGTTCAGGACGGCCTTAGCTGGGGGATTTTATCTGTTGTGCAAGTTTTGAGTTGATGGGGTAAACCGGAGTTCCTGGAAGAAACCGACCAGACACTTACCTGGCCAGCCAGAACTACACTTTGACAAAACTTTTCAAAGAAGAGTGGATCAGAAACCAAATTCTGTCTCCCCAATTTCAGAGGGTGTGATTGACAGGCAGATGAACCAGTCATAGAGACACATGCTCCATTTGTGTCAAAACAAACATGCCGGCTTAGATGTAAAAAAGGAGAGTTTTTGTGTATTGAATATTTTGTTCTGAATGATACAAGAATTTTGGAGAGGAGATGTCATCCACATTTGAGAAACACAAGATACAAATTATCAGCAGGACCGTCAGGACAGAGGTTTTTCACACTCTGTGGTTCGATTCAAGATCATTCTGGATTCAGACAGAATATGGAAGGGACTAGCGGATCAGGCAACCCAGACACAGGAAGTAACATACAAATTCCACACAGAAAGACAGGAGAGTCAAACCCAAACCTCCTTGCGTTGAAGCTTGACTACTCATAAATACTATAGCAAGCACCAGAAAAAAACAGTCAAACTAAACTTTTTAGCACAACTATTTGCCCCTTTTCACATCTGTCTCCTGTGATCCCAGCTCACCTGTCCTCCACCAATCACCAAACATTCCGCATTTATCCCAATCAAAAGTCGGCATCAAACTCCCTGACTTCTGCTCCTCCAAAACTCCTCCTGATTCCTCTCATGTATCTGTGTGATCCCCTCTCATTAAACGTCCCTGTCGCGTCTCCTGTCTCATACCTCCGGGTGCAGACCTTTCACCTCTGACCTTTCGGACTCTTCTTCTGGTGGGACTGCAGTTTTGTATTGGTCTGCCCGTCTGCTATTAGCACTGTTGTCTGCAGCTTGTTTGTATTCCACCAGGGGATAAGATTTCATTTCAAGGTCGTTGTCTGTGGTAAGGGTATTTGAAGATAATTGTATTTTATTATATTTTTGGCGTATTTAGTGTGAAATTATAACCTATGTTTTGTTCACTGAAAACTGCATATGCTTTTAATGTTGAAAAATGGTTATGTAACATTTTTAACTGTTACATGTACGATCCAGAGTCCGAAATGTTTGAATAATCGCAACTACAGGTCACATTACAGATATGTGGGTGGAGATAGGGGGTAAGCGAAAACAGAAATGTTTTTGAGAAGTCAGGCCTCAAATGCAGGACAATACAGGATTACTAAAACATGCATTAGTCAATCTATATAAAAATCTGAGTAAGCTAATGATGAGGAATTTAGGGAGACATTTAGCTTATAAAAGTTGATTTCCTATATGACCCCTTTAAAGACTAATTCAAATTTCATATGCAAATCACACGAGAGAAGTCCCAAAACCAGCACACTTATGTCTCTATAAGTATTTTTCAAATTTTGTGGAAAAAATATTATAATTTTTTACAGCATGTCATAATTTTCAAATGTTGAAAAAAAAGAATGAGTTGAATGTTAGACAAATCTACAGGTCGCTATTTTTCAATCTTTGAGTTGAACTGAGAGAAAAAAAAAAACACACATAACATTCAGCTTTAGTGAAAAACACATTTCTTTCAAACACGTACTTGAAACTAATGAATGAAACTAAAAACATGTTTACACTCAACCAATATAATCAGATCATCCACAATGTTTTTAATTACATCCCCCGCCCCTGCAGACTCCAGACAGCAGTCTCTGGACACTTGGAGGTGATTGTGGCTGTCCTCAGATGAATGTGAGTAGGATTGATAATAATGAATGAGTGTGTTAAGAATGAGAGAGGGTGGGGCCAGACGTCCTAATGTTCTGTCTGAGCGATACGGAGAGGTTCACAGCTGCTCCAACTTCACTGCTCTTCTCATTTAGGGACTAATCACCCGATATAGACTTCATCAGGAAGAACTGGATTTGATAAAACTGTGTTACAGGTGAATAGGGCTAGTTTAGTTTAAGATATATCTCAATTAAGACAAGCAGTCAAGTTATAGGCAACCTGGCTTATTTTCAATTGTTGTTTTTGTATTTGTGAACACTAAAACTACCTGTAAATGTTTTCAGTTTAATATCACACTGTATAAGCAATAATATCTCCATGACACAAACAGGTGGCAGACCCTCCACTAGATACTTACATAGTGCACCTTTAAGATTCTACAAAGTTTGATACGTGTAACCCACACTATTTTAAAGTTAAAGAAGGGTTATTTTACGTCTATGGGCTATTAACTGCTAACACAACATATTTTGATCATCATGTTACCTTTTATTGTTTTGAAAATGCTATGTTCGTCAAAAAATATGTATTAACATTTCACTTTCATTTTTGTTGCTCTGAGTCTCTGTAAAAGAACTGTAAAGAGCAAAAATATAACTTTATGTAGGACTGGTGTGGACATGTCCTCTCTAATTTTGAGCTGACTGGGGTCAGAATCGACCAATATTTATGTCATCCGTGGATGACAGATCAGATCCAGACAGCATTCTGGCCAACCCCACTTCTCTTTTTTTATTTTCTCCCAATTGATTCGTATATACACATCACTCTCCCAAAAGCTTCTACCTGCAATATTTCCTGTGTGTGCATAAACAATTTCAAATGTGTCCTAGTACATAGTGCATTTACTATAAACTGTACAATGAAATGTGATTTTAATACATTACACGTAGCATAGGCCACAGAATCACACATTAGCGAGGTGCGTTCCTGCAGAAACAACGGCCAGCTGCAGTGGCACGCAACACTTTAGTTTTACTGTGCATGGGGTAGGATCGAGTTACAACATTTGAACCCATTTCTTCTGGCCAGGTGGGTCGCATTGAATTTTGACTCTGACGCTGAGTAGCCCGGGTCAGAAAAAAGCTGACCCATGCATCACTACTGGGTGCAGGCAGCAAGAAGCGTGCTGCAGATGAGGTTAAAAGGATAAAAGACATGCTCTGTAGATCAGGGCCAGGAAATTACTAGAATTTTTCTACTGGTGTCAAGCCACAAAATGCTCTTTAAGAGAAAAGTGTGACAAGTGTGAGTGAATGAATGAAATTAGACCTGTCAGCCAATGTATGGAAGTGCTACAAAAATGTTACAAATTGACCTACAACGTAAAACATAAAGTGAGCCTTGTCCTGAGGAAAAAAATGTGAGATCTGAAGTGTTTTGGAGCCTCTGTCCACAGCACAGAGGCAGAGTGAAGGAGAAGGATGAAGGCTGTGAGTGAGTGCTGGAGCAGGGGCGGTGCTGTGGCGGGGCATTAACAATAAAACCACTTCAGGCAACCATGTGAATGGGCATTGAGCTGTTAAGATACTATCTGTCTATCTAAAACCCATCAGAATACAGGACATCATAAGATTTATAGCTAGAGAGATCACTAAAATACTCAAACATGCATGGATGACATTTAAAACCTCCTTAGGCATTTTTTGATGAGGGAACAATGTTATATCATAGTAAAAAGAAAACAAAAACATCATTACTATTCTTACATGCATTTTGAAGAAAACTAAATATTGGGATTATCTAAACTGGCACTAAAAAGATTCTATGCAAACCACTTGGTGTCAGTCCTTATGTATTAAAACTTCTTTAATATATATTTTTTAAATTCATGAATAGTTTGACCATTGCTGCTACAGAAATTCACTTTGGTGCTTTATAAAGAAAAAAGTGTTGTGAAAAGTGTTCAATTTGAAAAGGGCCTCAATGATGAGTACCTATACAGTCAGTATACATTACCTTTCCCTAACCCACACAAAGTTCACATAGCATAACAAGGTGAATCACTCCATACTGAAAAAAGATCATGCACTGTCTCATTCAGTCACAGGTTGTGTCCTCAGTTGGAGGTAGGATCAAAATCAGAAAACCCAAACATATGCAAAAATTTCTGCTCAGCTGCAATTTCTACCCACATAGTTATTTATTTATTGCATTGCACAGCACAATCAAAAAGGTCAGTTGATCTTTAAACCAGGCCCAGTTAAAACCTTTCAAATTAAAAGTTAAGCTATAAAATGAATGCATAATAACCATTTAAATAACATCACCATCATTAGTTTCCCCCTCTTCTCATAGACAGAACGAGTCGAATATGCCACCAAATGTCTCCATACATTGTTCTTGAGTTATATTTTGGGCCCACACAGAGATTAATGGTGATGACCTTTTGCAGAGTGAGAAGGTTTAATTAGAAATATTCAAATCTCCAACACACTCTGAATGCCACGTACGAGGGAGTTTCAAGTATTTCACCCAAGTTGGGTTCACTTGTGCTGACTCTGGGTTAAG
Organism: Periophthalmus magnuspinnatus; assembly: GCF_009829125.3. NCBI lineage: Eukaryota > Metazoa > Chordata > Actinopteri > Gobiiformes > Gobiidae > Periophthalmus > Periophthalmus magnuspinnatus. Next base: position 17,019,337 of record NC_047132.1, read on the forward strand.
AGATATACTATAGAAATGTAAGATCAAACTGAATCAAAGTGAAAGAACTTGGCTGTAGAGGACAGAAGCAGAGGAATAACCAAAAACATACCTGGAGTTGAGTTTTGTTTCAGTAATTCTGTATATTTCGTTAAGCTTGCTTTTCAGAGCTCTGGTTTTTACACTTCATGTCACGTTTTAAAATTGCGGAAGCTTTCACAATCTTCTAGTGTGCAATCTTAACTTGATGCAAATTGTCTCATTTTTCAGTGCTCCAGCAGATGCAGCCCTGCACCCCCTGCTGTTTGTATATAAAAAAAAACTGGCAACAAGAGGATAATTACTGACAAATTAGTGAGATATTTTAAACTACAGACAATATTTCAGGGATATTTCAGCTTTGCAATTACGATTAGATTTGGGTTTTTATTCTGCTAAATGTGTCTGTATAGGTCTAAATTAGATTAGCACAAAAAGAGCGTATTTACTATTCTATCACCTAAATAAATACAACCTTTGGGATTTGATGATTGTGACTATTGAAAGTTGTGTCTGAATAACCTTATCTCTCGAGCCTCTTCCACTGCACAGTCCTGTTCTGTCAGACTGATGGGCCGCTCCTCTGCTCTGAACCCTCTGCCTCCTCGGCTCTCAGACTTATATTGTGGTAAACTGGTGGAGACAGCTGCTTTGGAGATGGATGAGGGCAGCTCTTTCAAATCACATTCACCAAACTGAGAGAGTCTTCACATCCCAGAGTCTGCTCCAAAACTAGAAATATATTACACTTTTGAACAATACGTCATAACTTTACTGCTTCCATTTCTCTAAGTAAGTATTTTTCATTGGGTTTTATAGGACCTCTTTTCCACTATAGTCATCGAAGGTTATAACAGAGCAGGAGTGGCTTTGTATGGGGATATCTAGTTGTTTGTTTCATTTTTCAAACATAAAAATGTTATGCAAATTTAATAAACCCTTTAACAAACTGTCTGCATTACTTAAAACCCCTGTACCTGATTTTTTCCACCATGTATTCGAGCAAAATCTGTCGTGCCCCAATACAGATAACTCTTGACGTCAAAATAAGTCTGCTGTGTGTTGTCTGCATCTAATTAAAAAGCATGTTGTTGTCTAATAATCAGTAAGTTGTTTGAAGGAGACACATAAATGATAACACAGGTGCACTCTCCGTAGAAATGATATACTTTGAAAATGCCTCATGTTCTATGATTTGTTGAACTTTGTGACTTCGAGTGTGTTGAATGTTCTGAACATCATTGCTCCGTTGAAGGTTAAAATGGTTAAAGATAAGCAGAAAGCTCCATGGAGGAATGATGACTCAGAGGCACAAGCCGAGTGGAAATGGCACAAGTTAAAGCTTCAGGTTCATTATGAGATTTACAGAGAAAAGATGTACAGGTACAACCACAGTTCATGTAGAACAAGGGAGAGGTATTTTTTGGACTTTGAAAACTGCACTTATCAAGCCTCTCCTAAAGAGCAGTCTTGATGCTACAGTATTGAACAATTTCCAACCCATCCAAAATCTGATGTTTTTAGGTAAAGTCCTTGAAAAAGTTATTTACCAACAGCTTATTAACTTTCTCCAAATGAACAACTTCTTTGATGTTTTCCAGTCAGGTTTTAAACCCCACCACAGCACTGAGACTGCTCTTATCAAGGTGACAAATGACATCCGCCTGAACACTGATGCAGGAAAAGTCTTAGTTTTGATCCTGTTAGATCTGAGTGCTGCTTTTGACACTGTCGATCATGGACTCTTCTTACAGAGACTAGAGGATTGGATGGGCATCTCTGGTACTGCATTAAACTTGTTCTCTATTTAGAAGACAGGATGTGCTTTGTTAAGATTGTGTTTCAAATCATATGGCCCTGACCCGTGGGTCAATCCTGGGACCCCTTTAATTTGACCCTTCCTCCACATGCTGACATTAGGCCAGTTAATATGCTGTAATAATAATATCCTACCACAACTATGCAGATGACATTCAGATCTATGTCTCACTGGCAGCAGGTGAATAACGACCAGTGGATTCACTCTGCCACTGCAGATCAGTGTGTGGATGCAAAACAATCCAGTACTTATCCAGTTAAACTCGCACAAGAGTCATAGTCTTTGACCCACAGAAACAAAGAGAAAGTGTCAGCAGCCACCTTCAGTCTCTCTCTCTAAAACATTCAAATCAGGCTAGAAATCTAAGAGTAATAATAGACTCAGTCAGCTTTTTACCACCTAAAACCATAGTGAAAATCAAAGGTATAATGTGTAAACTAGACTTGGAGAGACATCCATGCATTTGCCTCCAGTAGGTTAGACTACTGTAACGTCCTGCTCACTGGCCTCTCCAAAAGAGCGTTAAGACAGCTGCAGTACATCCAGAACACTGCTGCTCGGGTCCTGACTAGAACCAGGAAGTACGAGCACATAAGTCCTGTGCTCAGGTCTCTGCACTGGCTCCTGTGACTTAGAGAATAGACTTTAAAGCAGCTCTGCTTGTCTTTCCATGGCCTAGCACCAAAGTGCATCTTTGACATGTTATGAAGCATCTCACACTCTGAGGACTTCAGGAACTCAGGACTCAGGCCACTACTTAGACAATGTTTAAATCCACACTCAAAACGGTTCTGTTTAGCTGTGCATATGACTGAAAGGTTTTTATTTTGCACTTTTCTCTTTTAATGGTAATTTTACAATGATTATGTATGTTATGTCTTTCTTATGTACGAATTGTGATGTGCAATAAACTTGCCTTGCCTAAGTACACTGTTAGCATACTAGTTGTTGTTAGCTTCACGATCACAGCAAAGCTCCACTCTGGTCTCTGAGCGTTCTGAAAAGCACTCGTTAACTCAGTACAGTGAACAATTACCATGTTCAGAATGTATAAGGTAAGTGAGGAATAACTTTGGATCACCACAAATGGTTTATTACCTCACACAGTAAGATGGATCCTCCCAATATATATATGAGTTTGCAAACTCACGAGAATCCATGTTGGCGTGCTCCCACTGTAAGGTTTAAGAGGCGCGCAGACCAGTCACTGAGCAGCATTGAGGTTTGTGTGGAAGTGTCCAAATGAACCGCAACAAACATGGTGATGCAGACAGATGAACTTCTAGTGAAATACAGATACAATATTTTGTTTGTGAAAAACATGCAGAAAGTAAGAGCTTTGTACATTTGTGGACAGGGAATATGTCTTTTTTTTCAACTAGATTGAACAAAAATTAGATTTTTTTGCTACACTGTTGTGACACTTCAATCAATTAGATTCAAATAATCATCATGATGTTTTGCGTTTTCTGATCGTTTTCAGCATGAGTCATCTCAGATTGAGATTTAAAATGAACAAGTTCAGAGGTGGCTGGAATAGACTAAATGTGTCCAATAGTGAGAGTAATGCTACTTACTACTGAACTACTTAAGTACAAATACAAACCAAAATAATGACTTAGTTTGCAGAAAATATGGCTTGAGCACTGCAACTAATCGTTTGGCTAACATCTGATTCATATTTAAGTTAAAAAATTTAAATCAAACAGATAAAACTTTAAATAATGCACAGATTCTGGCATTTCAACAACAAAAGGAGACCCAATGAATCTGTAAGCTGCATGAATGACAATGTTCAAATGATTTAATATTGTCAACATAATGCTTTTGTCATTTATAGATATACTGTAATTGTGAAGGAAGCGATTGCAGACCAGGTAGAGAGTTGAAAGAAGTTAATCTGATCAGATGAAGTTCCAAAAATGGTACTGTTATTTTAAAGAAAATATTAGTTTTAAAAGTAGAATTAGAAGAACACAGAAAACTACTCAAAAACTTACTAAATGTAATAAATGTAATTATATATATATAATATATATTGGAGGACATTTTGAGTAAATCGGACAAATTTGGTTCAGAATTTCCTAATATTTGAAATGATCAAATTTTTTGTGCAGATTGTATTTTCCTGCAACGTCTTCTGAGCTGATGTGTATGTGTTCTCTGTGGGACGGGGGCATGAACAGGTCACCTCCATGGTAACGCTGCTTCCCTTTCTCCATGGTTACCAAGTAGGAGGAGCCTTTGTGCCCGGGTCACGGCTGCTGCAGGAGGAATGTGTCTGTTTGTGTTCCCCGCTCTTCTGACGCCTTTCTTCTTATTTGAGAGGTTGACAGAACATGGGGCCATAGAGGTGAAGAGAAAAGAAAAAATAAAGTCTTATAATAAACTGAAAAAAATTGTCAGTGTAAAGTCAATGTGTACAAATTGTAGTCATAATCCCATGTGTTTGCAATTTTGTATGGATAAAAAAACTCGCTCAACAGCTGAAATATAGTCAAAACTAGATCCTGTCTGATAATCTACATAGGAGTGGATCTAGTTTTAAAGTTATTTAAACAATCACAAATCCAGAAGCAGGCTAGTTCGTGTGCGCTGTTAGCAGGCTAGTGTTAAACTTCCCATGAGGCCAAAACTGTGCTTTGGCCTGTGCTTAGAAACTCATTAAAACTGTGAATGCAAGGAATGGGTTTGAAAATAGTTTTAGTTTTTTACACATTCATTTTGTTTTTTTAATATCTAATAGCTACAGCTCCTCTAATAGAAATGGAGGAGCAGGTAAAATCACTTTTATTAATATTCAGTTCTTTGTTTCGGTATAGCAAGTTGAAGGGCCGTTGTATAATAAACTGTATTAGGCCGATTGTTGAAGAGAAGAGATGTGATGTTGGAGTTCTAACGCAGGAGAAGATTGCCATCAGTACGGGACCCAGGACATGGAAACATGAACCCTCAACCATCTGCAATAGTGTTGTCCATTCCTGTCTAGTCCAGTCTGGTCACAGTCTGGTCTAATCACTGTCTTAGTCTGGCTAGGCTTCCGTTGTAGGGAGTATTATACCACTGATGTCGGCCAAGATGACAAGGACTGAGCTGGCATTTTCCCTAACAGCAACTAATACATTTGTGGATATTTCCTGGACATTTCTTGGCTAATTTCCTATGTAATGAATATGGAAAAGTGGCTCTTGACCCCGTTACATTGTAGAATCTGAAAACCACCAATACGCCTGTTGTAATTAGCAAAGTATTAAGCTGAAATGACAGCGCCTTAGTGGGTAGTGCTATCTACTGCAGCAAGAACTTCGAGAAGATTACTTCTCTACTTCCCTTAGCATTTTTTTTTCATTCTAGCTTCTCACATCAATCCAAAAAGTACAAACCCTCCAGCTATAAGCCTACTCCAGACCGAACATCCAGGTCAAGATCTGAAGATGGGTCCCTGGGGGTACACTTTGGTCATCAGATTCAGAGGACACATTTTCCACTGGGGGACTGGCTCTTGCTGAAAGCGATCAGAAGCAATGATCAGAGTGTTCAAATAAAAACTCCATGGTGATTGGCTGAAACAACAGCGGAACAGGCCAAAAAATTTAACTTTAGTTAAATCCAGTCGAGAGAGAAGCATAGACATCTTACCTGTCCACAAATGCACAAATCGCTTCTACATTTTCAGAAACAAAATAGTCTGAAGTATGTTGTACTTACAAACCACCCTGCCCTGTGATTGGCCACATGCAAACGACTCAGCCGAAAATTCATCTTGCTGGCAAAACTACAGCTTTTCAGTTATATACTGTGACTATATATTTAAAGGTGTTCTACGTAACATTTCTGGTGGAAGGAACACATCACACTTCATCATGCTTGTCTCTATGGAGATGTTAATGTCTGGAATGTATCTATTTTAACAAGCAGATGCACCACCGGGCCAAGTTACAAGTAAGATCTGTGGAGAGGTGACCCCACTTACAGTAAGAATTCATGTTTTTAAAGGTACATTTTTGAGCAATAAGTGTGTGTGTAATTGAATAACTTCAAGATAAGTTTAATACCATAGTGAGGAACATTCCAATTCAGGCAAAATAATATCCCCACGGAGACAAGCAAGTAACAAACCCCCCATCAGAAAAGTTACATAGTCCACCTTTAAGTGTAAACATTGTGTCTGTCCCATTTAAATGCAGAAGGATCTTTATGAAAGGACATTTAATATAAAAACTACATTAACCATCATAAGATTATCATTAGTTGGATTAAAAATCTAAATAAATTTGAATTTGTTACATTTGTCAAAAGTCGTTTCTCAAATAATTCCCGCTCTTTTCAAGTAAGAAAAGTCCTAATTACAATTTCTTGTCAATTTCCATAAAATCAGCAATAAAACAAGAAAACATTAACAATTCAGCGAGCGAATCAGTTCTTATAATGTCTCCAGTGGACATATTAAAATGCTTTGTTCTGAGCGATTTGGGAATAAAACTCATTTAGTTGAAGCAGACGAAAAATAAAAGTGATAATTTGGAGCCACAATTTCATCAAGGGTTTGAGTGTTCAGGCAATTATGAGGAAATTTGGTGAGCATTGAGAAAATGGCAACAGAACGAAGCAGGTTTAGTGAGAGTGATTAGGAATTCTCAAAGAAGGGCCCCAATGTATTGACTGCATTTACTTTCTATCTTTAACTTTTGGAGTTAAAGATGCTGGTTTACACAGTGGCTCAGTCATTGGCCTTTCAGTTTAAGATGCTTTGAGCCATTGTGTCCATTGGCAAGACACTTCTCATCCATGCGTCCATGTATGTGACATCTTGAAGACTCCCCCATTCAAAAGATTTTGTTTAAAATTGTTAATTGCTATGGTAACAGTCCTCAGGTCTTCCATGAGATCACTTAACATGCAGTTTACAGCCTTTTAACTGTGAAGCATGTACACCCCCATTCTTCATACTTACTTTGCTGTACCAAGCAAGTTTAAATCTTGACTTTGGATCATTTATTAGCCTGTAGTCTGCTCAGAAAAGAAGAATAATATAATTCAACATAATAATGATATGACTCAGTGTGTACTCAATATGATGCTTATTTTATTTGCATTTTAAAGTTAATGTGTTATTTTCTCAGACAGGGAACATACATGAATATTTTGTTATTCATCTGAGACAAATATAGTTTCCTTAGTTGTGTAAAAGTATATATTCTCATGTGGTCCCCTTAAAGAGTGGATACTGATGTTACCTCACAAAACAGCTTCTTACAAGACCATAGCATCCAAGTGACCTTATGAAGGCCATTGTTTTACCACTTGAGATTATTTCAGTTGTCAATTATATTATGCAAATTGGTTCTTTGTTTACTTAACACCAAATTAGCTGTACTGGTATACAAAACAGTTCTTGCAGGCTATTTTCTAACATGCTGTGTAAGACTCCAGCCAAAGCAAGGGCATCTCTATGGAGACAATAAGGTGGCGGACTCCTAATCTATAATGTTGCATAATGCACCATTAAAATGATACTACTATACTACTTGTGGCAGTCTAATTACCACAGTATATATCCAACAACTTGGTAGACAGGAGCTGTTGTTGGGCTCCACATGGTTTTTGTCTTGGAATTGAGATTTTTAACCACATTCGGTCGTCCCATCAAACTGTCTCAGCCCCTCTATCCTTTAATGTGCTCTGGTCTTTTGCTATCGCCACTCCACTCCTCTGTGCGCTATATTGGGCAGTAACAAGTTGCAAAGTAAGGGATTACTGTATTCAGATTACTTTTTTTTAGTAATGCAGTAATGTAACTGGTTACAACAGATTTTTTTTTTCATTTTTACCTGCCAAAAATGTGTGTAATCTATAGATCTATGTCATAAGGATCTGTGTCTTCTGGTATCAGACACGGATCAGCTGTGAACCAAAACAATACAAACGTAGCTTTAAGGAGAAGCGTGCACGTTGTCTCTACTTGAAACCAGGTTCTATAATAGAAAATGTCATTAGTGTGAAGAATTCATGCTTTATACAAGTTGGTTCCTGAGCTGTATGTTTCCTTTTTTAATGTAATTTATAGCAACCAGTATTCACATTACTTACTTATAATAAAGAAATCAGAGTAGTAATTAGATTTCACTAGTAGTAGTGATTACTGACTCCCCCAGTAGTCAATAATCAGATTACTTTGCAAAAGTAATCTGATTACTGACTATTGATTACCAACACTGTCCCTGTGTCAGCTCCCCTCCAGCCCTATCCTTTTGTTTAGTCTGTTTTTCGTGTTTACTTTCCCAAGCATCTACCTCCTGTCTGCGGTGCATTTTAAGTCAAACATCAGAATTCTCCCTGGTTTCTTGCTGCAACCCACAACTCTGTCAATGTCACTTTGAATAGGGCAGTTGTGAGGAAAGTGGAATTCGAGGATGGGTGGAGTTTTTAAAACAATCTAGATTTCAATCTAGTTTTGTGTGACATTAGATCTGTTCTTAGGTGTCTACACAAAATCTTATCAGGGAAATAAGCACATGCTCCAGGCCAAGTCACAGGTCAGCTTTGTGGAGAGGCAAGCCCGCTCATAGTGAGAATGCATGTTTTTTAGGATGCTTTTGAGCAATGAAAACACCCAAAATGAAACGTTAGATAGATGTGTTAACTTAAGTGTCATTGTGTGGAACTGTCATGGCAAAGCAATAATATCTCCATGGAGACAAGCAGACACTCTTATCAGAAAAGTTCCGCAGCACATTTTCAGAACTCTTATTTCATTATTGTTGTTATTGCAATACTGGAATATTTTGTGTTCCTTGTTTTTACCATATACACAAATTACTTATAATTTGCTGCTCTTCATTTGAAGTCACATGGTACCACTGTTTCTTAATTTGCCCTAGGGCTAGGTGATAAAGGGAAAAAATATATAATTATTTTTTATTTTTTTGTCTTGTGTATAGCCTTCTTTAAAGGACACTGTACCTCATTTTGAGTTCAGGTCACACGGGTCAAAAGTTAATCACCTCCTCCTCACCCTTTTTTTACATCCTCGCTTTACTTCCCTCACTCTTTCTCTTTCTCCTCCTCTTCTTCAACCCGCCTGTCTGCTGCTGTGATGGATGGTGGCCTAGAAGTGCCAAACAAAGTCATTTACTGTTACCCCCTCATTGACGCTAGGACAGTAAAGGGACCCCAGGCTTCTCTTCTGGCGCCTCTCCACCAAAAAAACATCTCCAGATTTTTGAAAGAACTCCGGCATCTATCATGACAGGTGCACAATATCTGTCAACCATAACCTTCGGGCGAGACAATGGGAGGCGCGCGTGGTGGTTCGGCCCCGAAAATGATTCAATGATATATCTGAGATGCATTCAAAGTTGAGGCCCATTGGAAGACAGTAGATTTTGATTATAAAAGATTCTGAGAGAGCTGAGAGAGGGGTGGTCCATTCAAGAGGGTTTGAGTAATGGCCTTTGAAGGTCGTGATGGATGTGTCACAGGGGTCGGAGGTCAGAGGTCGTGCACGGGGGGACGGAGAGGCGCGTGTCGTCAAGGAGTCAAGGTCGGGACAAAAGGAAGGAGAGAGAGAGCGAGAGAGGAGTTAATGGAGGTTTGACACAAAGGGCGAGGACTGGTGAGGAGTTGTGAAGTTGTAGGGTTGTAAAGACTGTGGAAATACAGTTAAAGGTCCTATATTACGCAAATCTTTAAACCATGTTAGAATGTTGTTAACACACCATGGAGTTGTTTTGTTTCATTCACACATGTTTGAGTAATCCTGCAATATTAGTCTGTCTACATCTCCAAAGCTCAAAATGCAGCAGCAGTAGTTCATAATTTTACATATTGTTCATTGTAAACTGCAATATTGATTTAAAACAGCCTGCCTCTTCAAAGTGGCATTTCACTGTAGCAAGCAGTGAATTACCATTTAGTTTTGAATAGTGGCTACATGCCAAAGTATAGAAAATCAGATACTAATCGATACTAGTTTTGAAAAGTAGACAAAAACTCACATTCACAGAAATGAACCTTTCTTGAGCTGTATCAGAACCACAGGCTATATAAAGAAGTAGACTAAGGGAGTGTGACGTCACCCATAGTGTTCGGCTACGGTTAAAGTTAGAAGCTTATTGAAGCTAGCGGCTACAGGGGTGAATTTGGAACCAAGAGCTGAGAGATTGCACAGATATAAGACCACATGGTAAAATAAAAGAAAGTAGTAAGAGAGTATCAAGTCTGTTCCTTAGTATTGAAATAGAGTTTGAAATTTTAGCATCCTTACAACATTACACTTTATAGTGCTACACTCTTTGGCACACGAGTGAACTCTAAGAGTGAGTCAGACACTACTCACTGCATTCTCATTGCCACATGTCACATGACTCTGGCATTTGGGTGAAAAAATCAGTAAATGGATTTCTGTAGGATTTCTATAATAAAGTACTTATGGATTATGGATTTTTTCATAGAACTGAAAGTAAGTACAGCTATGTAGGTGGGGATAGTGGGTAGGTGAAAACAGGAATTTTCGGAGCACTCATGCCTCAAGTGCAATACAATACAAGATTACTAAATGAATCAATAAAAAAGGAGGAAACACCTTTATTTAAAAAAAAGGCAAAACTGTATCTCTCATCTGCAAGCCTCTATCTTTCCCTAAAGAGGCACTGTTTAAATCACTGAGCGTGTTTTATTTGAAATCATCAACTTTATAATCCTTAAGGAGCATGACAGAGCTCAGTGGAAGTTCATTGTCAAAGTCTTTCACCAAATTCCTCTTTCTCTCCCCTTCGCTCTCCACCCCCTCTCTCTACCCCTCTCTCTTTATTCTCTCTCTTCCCATCTCCTCCCCCTTTTTTCTTTCTTTCTCCATCTCCCCCTCCTCTCTTCTCCTCCACTACCCCTCTCCTCTCTGCTTCTCTCTCCCCATGTTTTCTATCCCTCTTTCACCTCCTTACCCCCTTACCTCCCTGCCACTTTGTCCCAATGTTCTGTCTCCCTCCCTCTTCTCCTTACACCCTCTCCTCTCTCCTCCACTACCTCTCTCCTGTCTGCCTCTCTCTCGCCATGTTCTCTCTGTCTCTCTCTGTTTTCCTTACCCCCTCTTTCCTCTCTCTTCTCTCTCCTCCACTACCCCTCTCCGCCTCTCCTCTTCCTCTCTCTCCCCATGTTTACTCTCCCTCTCTCTCCGTCTTACCCCTCTACTCTTTTTTCATTCTCTTTCTCCTTCTCTGCACCCCCTCTTTGTCTCTCTTTCCTCCTTACCCCCTCTCCACTCTCTCCTTCTCTCTCCCCCATTACCTAGCACTCTCACCTTCTTAACCCTCCTCCCCCTCTCTCTCCCCCCTTCTTCACCCTCCATGCCTCCTCTCTCCTTTTTCTGTACAGTCCTGGTTTTGCCTCCTTGCCTCCTTCAGCTCTGCCGGGGAAGCAGTGAGATGGAAAAATTTAATCGCATTAGGAGAAAAAGCTGCTCTTTTCATTTGTAAATTCCTGCGTTTTGCCGTGGTTTTCTTCTGCTCCTCTGTGGGCTGGACACGCGGACCACTCCACTGAGCACACTTGGACCACTTCAAAGACCCGGGTCTATAGTAGGAACTTTCTGAGCTTGAAAGTGAACAAAAGCTGCAGGTTTTCCAGCCCTAGTTCTGTGCGTTTTGTCAGGGAAGCAGGTGTACAAAGAAGAGGAAGTGCCAAAATGTGTTCATAAGTTCTTATTCATTTGAGTGGGATTAATATGGTGGATGCAGAGTAGTCACCATTGGATTTAAAAATACTGTAGCAAGTAATACTACTCACAAAGAAGAAAAACAAAGATTTAAAAGACATGGGTCTATAACTGATTCATAATAAAAGACAAACGCATATATATGTTGACATTAAAGGTAGACTATGTAACTTTTTATCAGTTTTGCATAGGTTTTATTGCTCAAAAACATCTACACAAAACACATGTTAACAGTGTGTGAGCTCGCATCTTCACAGATATGACCTATAACTTGGCCTGGTGCCGTCACCTTCTTATTTCCATGTCGTCTGACTCTAACCCTGTATAGTTTCATGACATACTGTTAAACAATCCAGGTAAAACAAAACATAAATAAATAATAAATCCATGGAGACAAGCAAGTGCCATCAGAAAAGTTACATTTAACTTTAACTGACTTGTAATCTTTTAATAATCTCAAAATATTTTATGTTGAGTGAAATTTTAAGTAGAAGAATTAGAAATTTTTAAAAAAAAATCTAAATTAACTTAAAATAATTAGATACTTTGTAAAACTGGTGTAATCTAATTGCAAATACTGACTAAATATTAACTAAATCAATCAAATAAACACATAGATAATTTAGCTTAAAATAAAATAAACTCAAGCAAATGTCTTTCAGTCTGTGTGTGAGTCCTCTCTGAACCTGGTCTGGCCCTAGTTCAAAGTCGTTAGTATCTAGTCCATTGTAGTCTAAAGCCTAATGTGTATTCCATGTGCATAATGACACATTCCAGTTGTATACAGTCACATAGAAGACAATGGAGCCGCTCCACTCTGCAGTTCTTCTGTTTAGAACCGCAGTGTCAGCCTCTCTCCTAATACCTCTCATCTCTGTGTACGGGATAAAGGGTGTGGTTACTGCACCGGCCAGCAGGGGAGCACTAAGGGATCAGTATATATGCAAGTATATTTAGGTTTTGGCGGCATCAGGTGGGGAGATTTGGAACTGTAGATTCAACTTCACATCAAAAATGTTTAAAAAAGGGAGCCCAGTAAAACTAACATGTTAAGGTAAACGAACATATTACGCAACTTTTAGCCATATTATAACAGTTGTATTTCGATTCATACATGTTAGCCCACCCACTTCCTTATACTAACTTGTGATTATATAAAAATGAAATAAATAGTCACCAGGTCATACACACAAGTTTAAAAAATGTCGTGTAGCCAATTTTCAACAATAAAAACATAAAAAAGAAAATCTGCTACTTGCTATGGTGAAATGCAAGGCCTATCAGTTCTGCTTATTTCAACAGGAAGTCAATGGACCTGTTTAAGGTCAATTTTGTGTTTTACAGAGAATAAAAATATGCAATGCAAAATAATGATCTATTATATATTTTTACACAGTAGTAGAAAAAAGGTCTTATTTAACAATATGTACCTCGCACTCTTACTGCTTTAAAAACAATCACAACCTATGTGTCCTATATCTGGGGGACACATACAAGTTTTTTTTCATTCTCAGTATATGTACAGATCATGATTCAAAACCTCTAGAATTCACTCACTGAGCTGTAGAGGCTGCACTAGCACTGATTAATGATTGGCACATGCAGTGCTGGGGTTTATTGAGTGAGGATTCAGATCAGAGAGAGTCCTTTAAGGTTTAAACCAACTAAATTTCAGCACTGAAACTGGCAAAAAATGAAATGAAAGACTCAAGAGGCTCATACTGCTTTGTGATTGGATAATCGAGAACCAAAACACCAAATTATAAGATAAATAAATATGTCATCATAACAAATGTTTTTGTAATTAAGAGTAAATCAGCATTAGAACTGTTGTCAGTAAAAGTTATTCAGAATTGACTATTGTTGTTTCTGTTTATGTGTTGTTGTTTACATAACTGCTTTTGTATGTGACACTTGGTTGCTATGCCGACAACTTGATGTGAAGGTGATTGATTTGAACAAACCTTGTATCTGGAGGCACAGATAGGTCACGTTTATGGAGTTTAATACCTAAATCTTACATACAGTTCCTTTAAAGGTCTATATTTGTTTCAAACAACACCTTGTACACCTCAGCTTTTGAATTTATAATATTTCATCATCACACCTTCTGTGAAATTTCTATTCAGATACAGTCAGGGCACCTTTAAGACACATCAGTGGAGGAAAGTGTTGACAAAGTAAACTAAAACCTGGATTACTCATACATGTGTTAAAGGTCCTATTACACAAAACTTGTGTGCTTTAAACCTTGTTATAAAGATATAGTTTTTCCTTCCATCCCTCACACTTGGTTTCCTGTGATGTTTGCTGTTGTCCTCGAGGTGAATAATCTGTAATAGTGTACAAAGGTCTGGGGTCTACATGTGTGACCTGAGTCTAATCCAGGACTTTACCGTGATCCACTTAAATCTGAGGATGTCTGTGGGCACCAGACACTACCTGTACATGATGGGCAGGGCTTACGGGGACTTTTAAGTTTACTTTCATGGACACTCAAGAGAATAAGTAATATCAAAGTAATCTGGAGTAAATCAAGTTAACAGACAGACAGACAGACAGAAGTTAATAAGTTACATAAAGTTAACATACTTATAGATCATTTACTGAACAAAACGAAAGCAAGCTTAATTTATAGTTTTTTCAATGGTTTTGGCAGAATGTTTTTTGAAAATGGCTTTAGTTGGATCACATAATTTAAACATGTATCTGCACTGGGCCACAGGTGGTCACATCATTTGGATAACATTGGTCATCAGTTCACACAGTTCTCAGGGTCCTTCTCAGAACACTTGACACAGCTCATTCAAAAACACACATGGTCACTGAATTCTCCTTGTTTCAGTACTACAGGTTCACATGGGGTAAAGGACTTTGGCCCAAACTCTGTTACTTTCAAAATAGAAACTCAAAGAGAACAGCAAAAAGAAAACAATTTATGAGCACCATGCATGTCTAACAGGGAGAAGGATCTGAGCAGAGCGCAGACTGTATGAATGAATAGTATATATCCAGTATAATATTGATGAAAACGTCTTGTCTGATTTTCAACACATTTCATTTTGCGAAAGCATTTCTGATGTATCTGCTATACTGACATCTTTCAATTTTCTTCAGCATTTCAACATATTTCAATAAAATATTGTAAAATTCCAGTTCATAAATTTGTAACGTGCACATTTATTTATAAATGATATTTTTTACAAAAATATATTGACTGATTTTAGACACAGAAACACAGCTCTCTCAGCAACTGATTCATAAGTATAAAGTGTGAACCTCAATGTCAGACTGCACTCTACCAGTGATTCTCTCTGGTCCTTCTGAGCTGCAGTGTCAAATGACTGAAAGAGCACAGAAAAACACACAGCCAAAGTCTGAGAGTTTTGATGGTGAAACTTGCTTTTGGGAAATGATCTATCAGTTTTGAATGAAAAGCTGCATTTTAGCTGAAATGAAGTTTTGTTTAGAATAACTGTAACTCTATTTGGGAGTCTCTGTGAGCCATTTTGCAAATCTCAATTTTGGAGTTTGTCAAAATGATTGAAAAACTATAATCTGCAGCCCCCATATATTCACCATTTACATGTGTTTCAAATATGTATATATACTGGCTAGAGATGATAGAATGATTTAATGAGGGTTAAATAGACAGACAGACCAGACAGACAGACAGACAGACAGGTAGATAGATAGATAGATAGATAGATAGATAGATAGATAGATAGATAGATAGATGTTACATAAATATTATCTAAGAGTTATGTCTTCTCTATTACACAATTAAAAAAGACTCACAGTATATGCTGAAATCCAAAAGAAATAAAAAAAAAAATGGACACAAGGAGACAGGCCACACTTTTAAAATGAAAACCCCTCTGAATGTCTTTAGAACAATGGCTTTGGCACTCTCATTTTGCAGTGGAATAGTGTTGCGTCTGAAGGGAAGGCTCAGGTGTGGAAGTGAAATGTCTTATTAACCGTGGGGTCTGACAGCTCTAATGGAAATACTGACACAGAAATACAGAGATGGAGACATTTAGGAGGAGAGAGGAGATGAGGACGCCATGAATAATAGGATTCGTTTGGACAATTTTTATAAAGATGTGAGTGAGGGGAAAAAAGCATACAAATGCATACTCTATATACTACAAATTTGAAATGCAATTTTAATCTTCTTTTCAAACAACTATTGCCTTTGTGAGAGTTCTCTTCAAATACAGTATATCTGAAAATTACAGTTCCTATTCATTCAACCTATTCCAATTCAACTGATCCTTTCTCTATTTTAATATATTCTTTTTCCAAACCAAGCTTTAGTTTGTTTTCATATCTGACTGCTCACTACTGGTCTTCCTCAGTGGGGTCACGTGATATTGCTGTGATGTGAGAGCAGCGTCTGCAGTCCGACTTCTTCAGTATCCCACGTGTGTGAGAGTGAAAAGGCCCCCTCGTCCTGGTTTATAGTTCTGTGGGTATGTTTCCGTATTTCAATTGCCTCCTTAATCCAGTGCCGATGTTTGGAACAGTAAACCGGGAAGAGGGGCCATTTTACTCTCACACACCTGGGATGCTGTCCTGAAGAAGTCAGACTGTAGATGCTACTGTCATCCTGCCTCCACCAGTAGAAAGACCACATCAAAACCTGTTAAAATCCGCTGACTAGACACCTCACAGCAATCTCGTGACCACTCTGAGGAAGACCATTATGTATGAAAACAAACAAAATCTTCCTTAAAAGAAGACCAGATCAAACTCATTGGACTGATCCTTTCTCTGTGATTATCTGGTAAGCCTTTAGGCCAGATGCCCCTCCATTTACAATCAGATACATTACTGTGATGGCAGTCGACCTTGTGGGTGTAGTACTGTCTTGCCCAAAAATTGTATTGTATATACAATATATATATATATTGTATATATCAAACGAGATTTGAACCAGTGATTGATCAGGGTGTATGAGTACTGGCCGTATGAAGTCAATGTCATTACAAATCGACAAAAAACATAATAAGCAAATATGGTCAATATTTGTGCACCACATTTCAATCAGTAAATACACAAAAATGACAGCATTTATTTCAAATATGTTTGCTCAAAAATACCTTACCACGCATGTTTACTGTGAGTGGGGTTTCCTCTCCACAGATCTGACTGGTAACACGTCACCTGCTTGTCTCTAAGGAAATGTTGCTTCGTCAGGAATGTTCCACAGTATTGCTTTGCAATCTATAGGTGTGTATACCACCAGGAATGTTCCACAGTGTAGCTCGTCTCCATCTGTGTTTCTGCTTTGCCTGGAATGCTCCACAGTATGACATTAAACATATCTAAATCAAGGACAGTCAGATGACACCACCAGGCCAAGTTACAGGTCAAATTTGTGCAGAGCTGAGCAAACTCATGAAAGGAAGTTTTTCAAGGTTTTTGCAATAGCTTGTGGCTGTGCTATACCCAATTTTTGTCCACATAGATGAGCAAAATAAAACATAAAAAATAAAAACAGCTCTTGTGGTCAAAATAAGATCATTATGTACTGTCTGCATCTAATTAGAAAGTGTTTTATCGCTTGAAAACCAGGAAGTAAGGCTGGTCTGCCGTTAGCATGCTAGTTAATGTTAGCATTACTATGATGCTATAACTCTTTTCTTTAGGTTTTATCTCTACTAGTGTGAGAAGAGCTTATAAACTCATTAAGGTGAATATTTAGGATGCTAGGAATGCCTTTGGAAAATGCAGGATAACTGCTACAAACAGTTTGAAATGAACTTGTAATAATCTGGTATGTTTAATGTTCAGCATATGACCATTGCCATCTCTTTGAAAATACATAACCTGAACATAAATCTCCTTTTGAGTAAATATTATACTGCATATTGTTGTAGTGTTGCACCAGCCAGCTTGGGCCTGCTCCCTATCTGCTGTAACTGACGTCAACTTTAAACAAGCGAAAGTCAAGTGTGGAAGAAAGGGGATTACACTGAGTCGGCTTTGGCTAAGAATCGAGAAGCAGGGAAGCGTTTTCACCCCCAAAAACTACACAAAATATACAGATGTAATCCACTTTATAAGAAGATTAAAATGCACCAAAACTGAATCTGGGCAGGAAGTCCAGAGGGGTGAGGACAGGAAGTGGTGGGCGTACGGACAGGTGTGATGTCTGAGGGATTGTTTGGCGTTAGGAGCAAAGGATTATGGGATTATCTCAGAGGCTCTTGGTCACGTGAGCGGTTGGTTGTGGTGGACACTTCTTTAACACTGACGATAAAGCTAATGCCTTCCCACAGCACGCAAATTTATTTTAACTTAACCTGAAAGGATTTTGAATAAGAATGCATTTTTGGATGTTTCTATAAATCACTTCTGTAGATCAAGCGGTTGTCTTGATCTATGGGGCAGGAACTGGAAGAAAACTTGGAAATCTGATTTTTGAGTTGGAAAAGTGGAGGAATTACAGATTACAGAAGATGGTGGATAAAGGGTCTGATTGGAAAGTAGATTGAAGAGAGGAACCTTGCAAAGCCCAGGTGAGTTCGTGAATCTTGATCCAACATGGCGGCTTGTAGTTCAAAGAGGTAATAAACTATTGTAAAGACTTGTGGGTCAGTGCATAATGTTATTTAAATGATTTTATATAACACACTAAGTATCCATATTGATAGTATTAGGATTAGTATTGGCAGGAATAGTGACAGTACTACCTTAATTGGAGCAATGATGTTTCTCCTGTCTGATTCTCCAAATTGTAGGATTTTGTTTTGGGTGAAAAACTGTCATAATATGTATATTATTTTTCACAGGGAGCTTATTTTTAAGTTAACCCCAATTTATGTATCTAGTTTCTGTGAAGACTAAAATGTCACTCTCATTGTTATGTCTGTGTTACTCCTCTTTGGGTTAGAGCCATTTGTCTTTCTGTCACAACACACTTGGTCTCCTTTTAGACTGTCAAAGTGTAGGGAAAAGCACCAAGTCATTCTGCTTCATAGCATGAAGAAAACAAAGTAGGAACAGGGGCTAAAAATGAAAAAAGGAAGTTTAGGGATTCACAGGCTGAGAAAGTATTGTCAATCCCCAAAGGCTGTCTAGAGACTATTATTGTCTGATGAAAACAGAACCAATTCCCCAGACACCACATGGAATAGATTCAGGTGGAGAACAATGATATATGCCAAAAGAGTACTTTTACAATTACTCAGGTATAAAAATGTCCAGGATATAGTTGTAGTAATTCTTACAGTGTTCACATGCTTTATATTGACATGAGCGTAATGGTGCCATGTTTAGAGCCGTCATTCCAACAGCTGGTTATCAGTTCAACCCCAGCTCTGATCAGTATATTATGTTATAGCTTTGGGCAAGACACTCTATTCCAATGTATGAATATGTTGAAGGTGAGTGATTGGTGGTGGTCGGTGGAGGTCAGGTGGTGCAGATCTCCAGCTTCACCATCAGTCTTCAGGGCAGCTGTGGCTAAGTAGCGTAGGACCACCAGATGTAGAGTGAATGAAAATTGATATAGAAACAGTGGTGCGTGTGCCCTGGTAGAGTTAATTTGTTTAGTTAGTTTGTCCTCCTTTGAATAATATCTTGTTTAGAACTACAGTGAAAATGATGTAGTAAACTTTCAGAGCTGGTTTAGCCCTAGATTAGACCTGGAATCATCTTGTTGTATATTTGATTTAGAGCTGGTGGTATTCGGGAAGGCCAATCTTTTCTTTGGTGGTACTTGGTGTGAACAGTTTGAGAGCGACATAAAGTTTTTGTAAGGTTTGTCAAGCTTGTTAAGAGACATACAAATGGTTATTATTATTAACAGAACAGGCAAAGACATTGTTTGCTCTGATGTAAAAGTGCTAACCACTGCTAGTGTTGCCTCCTGATACCAAATGATAGAAAAGTGGCATTGTCTGAGATTTAATCCCTGTGTAAAACCACCCTGCAGATTACATGTTCTAAATGAAAGTAGATGTAGTTAGGTGAGTGACAGGCTGTGGATGAGTGGAGCCGGAGGAAGAACACACAGGATCTAATCAGGAAGGGAGAGATTAGGCCACAGCTACGTCACCATGCACAGGAGCAGAGCAGAGTCCAGGGGATGATACAAGCTACAGGTGTCAGGGATCAAAGCCGGTGGTTCATTAAGAATTAAGAACATGATCACATTCTATCATAGACCACAGAGCTGGGTACTCCCCTCGTGGATGGTTTTGCTTTGCCTGGAATGCTTGCCTGGAATTTTCACAATATGGCATTCAACTTACCTATGTCCATGGAGACAAGCAAGTAACACAGTCACAGTTACAGGTCAGCTCTATGGAGACACGGTAACAATACTTTGTTTTTCAAGGTATTTTTTATGGAAAAGATGTATTGTCTACATCTAAACCAAATCTAGTTAACTGCCAAACTGCCATATTTCAGACAAAGCGACATGGAGACAGTAGCTCTATTTCTAGCCTGTTCGTTCTCTGATCCAAAGGACGGTTGATGGTTCGAATCCCGCTCCTGGCAAAACCTTTGTTGATAGAGCAGATCTACTGACCCACAGGTTGGCAATTTGATCCCACAGGTGCATACTGCTGTTGTGTCCTAGGGTAAGGCACACCCTCGCCCCCTGTCTTTGCGTTACTCTGGTGTATGAATATGTGTGTAAATGTGTGTGTAGTTCCTTGAGTGCTTTGAATGCCTTAAAAGTGGAAACATCTTTACAGAGACAAGCAGAGAGCACCAGAAATACTGTGTTCCCTGCCACTTCTGAAATAATATCTATAGGGTTTAATCAAGTAAATGACCAGAGCAGGCAAAGCACATATGCAGCAATATAATTAATAAGCCAGATCAAGAAACGTTTAATGAAAAAGGTATCAGTTAGCATATTGATTCAGGCTTTCAGAAATCAATATATGTAATATGATTATTGAACGCCTTTTATCTATATAGTGCTGCTCCAAATTTTGAGAAACATTTAAATTAGTGTCTACGCTGATATCAGTTGATGTAGGCATCAGCTGGATTTCAGAATGATGAATTATTAGGACCGTTGCCATATCGACTAATAATAATAATTAAAAAATCGTATCTTTTGAAAGGGAAAAAGTCTTCAAAATATTGCATATAACAGCAAGCTGAAACCAACAAATAGAACAGAACAGAAAATACCTGGAATGGTGTTTCTAGCTCAGTCATGGCCAAATAAAAAACCTATTTGAGTTGGATTTTTCCTCCCTTTGTTACTGTGGCAGAGTGGTTATCCTGTCCCCTATCTCAGCGTAAGAAGGTTGATGATCGAACTCCAGATGTCTGAGTGATTATCCAGGCTCTCGGCAAGGGTGTTGTGTTATCCCTGTGATAAACAAGTGATTGGTGTGGTGTGACCAAGACCCAAAGTCATAAGGTCATGTGCCTTATTAGAAAGAGACCACTCCTCCAGATAACCCCTCCAGCTGGTGAGCTGTGTCTGGTGTAATGTTCGTGCGAGGTGGAGATGATCCTGGAAGTGGGCTCAGAGTTTTCACTGTAAACACAGACCAGATTTAGACAGATTATACTCCTCACCCACTCACTTTGGGATTACAATTATAAACGAGATACTCTAAATCAAAGACGCAATGACTTCTCTCTTCCCAGTACTTCCTGTTCCTACACTGTCTTGATAGCAAACAGACAACAAGAATAAATCTGTTACAAAAGAAAATTGGATTGTGTCAATTGAGAAAAAGCGTTAAAGAGTTAATAGATTTTGATGCTTATCCAAAGTCACCTTCTTAATTATCTGTATTGAAAAGAGGAGCTATCTATACTGTCACAGGAGTTAAATGACATTACATCTCGTTCAGACTGCACCCGGTCGAGGTGCGACTCCAGTGTCGGTTTTGTTGTGGTGTCACACTTACAGAAGTGCTCTGCTGTCCTGTTGCGGTCGCTGCCTTTGAAATCTGCAGACACTCCGGCCAGAATTGACTCCGGCACCACTGCCAGCACCACCTACAGCACCACCACACTGCACAGTATGTAGACTGAGCTGTGCAGTGTAACAATGTAAACTCGAAACACACTTGGTTTACTATTATGTTACACATGCCAAAATCATCAAATTCAACCAGGGAAGACTAGAAAAATAACTAAATAATTTGATGAACCCCACAGGTATACAGTAGCAATGCAATGAAGAGAGACATTTTATAGATATCTCCTCTTCAGGGACCTAGACAATATGATAGAGGAGGGGTTGAGGAAGCTGCTTCTGTTAACAGCAGAAAAGGCAAAAGGGCTTGAGAGCTAAAAATTGGAGGTAAATGACAAGAAGGTACAAACACTACATTCCTTCCTGGTTGCGTTCACTCCTCGCTTTCATTAAAATATAACTTTCTGCTTGTTAAAATTGTGCATATGTTTGTCAACGCTGTTTTAAATGCACAAACCATTTGATACTTTCTGTAAGCAAAGAGTCTAATTATTCCCACTACAGCTGTGTTCTCTCTTGACACATTTTGGCTCCCCTTCTCCGCCTGTTTTCGTCTTGTTCTAAACGGCTGAGTTTTGTGCAGACACGATGTATTATTTTCACATATTCTTCTCTCCCTGCTGCTGTCAGAACAGGCCCAAACTGTCCAGCGATGCTTGTTACCGCACTGGCATAAGCTTGACTGTAACAAGGCCATTAACGAAGGAGGAAAACGCTACGGAAGGCAAAGAAGGACAAATCACTAGGAAAGCTGTGACAAAACCAAATACGTGCAGACAGAGGAAGAGTATGTGATCTGCATGAGAATATGACTAATGCTGTAACAAGATGGTAGAAAACTAATATATTCTTATTGTTAATGTGAGCTTGTGGTGTCAGTTTGTCAGATACTCCACTTCCTTCTCCCCCAGAGGCTTCTTCTCTCTGGTGTTTACTTACATTAACTGGTTATTTCCAGGTAGTTGTCAGGTAAAATGCTACTTTCAGTGTCAGTGTCCTCTACCTCAAGTGTGTATGGAGCCAATACAAACACAAAAAGTCCATACTAGTGAAATACCCGCATGATCTGAATAACCCAAGACTTTCTTTCTGCGTGTTACGTCAATCTCACTGATCTTACAAAAGTGATAAACAGATCTAGTTAATTTGTTCAGCTCACTTATCGTGCGCTTTGTGATGTGTTTCCATCATGCCACTGCTAACAACAACCATCAGCATGATAATAGAACATCAGTGTTATTTCCTGGTTTGCCACAGATGAAAAATGCTTCATATAATGCATAATATAGCTATACTGGAACAAGAGAAAATGTACTTAATTGGGTACAGCCCTTCGTTCATCATGTTTCCCTGAGTCACTTGTGAACAGGTGTGTGTGGAACCCCATGAGAACTTTACCGAGTTAAACAAAACTTCAAC
Organism: Periophthalmus magnuspinnatus; assembly: GCF_009829125.3. Lineage (NCBI taxonomy): Eukaryota > Metazoa > Chordata > Actinopteri > Gobiiformes > Gobiidae > Periophthalmus > Periophthalmus magnuspinnatus. The sequence continues at coordinate 17,042,272 of NC_047132.1, forward strand.
TAGTGAACACTTCCCGCCAGATTATAAATAGATGTTTCACTGGAGTAGCAGGCTGTTCTTGTAATAATGATACGCAGCGGGCATTTTTTTTCCTCCCCAAAACACAAATCTCTCTGTTCAGATTCTGTGGTTTTGTGTTGACACATATCTCCTCATTAAAAGTGTTATTCTTTTTCAACCTGCCATTCTCCCTGCACCATTTACATCCCCTGTTCTCATTATCTGCATGAAGTCGTGGACATAAACATTCACTTACAAATCCTTCTAGATTCACCGGTTTTCCATGAGCGACTGACACTGCTCAGACTCCAGCTTTGCCTCTATTTGGTTCCATTAGAAAAACGCTTTGTCACATGCCATACCCAAACACTTACCAAAACTCTGGAAAACATTTGGTGTGTTCCGAGAGTACGGCAAATCTCCCTGGGAGTTTTTAAATTCAATTATTTTTCCCAACAGCCTGTAAAGAAGTTGGCACTCTGTCAGCACTAAATTGGACTCTCAGGAATGAAGTGATTCATTCTGGTGAAATGTTGTGAAAATCAATACAGTGCAATCCATATTTTTTGTTTACTTTAAGGAGAAGCTGTGTATTGTTTAATAAAATGACATTTGTTGAGTTAAGAAGCAACCCAGAAAACTGAGAAAACTGCTGTTGCTTACAATTTGTATTACAAGGACTACTACGTCTGCTGTTGCTAAGGTTTCAAAAATAGGTCCCATTTATAAAGAGCTTTTCAATCTAGACACTCCAAGCACTTTACATGAAGAAACCACTCAGTCATTCACTGGCATCAAACCACCAACCATCAACGATTGAGTTCAATACTATACACTACAAAAGAATGTACAAGGTGAACTGAATGAATATGTAATACTATATGTACCTGGTTTGTATTGCAGGAAGATGATTGGCTGTGAAGGCTGAGGAGCCTAAAGCTGCTCCAATGGCGTCGCCTGGGACCAGGTCACAACCAGGACCAGGATTAAACCATGGGCCAAATCCAAGATCAAAACCAGAGACAATACCATGGCAACCTTTGGAAAAAGACCCAGGAAATAAAAGACTTCCTCAAAAAACTCATGAACTGGGATTAAGAGTAAAATCAGGACAACATCCCCAGCTAACACTTTATACTAAACATATTTCGCAACCATGTGTGGAGTCAAAACTAGAAAGTCAACAAACACTATCAATAGGAAAAACAAAAGGACCCAAGTTGGATTTAAGACCGAGTTTGCAACAAGAACGAAAGCTTAGAACCCATGAACAATGTGGGCAACAACATCCCACCAACTTTGGATCTATAGATCAAAAACATGGATTGAAAGGTTGTGAAGAACTAAAGGCAACAGCAGGGCAAAGACATTTACCAACTGAGTACAGAACATCAGGGTTAATACTTACTCTACAGGTTGAAACTAGTCCCCATTGCTATCACGAACTGAGCAGAAAGACACCAGAACCTGTAGAGTCAGGAGATGGTTCCAACATAACATTAAAACTAACTGGTAGTCAAGACATAGATTATACATTTCTTGTAAAACCAGGATTACAATTCAGTCCAAGGTTTGAACAAGAACTAGATCAACCAACAGTTCAAGAACCAAAATCAAGAACTCTTCGACCTCATACCTTATTTAGACCATCTTTAAGTTCACATCTCCAGCCTTTGTTGTCATTTATTTTGCTGTTCTTCTTGGTCTCCTTTGTTAATATAACCCATGCGGGGCCACCCAGACCTGCTTGCCCTCCTTTGCTGTCTGGACAACCCTTTATCGTCTTCTGGGGGATCAAAGACTCTTCTTGCTCCAACCGTCTCGACTTCAGATCATTCGGGATCGAACCAGAGGGACGTGTAGCTGTTTTTTACGAGGACACTTTGGGGAACTATCCATATTTTGTAGATAAGGACAATCCAGTAAACGGGGGACTGCCTCAGCACACCAAACTGGACCTGCACATTCAGAAGACTCAGGGGGATGTGGAGACTGCCCTGCCCGCCCCGAGGTACCTGGGTCTAGGGGTGGTGCGCTGGCAGGAGTGGGCCCCTCAGTGGAGCAGGAGAGCAGGAAAACAGGGGCTGTATCAGAACGCCACCAAGAAACTGCTCCGAAGGTTCTTCCCCGACTGGACCAAGCAAGAACTGGAGAGGTGGTCCAAGGTGAGGGTTTATTGTAGTGTTTGTTGTCTACGATATTTCTGTGCAGTTTGTTCAGTAAGTTGTGTTGTGTTATAGAATATTATTATGTCAAATGCTCAGGCAGAGAGCAATATGCTCATATGTACAACTACTTTCAGTAAAGATATTGAAGAAACTAATTTTTTTCCAATTGATTGCCCAAAGAATGTCTGACTGCCCTCTGTGCAGGGTTAGGGTTAGGTTAATGGTTTACTGATGCCGCAGAGGCTGCACCAGCTCTGAATAATGATTGGCTACAGGTGCTGGGGTTTAGGAAGTGAGAAATCAGATCAAAGAGAGTTATCTTAGGTGTATTTTCAACTGGATTTCAGCATTGAAACTGACAACCCAAATGAGACACTCATGTGAGATTCATTCTGCTGTCTGATTGGATTACATAAACTACTTGGACATCATGTCTAGTGTTTTTGTAATTAAGAATTAATCAGCATTACAATTGTTTACTGAAGCTATATTTGGACACACCTACCTTGTATCTTGGTACACAAACGGGTCATCAAATTTAAAATCCAATTCTTAAAAACTGTCCATTTATATTTCATCCACCTAAGGGCCAACTCTGTCTGCTTGATCCATACTGGTGAACACATCACTGGTAGCATCACGATACTGAAGTTTAATCAGTGTTCTATTCGGACTGAGAATTTATTGGAGTTTGACACCAAGTTTATGAGCTTACCTTAACACATAATATTACCCAGTACCTAATATATTACCTTTCAATAAATGTTCTCTTTTAGGTCATGTTTTCCCCTGAAAGATCAGTGATAAAAAATAGAATCTGTCTTTCCAGTTTTAATGACCTGTCCTCAGCTGCCCTCACTTCTCTGTTCCTCAGGTGGACTTTGAGGCCTCTGCTCAATCTGTAATGACAGAAACTTTGAGAGAGGTTCAGAGGTCACGCCCAAAAGCACTGTGGGGGATGTGTCCGTACCCCAGCTGTTCTAATGGCTCTCCAGCTCAGACAGCACTGTCCAACTACACAGGGGAGTGTCCTGAGGAGGAGAGGAGTCTAAATGACCAGCTACTGTGGCTGTGGAGGAGGAGCAACGCCATCTACCCCCTGCTCACGCTGGAGAAGATACAGGTGCAGTATAGGATCTGCCTATGGTCTACAGCAGTGGGTCTCAATCTGTGGTCTGGGTCATGATAGAGGTAGAGGCTCTTTGTTTCCTGCACTTGCCAAGTGTATTGGGAGTTAGTGATGGGCGATTAGTAATTTTAGTTTTGATCCGATACCAAGCAATAGTATAGCAAGTTTTACTATGTCAATCCAATACCAATACCAATGTGTTTTGTATTAAAATGCATAAAAACTCCTGTACTATAAAGAATTTTACTTTATTACGCTCCAGGTTTAACTGACCTCTCTAATTAACCAGTTTGAATATAAAAATGCAACACGCTTTCTTCAACCTAATCCATACGTATAGCAAAATAAACTTGAAGTACAAAAATAAATAAAGTCATAACCAGCTTTATTTCCACTTTTAGGGTGGGACTCGAGGAGCAGCTTTGTTTCTGTCCAATCAGATTCGAGAAGCCCTGAGAGTGGCATCTCTAGGAGGAAGTTCAGATGACCTGCCTGTGTTCCCACTGGTCAGAAGTGTCTACGCCTCCACCAACACATTCTTATCTCTGGTAAATTATAGTACTGTGTTCACCTTATTCTGGAAGCTGCTGTGGGCGGCGCCATCATTATTTGGGTTGTATAATTTTGTATAGAGCTGCCGATCCTGACAGCAAATAAGTTCTATAGGGATAACAGAGACATTTTAAAGCTTCCCAGAGAATCAGTGCAGTGTTGACTTGTTGTTGCACATAATCACTGAACATTTGACACAAACCGACCTACATTATATAATATTTTAGCGCCGAAACTTCCCAAATTCTCCACTGAAAGGAACGTGATTTCCACTTAAACGGAAATTCTACTACAAATAAAGCGCGGTTTAGTTGCATTTATGGAAAAAGTGGGGCAGAATAAGGTCAATAACATACAACTATATTAATATGTAATACAAGGGTAAAATGTAATATCTTTCTGTACTTTTAGAGTGATCTGGTGACAACCATTGGAGAAAGTGCCGCTCTGGGCACAGCTGGAATTGTCATCTGGGACAAGACTGAGCCAAAGACTGAGGTACAAATATGTGTGTATGTGTGTATTTCGCAAGTCCTGATGTGCATTATAATGATCATCAAAACCTCAATGACTCAGCTAACACTCTGGTATTGACTGTCCTGTCCTATGTCCCCTCAGAGAGAGTGTGAAGAGCTGAACCTCTTCACCTCCTCAGTGCTGGGTCCTTATGTGTCCAATGTGACAGCTGCCTCCAGACTGTGCTCGGCCTCTCTGTGTCAGAACAGAGGCAGATGTGTGAGACTTGAACAGGACAAGCCCACCTATCTGCACCTGCCTTCCAACAGCCAGGACGCAGCGGACAGGGTACGGAGCAGCTCATACAAAGTGACTTTTTTCACTCACATTTCTTTGATTCATGTTTTTATTCAGTTCAGGTCAAGTAGACTGAAATGCTAGGATGTCTTTCATCACGATCTATTATAGATTATGGATGTGATTGGTATTGGTGGCTTTTTTGTTTATGTATCAGTGTCCCGCAGTATAACTTTAAGAATACAATAGGTCACGGTTCCTAAGGAACAACAACAAATGTGCAACTGGTTAATCTTGACCTTAATAGTACTGGTCTTAGTTACAATGACGGCAAGTGGGCTATGATAGAGTTTTTGATAAGTTAAACGATGTATGTAAATGTGCACATTGGAACTTTTCTGGTGCAGGGTATATCATGCTTGTTTCCATGGAGACAATGCAGAGAATGTTCCGGGATTTACAACATATGAATCTCTACGGGTGCAAGCAGGTGATTTCATAAACACCATTGCAATAAAAACACCCACTATGAAGAAAATGCTTGAAGTATCTGTTTAATGCCATACTGTGAAACATTCCATTCCAAAGCAACAACATCTCCATGGATAATATAGTGTAGATATTAAAAGATGTTCCAAAAAGTCCAAAATAACACCATGACTTTTATATCTCTATCTCCATGATGACTTTATCTTCTTCCTTCATCTGCAGAGTCTTTGGTTAAAGCTGCTCCTCCTCCTTGAATCTCAAGTCCTTTCAAATGTAAAGCCTCCAGCGCTTTACCTCCTGCTGCTTTGGGGCTTTTATTGTGAAATTCAGACCATATCACTCAGTTCCCAGCACTGCTCAAAGAAAACTTAAGAGAGAAACAACTTTGTAAATATGACACAATATATCATACATGCTTGAGACTCACACATTACTATTATTTGTCGATAACTTATCCATAAGTCTATCTGTTGTGTGTTCATATATTTTGTGTATTTACGCAGTGTTTTGGAGCAGATAAAGTGAAAGAACATTTTCAAAGCATCACACATTGATTCACAACTGACTTTGAACTTGGAAACTGAGCAGCAGTGGACCAAAACAGACTGTTAAAATATTAAAGTCACAAAGCAAAACATATAAATTATTTTTGATGGATAAGCTCTTTCTATCTATATTGATTGCCTTGATCTAACAAATGTGCTCTTATGTGTTTTCTGATTGGATGTATGCTTTTTTTTTTGCGTAACAAGTGTGGTGTATGTTGGTAGTGACCTGGATTTTGGCTAGCTGTGAGTCATCTGAAACCAATTGATTTTAGAGCCATATTTCTCGCTCTTGCATGGACATTCATGTATTGGGTAAAGTAAAAGAGATGGGAAACTGTGAGGAAAAAATGGCATCATCTTGTCAATTTAAAATAAAGCCTTCCACTGAGAGAACACGCTGTAGACAGAACATGCTGATAATAAACTTACTAACAGTGTAAGTTTTAATGCTATACACAGTGCATAGGTCGCATTACCCAACTTTTTTCTCACAGACAGATAGGAACTAGTTAGATTTAAATGCATACTTCCTTGTGTCACAGTTTAAAAATCATGTATTGTAAATAAAGGTTAAGGTACATACATTTTATTCCCATATGGAAATTTGTCCTCTGCATTTGGTCCATCCTTCAATGCCGCTGGGCAACCTGTCAGCGAGCAGAGACTGGCCTGCTGTTTCGGTTGATGGGGGAAACCAGAGTGCCCTGAGGAAACCTTCTCAAACACAGTGAGAACATGCAAATTCAGCAATACAGAGTCGAACCCATAGCCTGTGTGGCGAGAGTGGTACCCCCTCAGCCACTGTGCCAGCAAAGCAACATATGTACATTATTTTTAAAGCGGTTGCAGCTCTTTTCTATCATCCATTTGTCCGTCATGGCTCTTTACTTATGGTTCAAAATCGAGAACAAACACTTTAATGATTATTATTATGCCAAATGCCAATAAGAAGAACATTTAAAGTGTGATTAAACACCCAAACTCCACCCACAACCACATTTCCTATTGACCTTCCGTTCACCTTTGCCATAAATGTGACTAAACTGTGCTTTCTTTGTGGTGGCACTTCCGGTCAAGCAAGAATCCTATTAACTTTAATGGATTTTATTTCAACAGAACCAACCCTTGACTTAATGATTCAGGACTAAGTGCATTATTAAGGGAGGGATTGCTTTGTTGAAATTTCAGAGTAAAACCTTTTTTGTGTTTGATGTCTGAGATATAAATGATTTCAAACTGCCTTTTGTCCATCTCTTGGCCCTCCCTGACGCTTTTGAACATAGATGACGGTAGAAGGTAGATGCCTAATCAAACAAAAGGTATATTTTATGTAATTCTGGCCTGATTATTAGATTGGGTAACAACACTACCATTTTCATCTACATCTGCAAATAAGTCAAGTCAATAACATCTTAGGAACATAAAGGACAATTGTAGTAGGATGATTTACCAATAAGGCATAGCTCAAGAAACACTTGCTGCCATCAAGAAGCTTAGCAGTGGTGTTCATCTCCCTGCAATCTAGGATAATAATCACAAGAGGCCTGGAGGAACCAGTCCCCTCATCTGAAAATATTACAGAAAACATTTCCAGCAGCTTTAACATTACTTTGACATTAATAATCTAGACAGTACTTTTTTCATTACATGTAAGTAATGGCTGTGCTTTCTAAAACCACCAGGGCAAACAAAACGTATGATGGCCAACATTACACTGATTTAGCACTAGTAAAACTGTGTCAGCCTCTCTATTTCTCAAATGCACTAGTATCATCACACAACTGTAGCCAACTATTCTTGAGCACATTTCAGTGTTGGCTTGCATAGCAAAGAAAGTTTACTGAGAAAGTTGCCTTCAAGAGGTTTAAATGGTTTGGTATTCATTCTACTTCTACATTTCTATACTAACTCACACTAACATTGACATTAGTTTAGCTATGTTCAGAAGAGAAAGCAGCAGTTAAGCATATAGAGTCAATGTCAATATCTCCTCAGATGTCTGATTCCTCCATGGGGTTTATTTAGCGCTGTTTGAGCTGTTGTCCTCCGTCCTCCGTGTAAGTCTCTAAAATGACCTGCTGGCCTCTCCGGTTGTAAAATCCCATGTAGTGGGCTCATGTGTGGCATGAGCTCTGTAGCAGAACACAATAACACAAGTTAATGAGACATTCGGAACCGTAGAATTGAAAGGGATTATTTGGATATATTTTGGAGATTATTTAATTATACTTTTGACACACAATGATTTTAGATTTTATTGGACAAGCGCTGCTTGTGTTGATCGCCCTAACTGCACGACACTGGTGTAACGTGATTGGCTAATGAGCTTAACACAAACATGTGTAGCATTAAAGCTGTAACGTGATTGGATAATAGTTTAACATAAAAACGTGTAGCACTTGAGCAAACTTAAGTGCTCCACTTAAGGTTTCAAAAGGGTAAATCGGATTTTGACCTTTCTGAATATTTAAACATGTGTTAAAATAGCAGTAACGCAAGAATTGTGTTAAAATTTAACACACCCACTTTAAGTGAAATTGCAGTGGCCACTGAGCCCAGACACTGAGCACACACTTTGACCACAAAGCTGAAACTCTTGGCTGCACTAAAACTGCCAGTAGACAATGCTATTAAAACACCATATACACAATTTAGTTGCAAAAACAACAGTTTACTTAATGTTTAGTTCAGTCCTAATTAATATCTCTCTCTTTTTGTCTCCAGTCTGATGAAGCCACAGACCAGCCTGACCCCTCCCTCAGGCCTGACCCGGACCCTGCAGAGCTGTGGAAAAGGGACTTCCAGTGTCAGTGGTTCTCCTCTGCCGACCGGGACGTATCAGACCAGCAATCGCCCAAAGATGGAGTTCCTTCTGTGGGCAAGAGAGAGGACAGTGTGAGGAGGGGGCTGGATGTATTGCCCACTGTTTCAGATGGGATATCCACAACTACGGGTGCCTACAGGGCTCAGAACGAGGAGACTGGAGGAAGTGTAAATCCGAGAACAACTTTAGGAATGCCACTGGACAAAGGAGAGATAAAAAGTCCCTCAGGGATCTTGGTACTGCTGCTACTTCTGCTGGTACTTTGCTCATGACATGAATAACAAACTAATGTGAAATGAAAAGTTATTTAACAAAATATACACACACATTTTTTTTTAAATAAAATGTATCATTTTACTTCCTGGTTGGACAGGGGCAGCAAGTATGACAAAGTAGAGATAATTCCATAATTGTTAGGCAGCAAACTAAAATTTCAAAATTACACAATAATTATGGTTAGACTAATTGGAATAATAGCATTTTGTTAAAGAAACTGTATGTACCTCTGCGCTCTTACAAGTTTAGAAAAGGTACATTCACAACTGAACCTGGGTTGTCAGAGCTCGACTAGAGTAAGGCTCATTCTGCTTCTGATTGAATCTGATTGTTCATCTTGAGAACCAAAACACCAAATAATAACATAAACAAGTTGGCCACATGTCCAGTGTTTTTGTAATTAAGAATAAATTAGCATTCTGTTATAACTATTAACAGAACTGAACATGTGTAGCTCATATCTGGGGACCGAGGATACATCATGTTTATGGAAATTACATATGGTTCCTTTAAATTAAGGTTTAAATGAACAAAATGAATGAAATTTTCCATGTACCGCTACTTAACTGATGAAAAACTATGACAAATATTTACCACAGGCTCTATCCCACCAAACCAAGATATAATTAGAAAAACAAAAAACCTGTCATATGCACTTTAAGTTTATTGTAGAATGTAATTGAACTCACAACTCAAATGTGCCTTTGAGCAACACATTGTCTCAAACTTGCCAAATATTAATGAACAATTTATTCTTTCTTAAGCAGTGAATACTTTTCAGTGATATCAAATGCATTTAATGAGACACATGGTTGCCAGATTTACTTATTAAATTGCAGTATTGTTTTTGTTATATTTGTATGTGTTTATTTTAAAATATTTTTGTTTATATGTGCAATTTTGAAAGTAATAGTTTTGTAAAAATTTGTAAATATGAAAAATAAAAGAACTGGAGCATCTATAATGGTGTTGTGGTATCAGACGGCAAAGAGACTGGTCATTTGTAATAATCCAGCAGACTCAGGTGTGTGCCTTCAGTTTACAAACAGGATACAACAGAAACCATTAAGACATAAAAAGGGACTGTCACTGTGATGTATTCCTGTTTAGTCCTTGTCTGTGAAGTTGTTCTAAGGAGGAAAGAAAAAGGAAAAATAAAAAAAAATAAAAAGATCCATTTAAAGTTGGTACATAGCGCCCTCTGTCCGTGTTATATATAACTGCACCCATCATTGTTTGTTTCAATTGTTTATTAAGTTGTGTAGACTAGGACTAATCAGTAAACAAAACCAAAAACAGAATAAATTACTAAATCAGGAACAATGCAGGACTTCACCAAGGCCAAACCAGAACAACTGTGTAATATTTCTGAGTGAAGATCTGTCACCTGCTAGTCCCCATGGAGATGTTAATGCTTTATTTGGAATTTCCCACAGTATGGCAATAAAATTTGCAGGTAATTCCACCAAGTCAATTTACAGGTCAAATCTGCGGAGAGGCGATTCCGCTCAGTGTAAGAATGTGTGTTTTTGAAGGGATTTTTTTGGTATAAAACTCCTGTAATTAAATAAATGCAAGTTATATAAGTTTATACTGCCATATTGTGGAACATTCCGGACAAATAACATTTCCATGGAGACAGGTGATGAACCCTCTACCAGTAAAGTTACACAGCGCACCTTTAGACTAGATCTAAAGTGGGCAAAGACTAAATCACGACCAAGTAAGAAAGACATAATTTTCAACATTTGTAAATTTAATTAAAATATACAGAGACAAGTGTATCTAAATCAGAGTTACAGGTATAATTATTTACACAAATGCATTACATGTACAACGAGAATCAATCATACAGGACTTTATATTATTCACAATTAAATTACAATATTATTCTCAGAAGTCAAGAGTTGACATGCAAATATGTCTTTTAGATTCAAACTGGTGTGAGGAGAAAGCAGGCCAAAGCTGTGGTGTATTGTGGTTTTATGGACTTGGTAATGTTTGCTGGCAGTAACAACAAAATGGACATGCAGATGCTGTACTCATGAATGAAAACATGTGTATTTTAGGGGTTAAAATCAGGTCAGTCAACATGTTGTTTTGTAATATTAATGACTGACAACAATATTTAAAATCCAGAAAACTTGTCAAATTGTAATTTTTGAGGCCAATATCTGGTCAAATAAAATTTTACACGTAGAAAAATAGCCACATTTTGCAAACCAAAATAAGCCATAATAAATTATACTGTATGGAAGGTGTAGGGCTGCACAATATATATTGTGAAAATATCGATCTCGCAATATTGGTTGACACAATAATTCAAATTGCAAGAAAATGAATGTATTGTACCAACAACAAGTTTTCCATTTTACTGAAATTGATTGTATTTTCCTTATTAACTCCTACATTAGACTTGGTTTGGTCTTGGTTTAGTCTCTATTAAGTTTTTGTTTAGATGCAGTTTGAAAATTAAGGGAATTTATTAGTTTTTATTTTTATTTAATAGACAGTTTTTATTTATCTGACCTTGCTGAGAAGTATATTAAAATATTGCAATAATATCATTATCGCAATACAAAACAGTTATCGAATATCGCATAGTTTTCTCATATCATGCAGCCCTATAAGGATGTACTGTTTCATTTGAGATTGGCCTCTCAATTTAATACTAGTATTCAGTACCTGCAAAAGCTCCACTGTCACTTGGACGTAAACATAAAATGAAAATGGCTGCCACATAGAAACATGCCAAGAATAAATTAACACAAAAGACAGTAAGACAAACTTGATGTGGACTTCAGTCAGAGAAATCGTGTTGCATAAGGTTAAAAAATATATTTTGTGCAAAAGTCTTGAGAGTTCAGACAAGTCTCTTCTAAACCAAGAAGAGCATAGTGCAATATTTTCCAAGTAATGGATGGCAAATTCTTCCATTTTAGGATCAAGGAGTAGAGGTGTAGAACTAGAAGGTCCTACATTACGCAACATTGACTCTGAGCTTTAAGCCATGTTATAATGCTGTTACCTCCTTAAAAACATACTGGAGATGTGTTTTGTTTCATTCACACATGTTTGAGTAACGCTGCATTATTAGTCTGTCTATGACTCCAAAGCTCAAAATGTTCCACCTCGTGATGTCATGTAGCCTTAGTTTAAGTAAACAACTACCTTTTACCTTTAGTTCAGCAGAGATTGGCAATTCTAAGGCTGAAATGATCTGAATGATTCTAGTGAAGGTGTATGCAGTTTGAAAACACAGTGGAGCACTTCCTGTATTACCACATGACATCATGTCAAGGTGGAGCAGAATGATTTCTGTAACAGAAGAATTCAGCCTGAATGTGCAGGGTTTGTGTGTTAAACATGTGTGAATAAAATAAAACACAACTCCAGGTATGTTTTTGATGAGGAAATGATATTATAACATACATCAGAAAATAGCATAATATGGGCCCTTTAAACTCCTTGTAGTAAACAGAATAAGACGACAAGCACATCCTCGCTTGGTGGGAGAGGAGCCTGGTTGCCTCTCAGGTTGGTTTGATTTGAGTCCTGGTACCTCTCAGATGGGTGGTGTCTGGGGCTGGAACCTCCGATGCAGGCGAAGTTACTTACAGATGGCCTCCAGAGCGTCCAGAGTGCGCTTGATGTCACGGATCTGAGCTGCTAAACCATGGATGGGCTGCATGGACCTGTCCAGCTCCTCACAGCGCGCCATCAGAGTGTACATACCCTGTGCAAGACAACAATGCTACTTTAGTGAAGAGGTTTCCATTTATTTGGGCCATCATTGACATTCTGTGTTTGAAAATGTATTAGTAATAAGGTAAAAAGATTATATTCTCTGCATTTGACACATCCTTTAATTCTGCTGGGGCAACCTTGAACCTTGAATCTGTGGGGCAGCAACATGAGCTCATTTCAATCTAAACTTACTGTTGTATTCTTCTCCTTCTTTTTGATTCTTGGCACCACTGACAGCTTTAACTAGTTTTCAGTAAATTCTATTATCTTTAAGCTTTAACCAGAAGTACACTAACCTTGATGCTCATGTCCACAGACTCTCCTAGGCTGTCCACGGAGTCCCTATACGTCTGAATGTAGCCCACACTCAACGCTGTCATCTTGAGAAAAAAACAGATGAAATAAACCATGAGAGAAACTAATTCACTATAAGTACTTTATTTTGAAAAAACTAAACTGTGGATCTAACATTCTGGATGGTTCCGTTGAGACTCTTCATCATGGCCTCCACGCTCTGGGCCACTTCTTGTGTGTGTCTATGCAGGTCCACCAGCACAGAGGGGTCGATGGGGGGGATGTCCACAGGTCTGCGGCCCCCCGAGCGGCTGCTATGGTAGATTGGCCCTGAGCAGTCCGCTAACACAGAAAGAGGGGGGTCAGAAAGCGTGAGAAGTGTGTGAAAAAAATAAAACAAAACATACTGAAGATGGTGAAAGATAAAAAATCCAACATTTACTTTATACAGCACACTGAGAGTAAAGCTGGACAATTCTTTATAATTTACCTGAATTTCAATTTTGAAAAAATGGAAATAAACATTAACAGACTAGAGTAATGCAGGCAGCAAGTTTTACCAAAATGTTATTGACTTTCCAGTCAGTTACTGTCCTATATTATTTCATTAGAAGAAAAAGTATAAATGTATTTAAAAACAAAGAAAAAATAATGTATATTATATTAAACTATCATTGGTGTAAAAGAACATTTGTCCATACAAAATTTTATTCCTCTAATTAATGAATTGGAATAAGACATGATACTGTCTGTTAAACCTCTCACAGTTGACAAAAACAGAAACATCTATTCCTTTTCTAAACATAGAGCATTGATTCTCAGTTAGCTCTGATGGTTGAGCCGATGAATAAAAGATGAGGGTGACTCAACACTATTCAATCAGTACAACTAAGTCAATGTAATATCCCCAGGAGGCATGGAACCTGTGTGTTAGTGCAAGTGTGTAATCATAGGAATCATTTTATTTGACCCATTAAATAGTATGTCAACTCACTCACTACAGCTGCATAAATAAAAATAAAAATTGTAATCATTATCTGGACCATACAGACACATGCAAACAGACTTTTATCAAAAAGACAGTGGCATTTTTAAATTAAAATGGTAAAATACTATTTCTGATCTTCATCAATAATACACTTTATAAGTAAAATATGCTCTCTCTGGAAGCCTTCAGTCATCATGCATCAGCTTTTATTTTGTTAAAAATTTATGAAACAAATCTCATAGTACTTGACTAGTTGACTAATAAAAAAAATAAAAAAATCGCTGACTAATCGACTAGCAAAAACGGGCCCTATCACTCACTAAACCAGGTAATCCAAGACTCAACCGCATCGAAAAAAGGTCTAAATCTGAACAACAACAAAATTACTCAATCATGAAAAGAAAAAAAGGACCAAAAAAATCTAATATCAGGAGTATGCTGTGTTGTAAATTTCACTGTGGCATCAAACTGAATAAAAAAGTGCTATTGCCTTAAACATAGTCCTGACCCGGAGCTCTACTCCACTAGTACTCACAGTCACTGCAGTCCAGGCTGGGCTTGGAGCTCATCTTGATCTTCTGCTCTAGGTTCTTTGTGATGAAGTTGGTTAAGTCTCCCTCATGACTGACTGTTCCCTCCAGCTCCAGAGCAGAGGAGATGGTGGCTCTCCTGCCTTCAGACTGCCCTGCTCTGCCTCCTCCTCGCGCCCCTGAACCTACACACCAAGGCAGCATCAAGACTGGATTGGCATGGAAAAATAATTACTCCTGTATTTATAAGCTAAAGGTACCATATGTAACTTTTATGGCGAAGGGTAAAACTCATGCTTGTCTCCATTGAGACAAAAAATTTAAAAACCAAACAAAAAAAACTAAAAAATGCATAAGGCTAAAAAAAATTGTTACACCTATAAAATGTATAAAATAAAATATATAGCATGCATATGTTCAAAAATTGTTGCATGTGAATTTGTGATCTATAAAAAATATATACAAATGTGTGTCCCAATCCACCAACTCTGAACTTTCCACAAAAAAGTTATGTAAGTGATACAAAAATAACTCAGATTCTTCCTCCAAAGTATGAACTTGGCTTCAAACCACATACTTTTACTGACACAGGATTAGCCGTAGACCTCTTGATTAAGAAAAAAATAAAAAGCAACCATATAATTGACTATTAGACATGACTGAATCACAAGCTCGATTACAATTTCAGTAATTGCCCAGCCCTAGACGCCATCCTGTGGAACATTCCAGGCAAAGAAATAATATGCCCATGGAGACAAGCAGGTGGTGGATCATCCAAAAAAGTTACGTAGTGCACATTTAACTGAGGAACTGAACTGATCTCCTTAGTCATAATGGATCTGTGCTATATCTTGTTGCTATATCTTAGTTGGTTGGAAACACTTGCCCACTAACCTGGCAATTCTATGGTTAGTAAACATGTACACACACATGTATGGCTGTGCCATAAAAATTCACAAAAGATATTTAAAAGACATTAAAAAAATATATTTAAGACTTACACCTCAATACTATTATGATGATAATAATAATAACAACAACAACAACAACAACAACAACAACAACAGTAAATGCTTGTTATAAAATTAAAAAAAGTCCCTTGAGAATAAGCAATGAACAAGTTTTAATTGAGTCCATGTTTATCAACCCAAAATAGTGCCCTTAATCCTAACAGATTTGTAAAAGATGACAGAACTTCTTGCTAGACTAAAAATGTGCTGATGCCATCCTCCCATCTTGTGACTGCTGCTGTGTGCTGCAATATTTTCCAAATCCAATACACAAAGCCCTAAGATCAACAAAAACATGCCTGCCTCATTTTGTGCAATAGAAGAGAGCATTACCTCCATAGGCCTGGCTGATCTCATCCAGACTCTTACTGTCCTGCATGCCCCTCACATTCCTCACCCACACCTCGGCCATGACGTGAGGGGGGCAGGGTGGTTCCTCTGAGGGCACCAGAAGGGGAGGGGAGGGGCAGGAGGCGGAGCTTGGACCAGGGGCAGAGGATGAGAACTGGTGGGATGGCCGAAACTGGGAAAATAGCAAAAATATAAATGGTAAAAATAAATGCTAAATAAGTAGGAAAAATAGCAAGAGACTACTGTCAAATAAGGCATAATTGTATAATTATATATGTACAAGTAAAAATATAGTAAATATAAAATATATCTCAGCTATATACAAGAGGTACATAAAGAAAGACAGTGCAAGGATGAAATAATGATGGGCATGGCACAGGGTTATCTATTACATAAGGGTGAGTTGTACAGTTGTATGGTATGAATATAGTCCTGTGTCTCTCACTGAGTGAGCGGAGCTGTAGGAGCCTGTTGGAGAATACGCTCCTCTGTCCCTCTATACTCTGGTACAGTGGCTGAGCAGAACTGTCCATGATGGAGAGCAGTTTGTCCAGTGTCCTCCTGTTCCTCACTGTGACAAATGTCTCCAGCTCACAGCCGATCACGTGACCAGCTTTATGGATCAGTTTGTCAATCTGGGCAATGTCCCAAAGTATGTTTTTAACTTACTATTTCCAAGGAATCACGCAGGTGACATGCCACCTCCAGAACTACTACAGAACTAATACTGTACTATAAATGCAAATGTCAAAATATAATTGTTTTTATGTAACAAAACTCTGGTTGAAGAAAGGACCTGTAGGTGATTCTATAATACAATTTTACAATAGAAATTAGGCCCTTTTCACTATATTTAAACTGAACTGGATAAAACAAAATTTTAAAAAGGATTTTGCTGAATGTCATACCTGGCCCTGTGTCCTCCCAGACGTGTGCTGATTCCTCCATTTCTTCTCGTCTTCTTCTTCATCCTGTTTTTCCTTCTCTCCTTCCTCTTCCTCCTCCCCCTCCTCCGCTCCATCGCTGCACCTCTCTAGGCCTCCTTGTGAAGTTGCACCACCAAGCTCTGCTGCGTCTGTGGCCTCATTTACACTTTCTGTGTTTACACTTAAACCTGCCGTTCTTTGGATTATGTCTGCAATCTGTAGGGCCACTCCATTGTTCCCACCTGATTGTTCATTATTAAACACAGTCTGTTCATTGTTTGACACAACAGTTCCATTGTCAGTCTGTCTTATATCCTTGTCTGTGTCTCTCTCCTCTGTACATGTGGGTTTGTTTAAAGCAGGTCCTGGACTTTTCACTGAGGAATGGGGCCCATTCTCTGCTGAAGTCAGGACCCCATTGGCTGTTTCTGGCACCTCTGTGCCAATCACAGGGGAGAGACTCATCCCTCCACCTGCACCTGAGAGAGAGAGGACATGTCGATAAAAAAAGAAATACAGGAAAAAACAGAAACATCACAGAACAAATGGGACGAGAGCAATGCAGGATCAAATATAACACAAAAGCAATTAAATTAGAATTAATAATTTCATTAATACAATCAGTTTTGATTTGTACTTTTTAATATTCTCATTTCAAATACTATTTAAACTGCTACTTATGCGTAATAACCATTACTGTACTGACCAGATGTGCCAAACGTCCATAGAGATACATGCTAAGACAATGTAAAAAAGTAAACTCTTAACAGCAACTCTATAAACTGCTGGATTACTACAGGTAAATACATTTATCACTCTATTACACAATCATTTTGAATGAACTCCATGTATAGTATTCATCATCTGAAAATATCCATTAGTTTAACAGTAGGCCAACTGACACTTCTACTGCGGTGTGATTACAACATTCCTGAATTTATATTAAATTCAGATTACATTCCTTTCATTTTCACTTTCTTACATCTTGTATAGGCACAGTGTGCAACTAAAAATAAACAATTAGTAACAATTAAGTAGCAATGAAAAGCTCCCAGTGACATTTACTTCAGTCAATGGATCATGCAGTGATACAATTACACTGAAAAACAAGTTCCTCATTTGTAGATGAGGAATGAGTCATCACCATTTTCACTGGATTGTAGCCTGTGGTTTGAGATACTGCACCAGGTCACGTGTCTGACTTTATTTAGTACAATAACATATAACTTGAATGATTGAACCGTTGATCTGAAATACTAGTAGCCTATTTCTAAACCCCTCTGACAATTGGTTGTAAATAGCATCGTATGATAATTTTGATTTCCAATCACATTCATTTAGAATGAGAAAAATGTTGCATGGATTATAGTTGTAACTATAAATATGTTAAATCAATCCCATATTTGTACGCCAGTTTCCAAAATCTTACAAATGACGTAATGTGGCTTCTGTACAGTGTAGACGCTGAGCTCCAAGCTAGACAAGTGCTCGCAATTAGCTTTATTAAGCAAAGTTATAAAAATAACCATAACGAACAATAATGTGTCATTAAACAAATGCCGAATATAACGTGGAATACGATAGAACGAAATTAAGTAATAAAATGTAACCATATGCGGGTGTATTGAATGAGGAAGTTGATGTTTTGCTGTCATTAGCCGCTTTGATGCTAACGTGGCTAACGCAAGCTGTCTGGCAATTTAAATCACATTATCAATCATGATCATTGCACTTGATCAACTAGACACAAGATAGGCGCGTTTAGCATTCAATGAGGGACATGTCTGATAGTATACCACTTGAATAAACGTAAAAGTGCCTGTTTAAAAGCAGTAAACACTTACCAAAGCAGTTTCAGTTCGTTCAGCGACAATCGTGTCCGTTACGATAATATTTCCCCACAAAAGGTTCCGGCTAGCGAGCTTCTGTGGTTAACTTTTGTAATACAAAGATAAGACATGCCAGTAAGAGTGTCATAAATGTATATTTAATATCTGACCACTATTTCACCTGTATAGAAAATGTAGGCATTTAAAAATATGTATATGTTGCATTCACAGGAGTTTACATTATCAGCCAGAAGGTGTCTCTGTGTTCCCACGGATGATGACAAAACCAGTCTATTTCTTAAATTTGAAGATACACTAGTTATGAGACTTGGAAAATAAAATGGAAAACCTCAAACAGGAGCTGGTGGTGCAGAATCTGAGGACGGTAAATCTAATCCAGGAGACGATCCTTCCTCATGGAAAAAAAACAAAATCAGGACCCATGATGCAAATCTTTTATTATTAGGTCAACAACATGGTTTAACATTAAGATGCTGGTTTAAATAGGTTAAGATTAACATTTAGGTTAATATTAATATGATAGCATCATCTGTGTTTGTTTATTGAATGTATTGCTTAAGTCACTGTGTAATGCTTCACAGTAGTTAACAGCTGTATTGCATAACTGTAGAAATGGGGGGGTAAGTACTTTTACTTAAGGTTACTCCTTTTGAACATTGCATAGTATTTTGTATTGAATTGTTTGCCCTTTCTAGAAACAGCTCAAATAAACTTCACTGAAAGTCAATGTCATATCCCCAAGAAGCATTCAAATCCAACATGTGTGTGTGTGTGTGTGTGTGTGTGTGTGTGTGTGTGTGTGTGTGTGTGTGTGTAGGGGTGTGTATGTTTGTGTGTGGGGGGGTGGGCGTGTGTGTGTGTGTTTGTGTGTGTATGTGTGTCTGTTTTGGAGTTCTTTCAAATCCAAATTAGGTCCAGGATGCTGAATTAAGAGAGATTATTCCCAGATTGGAGAGTGCTCCTCAGCCATTCAAAACTTCCTCCTCTTGGGACATTCTTGTTCTGATGTGGGACTGTCTCTTCTTCCTCACTCAGAAGATCATGAAGATAAATCATAGATGCGCCATGAAGAAAATACCTCCATTAACCCTAAACTTCTAGCAGATCACAGGACTAGCTGAGGAAAACCTCATTCAAATCAAGTGTCCACTGTAAAATGTATTCATCGGACTTGTTTATTCTTCACAGAGTTTGTTCGCTGTTATTATAGCCACGCAACCAAGACAATTTAAGCCAAACTCACTTTTACAGATATTGCCACAAAAAAAAAAAAAACACATGAGAATTTTGGAAGCAAATCTGTTTCTTGTGGTTAAGAGCAAACCACAGTAACTTTTGAGGTATAACACATAAACAAAACTCCATCTAATCAAAAGAATGAATTTGATCTATCCATCCATTCATTTTCTTCCGCTTATATGGGGCAGTCTAAGCAGGGACCTCCAGACTTTCCTCACCCCAGACATGTCTTCCAGCTCCTCTGGTGGGACCCCAAGGGAACCCAACTGAGAGACATAGTCCCTCTACTCTGTCTTGAGTCTTTCCCGGGGCCTCCTCCTGGTGGGACATGCCTGGAACACCTCCCTAGGGAGGCATACAGGGGGCATCCTGAACAGATGCCCGAGCCACCTTAGATGGCTCCTCTCAACGTAGAGAAGCAGTGACTCTACTCTGAGCTCCTCCCATGTGGCCGAGCTCCTCACCTCATCTCTAAGGGAGCGCTCAGCCACCATGCCAAGGAAACTCATTTCGGCTGCTTGTATCCGTGATGTTGTCCTTTCGGTCATTACCCAAAGCTCCTGACCATAGGTGAGGGCAGGAACATAGATTGACCGGTAAATCGAGAGCTTTGCATTTCAACTCAGCTCCTTCTTTACCACAACAGTCCAATACAGAGACCGCATCATTGTGGATGCTGCACCGAGCTGCCTGTCAGTCTCATGCTTCATCCTTCCCTTAATCGTGAGCAAGACCCCAAGATACTTGACTTGAGGCAGGGACTCACCACCCAGAAAGGGCAAGCCACCTTTTTCCAGTCGAGAACCATAGCCTTGAATTTGGAGGAGCTCATTCTCATCCCAGCCACGTCACACTCAGCTTCAAATCTCCCCCAGTGCCTGCTGCAGGTCCCGGCTCGATGAAGCCATCAGGACAACATCATCTACATCATCTGCAACAGCAGAAATAAGATCCTGTGATCCCCGAACTGGACCTCCTCCAGCTCCAGGCTGTGCCTAGAAATTCTGTCCATAAATACAATGGACAAAATCGATGACTGGCCTACAATGCAAACACAGCTCCTGCTCCAGCCATACAGGAACCGGACAACCCTTAGCAAAGGGCCTCGGACCCCATACTCCTGAAGCACCCTCCAAAGGACACCACAAGGGACACAGTCCTTCTCCAGATCCACAAAGCGCAAGTGGACTGGTTGGGCAAGCTCTCATGAAACCTCAAAGACCTGATGGAGAGTATAGAGCTGGCCCAGTGTTTCAGGGCCAGGACGAAAACCCCACTGCTCCCCCTGAATCTGAGAGAAATGGAGACTCCAGCTCCTCTCAAAGAGTTGGGTTCCTGAGCCCAAGCTATGCGTGGTGGTGAGGCCGATTATATCAAGTTGGTAATGCTCAACCTCCTGCACAAGCTCAGGCTCCTCCCCCTCCAGTGAGGTCATATTCCGTGTCCCTAGAGCCAGTCTCCATGTCTGTAGATGCGGTCATCAAGGCCCCCAGGCCCCCCTCGCGGATCCTCCCGCAGGGGTTGGGTCCATGGGAAGATGGCCCCATGTTGCTCCTTCACGCTGTGCCAGACCGGGCCCTGGCTCCAGAGTGGGGCCCCGGTAATGCCAAAGTGGAGCCCCGGTAAGGCCAGTCTGGGTAATGTAGCTGGTCTTGTTTTACTACTCATCATAAGAGGCTTCTGAGCCTGTTAGTCTGACCCATATCCAGGACCTGTTTGCCATGGGTGACTCTACCAGGGGCATGAAGATCGACAAAATAGTTCCTGGCTTATTCGGGTGCTCAAACCCCTCCACCATATTAAGGTAACGGTTCAAGAAGAAAACTTAGTTATATGAATGAATAATGAAGAAAAAAAATTTAACTGAGAGGCTGTTGAAGTTTGTAATACGCAATATAAATTTGATCTTTTTACCCAAATTTGCAGTATACACTGTAACATACAGTATTAAAAAAGTAATCATATTTGGAGTAGTTAAGACTAGACTAGTAGATTTATTTAATTGAAACTAGATTATTTGACAAGATTCAAGATTTTAAGCTCATTTCATGTTAAATGGACTTTCACTATTGGCGCACATATTATGTTCTGTCAAGCATAAAATCTTGTCAGAAATATCACAAAACATGTTCAGCTATAGGTCATATGAAAAGTAATTTGTCTCATACTAGATATTCCTTTTTGCAGTGTAGCCCTTCCAAGATTATACACTTCAAATAGACTACACTCAGTGGACCTGGTGCCGTTAACCTCTCATTCACTCTTGTTTATTTGTATTTTTTTAAGTTCTGAGTCAGATCTGGTCAAACAGTGACTCATCTGTGTGGGCTTTTACTGTGGAATCTATCTGATCCACAAATATTCAAGGTATGCCACGTTTAACTCACTAATGGTACTGTACAGCTTTCATGTCAACTTACTGCGAAGAAATGACAATGTAGTGACTAATTAACAGAGGTGGGTTAAAATTATATTATTCAAGGAGAAGTAGAAGTAGTAGTAGTTTATTCTCTTCAGCCATGAACTTAATAAAAGTACAAAGTAGTAGTCCAAAAATAACTCAAGTGAGAGTAAAGAAGTATTGGGGAAACTACTACTCAAGTAAGAGTAACTTAAAGAGTAACTGTTGGAACATCTGATTCATAATTTGATGTAGTAATTAGTCATTTTAATGTAATTGGAAGGACAAAACATTAAATAATGCTTTTGTAACTTGAAGACTTACTCACAGTGGGAAGAGTAACCAAAACGTTGACTCAAGTAAGAGTACTGTTGCTTCAATAAAAATATTACTCAAGTAGGAGTGTTAAGTGTAACTTAGCAAATGTAACAGAGTACTACCCATCTCTGTTAATTATTTGAATACTTAGCATATATATGTTTTCTATAGATCTTTAAACTGTAGTAGTCTATATCAGTTAGTTAAATTTGTGATCTGGGACACTTGTGTTTTATATTACAAATTTCAGATACCTCCCCTATGCATTGTTTATATTAAGGTCTCACATAAGACTCAAATGCATCAACTGCATTTGGAAGTCTATAAATTGCCTTGGAGTAACTGTTGTAGCTGTTGAAGTGCATATAACAGGTTTTCCTAATTGTAACTTGGTTTGGTGGAATAATATTAGTGATAAATATTAATCTTTTTTTCCCCAAAAAAGTGGCAGTGTGTGAGGAAAAGAAGAAAATCGTTGAAAATTACAAGCAGACAACCAAGGACACATTTCTCTATATTACGCAAAATAGACTCTCGTGAGATTTAAGCCATGTCATCAAAAAAGTTGTGTTTTGTTTCATTCACACATGTTTGAGTATTCCGCTATTATTAGTATGTCTGTATCTCCAAAGCTCTAAATACTCTGTTCCACCTTGTGATGTCATGAAGTGGTAATTTTCAAGTTGACAGCAACCTTTTACCTTTTGTTCAGTTGGCATCAGCAATCCCACAGCTGAAATGATCCAAATAATTCTAGTGAAGGTGCGTGGAATTTAAAAACACACTGAAGCACTTCCTCTATTACCATATGACATCACAAGGTGGAACAGAGTGTTTTCTGTTTGAGAGAAGAACTCAGCCTAAATATGCAGGGTTTGTGTTAAGCATGTGTGACGGAAACAAAACGCAACTCCAGGTACGTTTTTGATGAGGAAACAGGGTGGCTGGGCGCTCCCTTAGTGATAGGGTGAGGAGCTCGGTCACACTGGAGGAGCTCGGAGTAGAGCTCCTACTCGTTGAGAGGAGCCAGTTGAGGTGGCTTGGGCGTCTGCTCAGGATTCCTCCTGAACACCTCCCTAGGTAGGTGTTTCGAGCATGTCCGGGGAAGACCCAGGACAAGCTGGAGGGACTATGTTTCTCAGCTGGCCTGGAAACACCTTGAGATCCCACCAGAGGAGCTGCTCTCACGACTCGGCCCCGGATAAGCGGAAGAAAATGGATGAACAGAACAACATTAACATCAGAAAATACCATAATATAGGCCCTTTAAGTTTTCATTCAACAAAATAATAGTAATAATAAAACCACACAAAAGATTTATGTGCATCATTTATGAAGTTATGTGGAGAAACCACATTCATTTGTTATAGTTGTTTTCAACATGAGCCGTAGACCACAACACTGCAACAGTAAGCATTTAAGCAATACATTTACCAGAGCTGGAATGAAGACAATACCATAAACTATAATGAGTGTGCATGTCTGCTCAGTGTTACTGTGGCAGAGTGGTTAGCCTGCTTCCTGCCTAAGTAAGAATAATGTGAGTTAGATTCAGTCTGAGAACTACCACGATCTAAATAGGCAGGACTATATGTCAAAAAAATGTTATGTCTTCTCAAAATGCTCCGTCAGGCTTTGGCTTGCTGTCTAGAGGAAAAACTGACTATTTGACTCACATTTAATGGATAAAATGTCAAAATGTTTGTCCACTTTGAATTTCCAGTGGTCTGTGGTGAGATGTGTAATGGGCCAATGTGGTTTTATGTTGAGACTGTGAGGACATGTTCAGGAGGTGTTTTTGAAGTGTGTAAAAGTCAAGTGGTTTTCTTCAGACATGCTGTAGAAATCTTAAACGTGAAGCATCTCTAAATGTCCACACACATGTACAGGTGAACCCCCCCCCCCCCCCCCCCCACTAGAAAGACATTACAATAAAATAAGTTGGAATTGGTTTAATATTATAACATCAAGAACGAATATGTACATCTTTCAACATTACAGTCCTTTTTCTCACACATCTTAAGACCTGATTCATAACTTACAGTCCAGTCCAGGCCATTGTCCAGCTGATTTATATTGTTTTAAAGTGGTCCGCGGTTCACCGTTTGAGAAGCATGCAGTATTTACAAACCATTACAGTTCATTCCAAAGACAACACTTAGTAGTCCATATTATAGTGGATGTGGTATGGCATTTTACAAGTATGAATGCGGAAAGTTTTCA
Organism: Periophthalmus magnuspinnatus; assembly: GCF_009829125.3. Lineage (NCBI taxonomy): Eukaryota > Metazoa > Chordata > Actinopteri > Gobiiformes > Gobiidae > Periophthalmus > Periophthalmus magnuspinnatus. Next base: position 17,066,888 of record NC_047132.1, read on the forward strand.
AACCATTAACTTTAGGGCCACACACAGTTTTTGAAATATCTGGGTTGACATTACATAGGTCCGCCCTGGTTTAGTTCTAGTTTTGAATATGGCTTTGACCTGTTTAGTCCTGGTTGAGTTCTGGTACATATCTGATGCAGGTCTACATTAGTCTGGTTTAGAGGTGTTGCATACCTGAACTAGTCTGAGGTAAGATTTGGTTTAGTTTTAGCTTAGCCTGGTTTAGTTTGGATTCATACCTACTTTAGACAGATTTAGATTAGTCCATTTATTTCCTGGTTTTGTCTTATGTTGGTTCAAACCCTGATTTAGCGCACTTGTAGTACATGTTATACTTCAGTCTGGTTAAGTCCTGGTTTAGACCCTGCAATCACAGTTAACATACTAGTTATACCAATCTCATGCAACAGGAAGACTCCAGCAATGTAGATTTGGCACCAATTCATCCACTTTTTTCAGACCAACATGATGGCACTTATTTTGTTTAGATGTTTTGTTTTTTGAACAGGAAAGTATTTACAAAGATGGCTGAGAACAGTGTAAGCTAACAAGAACATTAAGCGTTCTTTGTATATTTGTGGTTAATATCAACCAAGAACTTAGTAACAAAAATGTGTAAATCTGACAGGCCACAACATGATTCTGTCCTATCAGGTTGGCTGCTTAATAATGCTGGTGAAGATAGTGTCTGAACAAGCACGTATGTACAGTCAATTTTATATTTACAAGTGGCTCTTTACTCTTTACTCATTTTGTCAAAAAAAAAAACTGTATTTATTTAGTTTGTTTTTTTTGAACAAACTTCCAAAAAAAAACAACAAAAAAAACAACACGCTAAATTACGGTACTCAGCTAAATTCATGATAGTTTTAATCAACCAGAAAATTTATTTTTTTATTTTAACTCTAATAAATGGTACTACTTTGCCTCATGGAACCTGATCTTTGGACATTTGTTGGTCTGGTTTGGGGCTCTGAGATTTAAAAGTAGAACTTATATCTTGTCTTTAATAATAAAACCAAACATAAATAAATGACTAAACAAATATATCTGTCTTTAGTCATACTTTGATATTTTATATGACGAAAATTTTGATGAAATATTTAAGTTGCCAAAATGAACACTGCTTTGAATGTCTCTCAAATGTATTCATGAACCAGTTCTATATGGAGCTTAATAGTCACACCCACTTTGAAGTCCACTCCGATTTCCATAAACTTTTAATTTAAATATTAAGAGGTCTTCCAGATTCAGGGGCTGGGCGTTCACTGTTGAGCTGTATATAGAGCCCCTTGTAAAATTAACACTTCAAAAATGGTAATGTATATAACTGTAATTTTGGAGTCTCACCAGATTTTTGAGAAAAACATAACTTTTTTTTATCCGCCTTCTTTTCTTAAAATGCTTGCTCTTCCAATATAGTCTTTTTGTACAAGGGCATGCACTAAAACCCACAGACCCACTCCATCTTAGGTACCACACTTTCTCATTAGCCCTCTCCGCAGCCCTGTACACTTTCAGCTCGTCCTTGAGAGAGAAAAACTTTGGCACAGTAGTTGTCCGTGATGGATTAAATCATGTTTTCAATGTCTGCCTCAAGCTACGAAAATCAATCTGACAACATCTGGAGAGAGCTGTGTGTTCGGTGATGCTTAATAGACCAAAATAACAAGCTCAGAGGCAGAAATCGTTACAAAAAGGTGGCTTGAAATGTCTTGTGTGAAAGTAGCAGATCCATGCGAGACTCCTCCTTTGTTTAGTCCAAAGAAAAGCGCTTCCAAAATGTCACTATCCGCTGCTGTAGATCATTTTGTCTTCGTAATGAGACAGGAGCAGTCCAATGTTGGGTCTTTGTACAGATGAGAGGAAGCGTGAATGGAACACTACCAGGCTCAGAAAATAGGATAAAAAATGAAATATGTACAGCTATTTTTAATAAATAAACATGGTTGGGTTACTTTTTTTTTTTTTTTATAATTCTTTATACAGTGTTTGGAAAGTGGGCCATTGCATTGAAGTTGTTATGAAAGTATGGGTTTGTGTTTGATTATCCAGAAATATGTGAGACTATGTTAAATTTAGTTACTAAGAAATTAAAAGATTTATGGATTGTAGCTTGTCCACACAAACCTTTGAAGGAAGTTTGCAAATCAATTAGGACCACAGACACAATTTAAGCAAAACTGATTTCACAATATTAATCTTTTGTTACTTACCATTTTCATTTTAAAGCAATCGAACAGTGCATTTCTTAAAGGTGTACTATGTAACTCTTCCGGCGGCAAATCCACTACCTTCTTGTTTCCATGGAGATGACATTCCTTTGCCTGGAGTATTTGAGCTGACTCAACTCACCACAGATCTGGTCTGTAAATTGGCTTTGTGGTGTCTCTATGGAGATAGATCAGTTTAATAACCAATTGGGGAACATTCCAGGCAAAGTGATAACATCGCCATGAAGACAAGGAGGTGGGAGAAAAGCAAAGTTACATCTTTAAAATGTTTCTCCTGTGACTGCCTCCTCAATAAATAACTAAAATAAATAAAAAGTACCCAATAAACAAGGGTCCCACTTTTTTATTTCACTATGCAAGTTTTCTTTTTCAACTATATACAGAATTATTTACCCACATGATTTTTTTCTGATCTCCTTAGGACCTAAAAAATAAAAAATATATGACTGTATGTCTAGACTTGCCGCCTAAGATTTTTTTTTCATCTGACTCAGCCCAAAATCATGTTCTTTAAAAGGAAATGAAAGAAAAACATAGAACTTGCCTATAGTCTGAGCCTGTGTTTTTATACATGCTTGTCTTAATTTAAATGTCTATACATGTTTCTCACTCTCCTCTGTGTTGCGTTCAGGACCCTGGCATTACATCTGCCGTGCGTTCAAGTGCTCCTGGGTGCTCGGAGTTGCGGCTTACTCCTGCTCTTCCTCCCGGCTGACCTCTGACCTCCTCTGTGCTGGCTCCTCTCCCTCAGAAAGCCTATGTTGTGTCTCCGGTGTCCTTTGGGTGGCCTGAATCCTAGCACCTTACAGTGCTGCGCTATGTTCCCCGGGTGGACGAGCGCCATGACGTCATCGTACCATGGCTCCGCGCTCTGATAGGTCGAGGAGGGCAGGGACGCTCTGATCCGACTGGCTGAAGGGCTCCACACAGCGAGGCGGACCGTCACTGCCGTCCAATGATAGCCGTGTTCCTCCACCTGACAGTGGTAGACCCCGCCATGAGATAGTTCAGCACGGCGAATCAGAACACCGCGATCGAAGACTAGGACCTGGTCACCTGACGACACCTGAGAGAGACACAATAGAATTTATAAAATGTATGGACTTATGATCTTTTCAAATTATTTTCTACACTGTCATTCCTCAATTTTTCACACAGCAGAAAAGGAATTTACATGTATTGAATAAAGACAAGATTTGTTTATATTTTCTGACAGGTTTTTTGTGTTGAAGTGTCTTGTTGATTTTACATCCATGAAGCTCCAGTGGCGCAATCGGTCAGCGCGCGGTACTTATAAGACAGTGACCTGCAGAGTGATGCCGAGGTTGTGAGTTCGAGCCTCACCTGGAGCAAGACTTTCTTTTTTGAAAGCATATAATGAGTCTATGCCATACATGTTATGCCACAAAATATATTTCAAGTTTGGATAACCTTAGATGTATCAAACTGTCAAAATGGTGCTGTTAGCATTTTATTGTACTATACTACAGCATTAACCACTGTTTGCTGACTTTAAACTTTTCTATACACTTTTCATAGATGGTCATGAAACATTTATAGTATCTTTATAATTCTTCGGCTGTCTTAAAACCCCACACTTAAATGTTGTGTCCATCCAAGTTTCATTATTAATTTTCACATACATGTCCAGTTTTGATTCACATATATTTTATTCCAATATATAAATTGTACCTGGTTGAGCTCAGGACTATTCTCTCCGGCCTGTTTGTACCATGTGACTGAGGCCTGTCTGGAGCGGGGCAGACACTCCAGATACGTGCTGTTCCCCTCAGCAACCATCATGACACGCTGCTCCGCCTCCACCTGCAGACCAGCTAAGCACCGGACACAGAAGAAGGATCCATTTAATGATATACACAACCAGAAGTACTTGAATTTTTAGATGTAATACTTACCTCCCTGTCTGACACATTGGGTGAGCGGGTCCTCCTCTTCTCCCAAATGACGAGCGTTTCGCCTACAAGACAAGCATTGATTTAAGTTGGAAGCTGCACCCTGAAATGTATATGTTCCCACTGCTGTCCTGCAAACTATGTATGAACCCCGTCAGCCAAACCATCAACAACACTGGCTATGGATACTGACTGAGGAATGGGGCCACCATCAGACCTCCTCTACACGACACAAAGTCAGAAGAGCAGAGCCAGAGGGGCAGACAGGAGCAGAGCCAGAAGAGCAGACAGGAGCAGAGCCAGAGGGGCAGACAGGAGCGAGAGATGAGGATTGAAAGGATTAAGTGAGTACATCTAAGAGTTGGCAAACATTAGATGTTTTGAAGATAAAGTCAGGAGCTTCAAGAATGCGATTACTTTAGACATGTGCAGAGGAGTGATAGTGAATACAGTATGGCCAAAAATAAAGTCAATTACATATACAAGTACGTGTGCCAAAGTTGTATAGCATATATAGGAAGTAGTGGCAGCATATTTCAAACTTTATGTACATTGTTCGCCTTACTTTAGCCTTTGTGAAATTTCTGAATAAATTAACTGAAATTATATCTATCTTGTTCTATAGTACACTAAGTATACTATACTACAAGACAGATATCTGTTCTATAGTATAGTATATAAAATACACATGAAACATACTACTCAAAAGTACTAGCTAAATTTTAACACTATTTTAGATCAAAATCTGCTTAATTACAAAAATGAAGATTAACTAAGTTAACTAAGTGCTCTCTGAAACTCCTATGATTTTAAATGTAGTAATTACAGTTACATGTCTAGAATTATACTGAATTACATGTCAAGTACATGTCAAAAAATCAGCTTAAAAAGAGCAATCATCATAAAAGATATTACATCATAAAAGTATTTTTTTTACTTTCCACAACTGATACAAACACACAAGGATTTTGAGGTAATACAGTTAAGAAAAAGGAAATTCTAGAGACCAAAGACCAAACAGCAAACTATAGAATGTAGTTTAATATTTAATCACTTTGTTGTCAATGTAGAACTCATTTTGGGAAATACAGCTTCTTAAGCAATGTAACTCACCAGCACTTAACTCTTTTTTTTTTGTCCAATCCAACTGTGAACTTATGAGAAAAAAAATACATAAAATCGCACCATCTCTTTCAACCTACTCCTTCTTAGATTGTGTAATACTACATGTGTATCTTTAAAGAGTGTATTTTGTATGAATACGTTAAATATTTACTCTCAAAAACAATTAAATGTGATGAAATGTTTACTTAATAAAAGAACTACACCTCCAGCAATGTATAGGGGTATAGGAATACACATATAATGTGCATGCATATACATATTGTTTTGTTTGTTGTTGTTTTTTTTCAATCTTGTACATATGGAGCCCAGGGAGGGGGGGTAGGATATCACCATGAGCTCGGGATGTTTTTTTTTTTTGTTTTGTTTTTTTTTTGGGGGGGGGATTGTGTTTTTGCTGTTATTATGTAAACAATAAAAAAAATTTGATCACAAAAAAAAAAAAGAACTACAGCTTCTAACGCTGTAACGGTGTACACTGACAGCAACTGCCATTCGGTAAGGCGAGGGTCTGTGCAAAGAATCAGCAAGAAGTCTATTTTTCCAGAACACCACAGCGCTCTGGTGCGGTTTTCAGGTCATTATATGTGTGTTATTGTGTGAACCCCTGTGAAACCGTGTTGCTTTGGTCAAATACGCACCACAATTGTTGTAGTTGGTGTAGTAGGCAATTTGTAAGTAACCAGCTCAAAGTACGTACCGGACCTGCCTTGCAGTCAGTATAAATCCGCCGCAAAGAAGTATAACTCAGCATCACTTCTCACATGTCACAAAATCATTTTCCTTATATCTGCACAATTTTGTCTCTCGAGATCTTGAGATGTGAGATCTTGTCCCATCCCTATTAGTTATCTGTGGTAATTACCTCCGCACAGTGGGCATGTAGGGGCTGCAAGCGTGTCCATCCCAGGTGCAGTATGGGTCGCGGGCCAGACAGCACTCGGCACAGGCCTGACCGTACATCTCACAGTGGTACAGGGAGAGCTGGGATACGCCTTCTCTGGAGCCCACGTACAACCATTGCTGTACACATGACATGGGAATAGTGTAATGTGAATAAAAGTTGCATTTCAGTTTCAACTACTTTTTTGGCTGTGTGTCTTTAATATGTGTATTTACTTTGAATAGATTGAATGTCTACTCTCAAAAACAATTAAATGTGATGAAATATTGACCTTAAATTAATATATTATGAAACATACACTACCTATGAAAAGTTTAGACAAATTTTTTAATAATTAATTTTTAAAAATTCATTTTTACTACTTTCTACATTTTATATACATGATGAAAACATCAAATATATGAAGTAAGATATATGGAATTATGTAGTAAAAAAAAAGACTTTGAATAACTCTACTAAATGTTAAAATATATTTTATATTAAAATCCTCAGAGTAGCCATCATTTGATTTGTCAAAAAGTATTTAGTAGAGTTACTTCAAACTACATGTTGTTTACTACATAATTTCATATATCGTACTTCATATATCTGATGTCTTTTGTATGTAGAAAAAAAAAAAAAAAAACAGTCAAAAGTTTGGACACACCCTCTGATTCATTTTATTTTTTCCCTTCATGTTTACTACTTTCTACATTTTATACATATGGAAGTCATCAAATATATGAAGCAAGAAAAAAAGTTAAATAACTCAAATATTTTTCGACAAAGCCAAGGGTGGCTACTTAAAGGAACATTTTTTTTCTTTGTTACATAATTCCACATGTCTTATTTCATATATTTGATGTCTTCTGTATGTAAGACAATAGTGTATTTTTATTAAATAGTTTTATGTTGCTAAAAAGCAATAATTTTGATTGTATGATAAAATATTAGTTTTATTGCTATAGGTATCCATACTATATTTAGAGTCTAACATATTTAGATCACCATGTTACCATTGATTATTTTGAAAATTCTATATTCGGTGAAAACAACATATTAACATGTTTGAGTTAAAAAATAAGTTTTTGAGTCTCCCCTCTCTTTGCTTTCCATTCTAAGTCACTCCCCCTCCAGAGCACGATCATATTATAATCGTTGTGCATCCCACTAATGAAAATTGTGAAATTGTAGTGTATTGTTTTCATCCTGCTTTTGTACATTTATGGAAAATTGCCATACAGGAGCATAGGTGATGAGTTTTTGATAGGATTATATTGCTAATCATAAGGAGGGTTGAATAGGATCCGCGAGATATCACAAGATTACTCAAACATGCATGGATGACATATAAAACCACTTCAGACATATTTTTGATGACAGAACAATGTTATAACATAGTAGGAAGCTGCAAAATTGAATATTCTAATAAAATAATAAAATATAATTCATATTCAAGACATATATATACTGAACAAAAGTAATGACTGGTAACATCGTGGTCAATCTCCTACATTTAAAAAAAATATGTAAATAAATAATGCAAATATATTTTCAGAATGGATCCCAAATTGTAGCTATTTTCTAATGTTTCACTGCTTGAAGAATATGCAGGGATGTGTATATTCAAGTCTTGCGATAACCCTAAAACACTGTAGATCATTTGTATCAGTTCAGACTTGGCCCTGATAAACCAAAGGAGCCGCTCTCGTCCTGTTGCTGCGCCGACGGATGCTGTGTCACCATGGCAACAGGTGCTGGAGACGGTCCTTGGAGATGGAGCTCGGTGAGATGACTGATGATAACTGTGTGTTTCTCTGTGTTTGTATAATGTGTGTGGTGTAGATCTGTGTACAGTAAAGGACAGTGTGTATGTGTGTGTGTGCGTGTGTGTGGGGTGGGGAGTGGGCGGGGGGTACCTTCTTCTTGGAGAGTGTCATAGCCGTCACTGGAGACTTGTGCTGCAGGTTGAGATGAAGAAAATATTGTAAGCATGTATTTTACAATGTATTAGTTTAATATAGTTGGCCAGTATATTTTTCTTATAGCTTTTCATCAAAGGGATATATTTGTAGAAAGCTAAACCCAAATGAAATAAAAGTTAATTAATGATTATGATGAGTGCTATACTGTTGATAAAGTTATTGGCCTTTTTAAGAAAACATTTATTACCAGAAAGAAAGTCCCTCATTCACTAGACTAAAACAAAAAATTATATGAATATTCTGCAATATATTTAAAAATACAGTAATATTATTTAATACTTTACACAAGACCTCATCCAGTAAGGACCAAAAATGCAGTGTAGAACAATAGTGGGTGGATAATAACCTCGGGCCTGTTTCCAAAACCAGAATAATTTAAAACTATTGAAATGATGTCAGTGGAGCTCAAACACAGAGCAGAAGAGTCTGATTGCACTGACCACATCTGCTCTTCTGTCTATAAGTATCCACAGATGCACAATGTAAAGCCTGCATATTTATGCCATTAGTATAATGTGGAAAAAGGGCTCTTTATCATCTCTTTGGATTATTAGTGGAGATTGCTGTGTTGACCTTTATGGTTTAACTAAAGAACCTGGTTTGAATTTTGAATCTTCAGCTGCTAAGAGAAAAGAATGCAAGTACATAATTTATTTATCTAACATTGCATTTTAGAAATATCTCTGGAGTACGAGTTCACTATAGTGGTAGAAGAACGGAAAAACATGGCAAATTATTTCCATATTGTTAAATTCATAAAAGAAAGCATCCAATGGGCTACTTTGGGCTACTGCATAGCGTGAAAGTGAAAGTGTCAGATGGGCTGATGGCACAGATTTGCAGCCTTGCTTCGGTCAGTCTACTTCAGGGCAGCTATGGCTACAATAGTACCTTACCACCACTAAGTATGGACTAAATGAACAATGCACAGCATTGTAAAACAACTCTGAGTGTTAAATGCATTTTATTATGATTTATGAAACGTCCAAGACTAGTCAGGGCTTCATCCTGTTATAGTATAATATACTGTGAAAAGTCTTATTTGGGACTACAATTAGAAACTACAGAGTTTAGACTTTTACATTTATGAGGGATGTACATAAAAATATAGTTATAAAGATATATAGAAAAAAACAAAACAAATATTGGGCAAAGCATGCTTTCTGTCCATAGCCTATGTGTTAAATAGATGAGAGTAGCACAAGTTGTTACCTGGAAAACCTGCATCTGCTCCAGAGTGACCTCCTGACCCTGGCCATGTTCTTTGGGCAAGTGGATGGATTTCAGCACCAAACCAGAGTCTAAAAAAATAAACAAAATAAAATAAAATTGTAATTCAGAATAAAAAAATAAAATAACAATAAATATTTTTCCTTTTTTCAACTACCTGTCCCAATGAAGAGTACATCGTAGGTCCCATCCACAGCCTCCACTCTGTCCACCACCAGTTTACTGAACTTGTAATGGACTCCCACTCTGAACAACAGGGGGCGCTCTCCAATGGGCATAATATTCTCCTGTAATTTAGGTGGATTTTATTATGGATAAATGGATTAAAAGTGCAGTTATGTTTGCAGTAGAATGGCATTTGTACAGACCTGGAGCAGCGGGTGGGTGCGGCTGAAGAAGATCACATCATCAGGATACTCCCGAGTTGAACTGTAGCTTCCATAGGTGCTGCTGGGACACTGAAATCAGGGGGAAAAAAAAAATGAGGAGGAAGCAGAGACTGAGGCGGACTTATCCATCACCCTAGCTGAAGTCAGGATTCAGATTCAGGGGAAGCAGTGTGTTTTTTTTCCCGGGCGCGGAACACTGGACCAGCTCTATTCTCTCCATTAGGTGCTCAAGGGTTCATGGGAGTTTGCCCAACTAGTCCACATCTGCTTAATGCATCTGGAGAAAGCATTCAACCATGTCCCTCATGGTGTCCTTTGGGGGGTGCTCTGGGAGTATGGGGTGTGGGGCTCTTTGCTAAGGGCTGTCCGGTCCCTGTATGACCAGGGCAGGAGCTGTGTTCACATTGCTGGCAGTAAGTCAGACCTGTTCCCAGTGCATGTTGGACTCTGCCAGGGCTGCCCTTTGTCACCGTTCTGTTTACTGTATTTATGGACATGTCTGGGTGCAGTCAGGGGCCAGAGGGGGTCCAGTTTGGGGACCACAGGATCTTATCTCTGCTGTTTGCAGATGATGTCGTCCTGATGGCTTCATTGAACTAGGACCTGCAGCAAGCACCGAGGAGGTTTGCAGCCGAGAATCAGCTCCTCCAAATCCAAGACCATGGTTCTCAACCAGAAAAAGCTTTCTTTCCCTCAGCAGGTGAGTGGAGAGTCCTTGCCTCAAGTGGAGAAGTTCAAGTACCTTGGGGTTTTGTTTGTGAGAGAGGGAAGGATTAAGATTGACAGGCGGATCAGTGCAGCGCCTGCAGTGATGCGGTAGCTGCATCGGACTGTTGTGGTAAAGAAGGAGCTGAGTCGAAAGGAATTCACGTTCCTACCCTCACCTAATGTCATGAGCTTTGAGTAAGGACCGAAAGGACAGGATCAAGGATACCAGCCGTTGAAATGAGTTTCCTCGGCAGGGTGGCTGGGCGCTCCCTTAGAGGTACGGTGAGGAGCTTGGGGTAGTTCAGCTGCTCCTCCGTGTCTAGAGGAGCCAGCTGTGGTGGTTCGGCCATCTGTTCAGGATACCTCCTGCTGGGAACACCTCCCTAGGGAGGCCCCCGGGGAAGACCTAGGACATGCTGGAGGGACTATGTCTGGGGTTCCACTGGAGGAGCTTGAGAAAGTGTTTTGGGTGAGGGAAGTCTGGGAGTCACTGCTTAGACTGCTGCAACCTGGCCCCAGATAAGCACAATAAAATGGATGGATAGTACTACACCAGGGAGTGCTAGGTTCTGGGATTGTTCTGCCTCATTTCTGGGGGCTACGACATTTTGAGGTTCCAATAATACTAAAATAATACTACTTCAACAAATATTACTGCTTCTACAAATGCTACTAGGCTACATCAAGGAGCTTGTAGTATTGTTCAATAACTACTAATATTACCACTACAACTACTACTACTATTACTACTACTACAATCTCACTTGCACAGGAAAGAGAGAAGAGAGAAAATTACGTAGTAGATTTCTTGCTCTAAGAATACTATATACTCACAGTCCCTGGTCGTGGGTATGGGATGTGTCCGGTGTACTCGGCCCACTTGTACTGAGGTCCTTCTTTATGGAGGAAGTTCCCTTTGAAAACCCGCACCACGTCCTCCATGCGGTACACACAGACCGCCGAGCCGTTCAGGATGTCACTGAGGAGCAGAATACAGCTTTAAGTCAAATTATCATAGCATGGGGATATTTACAGTATATATCTTTAATCAAAATGCCAACTAGAAGACTAGGCAGGAAGGTTAGGTAGAACAATTGCTGGATATACTAATTTATTTAAATACATTTTGTCCAAACATACCCACCTCTTCTCCCTGGCATTTAATACTGGCTAGACAGAATATCTTGGTGTTTTATTGTTCTTTTCCTATGCATCTTATTATCTGTATATATGTTTTTTGTTGACTGTTTTGTGTGAAGCACTTTAGACGGCTGAAGTTGTTTTTAAATGTGCTATATAAATAAAATTAAATTGAATTGAACACTGAAAGGAAGTACTTCTAGACTAGTCAACAAAGATTAAACATACTGACATTCATTGGTTGCTAGATAAACTTGGGAAAAAAAGTCTGAATTAAACTTTTTATTTTATTATTTTATACTTGAATTTACTTTTTAAATGTTTGTATAATCCTTCAGTCGTCCAGGTAAGTTCCATATCAGAAAAGAAAATGTAATCCTGTCAACTGGACTAAAGTTTTAGAGTGAAGATGTTTCACCAATCATCAAAGTTGTGATCACTTCAGTTGTAATGGGTGGTGAAACGACTTCACTCTAAAGCATTTGGCCAGTTGACACAATGACATTTTCTTTTGCCATTTTACCTCATTGACCAAATATTAATAATCTACAGAATCTGAACTAAAACAGGTGCACAAGCAAAGAAATCTGACTATCCAACACACACACCCAGATATAAAAATTTATAATAAGTCATGCAGTTTATTTTGGAATACCTCAAAGTGACAGAAAAGTCTGCAAAATGTTGGAAAGTTAAACAGAAGAACAAGTGATTTCTGCATAATGTCACAGCGTTTTTCCACAGATTTGTGCAGAGTGAACGCCCTCTCCTCAATGCTCAGCCCTGTGTCAGATGTTAATGTCATAGGAACATGTTTTATATTCACAGTGTTAAAAGTTATGGGCAGTGAGTCATTGTGGTTTCTGCTTGGTTTCTCTGCAGAAGCTCCAAACATGAAACCTTTTAGATAAGTCACGCTCTATGACTGAATAAAACTGTACTGGAGCAGCAGGGTAGCAGCAGTAGTAGTAGGCTGTGAGAGTTTAAATGCTTTTTTAAATAATTTCAAATAAGTTAATTTAATCTTTCTTAGTTGAGGTAATGTAATTCAATAGTCACAATAAGCTCATCACAAAAGCACGCAGAGCAGGCTTCAGCTGTAGACAAGAAATTAGATTCTTGCTTATTGATATCCGCCCTGCCCACTTATGTCTCTAAATGCAACTTTTTTGTGAAGGTACATCCAGTTAAGCAGAAACAGCACTCATTTCAATTTGTGAAAAGTTTTGTCGCTAAAGTTTTGTCGCTTGATTTGTGCAAAATTCTCAGTGTTTATGTGCACCAACAAATCAAGAATGCACTGATTATCTGTGAGGATTTAAAACAGCTTTGTAGTCTGTATTCATGGTTTTCAGACAAACAATTCCTTCCTGATTTGAAGGACTTTGTGAGGACCCACAGAGGACCTTTCCCCATTCAAAAGATATAATATTTTGATTTGAATTGCTTAATTGCTATGATCACGGAGAATGGTTGCCATAGCTTGATACCCATGAATAGAACTGTCAAGATTGGCAGCCCCACGCAAAATAATACAACCCAAATGACGATGGCGGCGCCCACGGCAAATTCTGGAATAAGCTGAATACCATATTCAGCTTTGTACTTCTGTAAAACCTGTATATATTATTGTACTGCCCACATATATTTTCAATCCACCCATCTAAATACTGTGGTCTAGAATCGGCCATGTAAAAAGGCCAAGCTGATGACGACTATCAATGTGTTCTGAAATAGATGTGGTTCTGGAAAAAAAAAAAAAAAAATCACAGTATTTGTCAGAAAGTGGCAATGAATCAATCTGAGAAAATAATTTAGTTTTATTGTATTGTTTTGTCAATACATCAAATTGTGAGAGGCGCTCAACTCAAAAGTATAATCTAAGCCATAATGTAGCCATTTTTAATTAGCTGCATATTACAAAGCTCATATATCCACAGTGCAAAAACAGACTTTTGTCATTCCTGCTTAGACTGAAAACAGGAAACAACACTGCTGGAGAACTATCAGTCACAACTGGATTTGGTCACTTTGAAAATGAGATACACTTAAAAAATGCATAAAGGACAAAGGGCTCAGTCCTGCACAGCTAGAACAGAACTAGTCTCAGCTGCAGATTACAAACAATGTTATTCCTGGTGCGTACTTTGTTTAGTTCATCCAAGCTTGGGACTATTACATAGACTGTGTATATAAATGGACATATCTAACGTGCGAGCCGCCGCATTCTAAAGAGGAAGTGATTATGGGCTGCGCTTCCGGCTCCATCGACTCCGGCTAAATTTCACTTTACATTAGAAAACTGTTTCCCCTTTCCCCATAAATGCTGTGGACAGGCTCGGCATTTGGTCTTAAAATGTCCTTATTAACCCACTCTACATGATGCTGGTGTTGTGTCCGGAAGCTCCAAATGTGTGTCCGTAACGTAAGATATGAGCATTAATAAGAGACAAATCAGCTGCCTTCTCTCGCCGACGTTGCTGCCGCTATCATTAGCAACAGGTTTGATTGACAGCGTTGCTAAGGAAGGGGCTTCCACAGCGTCGCTCTAGATTGGCTCTTTGGTTGCTATGATACTCACGATCGGAGTTCCAAATGTGGAGCCTGGTTCCAAATTGGCCCCTATAACTACTAGCCTGACTGAGCTTCATTTTACTGCGCCAAACGCTATGTGTGACGTCGCACTCACTTAATCCACTTCTTTATACAGTCTACGGACTATTAGTGGGAGGTACTAGATGTACCCTCACATCTCACAAACTCACAATTCCATTTGGTCTCTCATTCAAAATGTTAACAAATATTCAATAATCTAAATTTAAAAGTAGTGGTCCAGTAAGAGTAAAAAGAACTTGAGGAAACTACTACTCAAGTAAGCAACAGTCAGGACATAATATTTGATTTATAATTTGAGGTTAATGTAATTGGATGGACAAAATAAATAATGGTCAAAAATATTGTATTTTATATATACATATCTAAAGGAGCTGTGCAAGAAATGCAAATGTTCAAATCAATTAATATTGTCACTTGCGGACTTACTCAGAGTGGGAAGAGTAACCTAAACCATTACTCAAGTACGAGTACTGTTACTTCAAACTAAATACTACTCAAGTAGGAGTAAAAAAATGGTGTCCAAAAACTGCACTGAGAAGTGCAGTTTCATAAATGTAAGTACTACACCACCTGTGCCATGTTTATTTGGAAATGGCATAGAGGAATCTGAAAAATGCTTCAGTCACTGCTCAGTCATTTCAGCAAATCTCTAAATTATTTCCGTCTGTTGAGGTGAAACAGTCGAAGCAAAAACAGAAGCCAACCCCAAACAGATAAATGGGAGAAGGCAGGAGTGAGTCAGCGCTCTGAATATAACTCCAAAGTTTAGATTAAAAGTGTTAAAAGTTGGGACCAGCCCTGCATTGGAAGTCTGTCAAAAAGAACCACCAAGGCAACTCCCTCCTGGCTCATTTTGTGCCAATGTCTCTAGATGTTTTTGTAGCTTAATAGCCAAACCTCATGTAAATGGAGTCTGACACTGGTTGGAAATTATTTACTGCCAACTTTAAGCACTATTTGGGGATTTGGAAGTTTATTTTCATGTGTTTAATAGCAAAGCAAGTGCAATATTTGAGATGTGGATTTACAGCAACTATATTTTCCAAATGTACGGATAATGCTGACCAATGTAGGGTTGTGGGAACAGAATAATTTAGTTTAACTTAAAGTACTGACCTGGAGGTGGTGAAGAGGCCGTAGATCAGGGGGTTCTTCTTGTCTTTGCCATGAAGAATAAAGATGTCCTCTGCAACAAACACACATGCAATAATATAAGAATATAAATCAACACTTAATACTCACATTATCTACAGTTTATTTAAAGCTGCTCTATGTAACTTTTCAGTTGGGGTTTGTCGAGAATGTTCCAAAGTATGCACAATGTGGCATTAAACATATCTATTTCCATTCAGACAAGGAGGTGACACCATGAAGCTAGTTACAAGTCACATCTATGGAGAAGCAAGCCCACTCAGAGTAAGAATGCATGTTTTCAAGGTATTTTTAAGTTATACAAATACCTACATTTTTATGTTTTAGTTTATCTGCAGATATAATAAATTGTTAGATAAGTTAAAGCTGGGTTGGTGCAAGAATAATGCCGCCCAGATCAAATTATTTATAGTAAAGGACTTTCAATGATTTTAATGCATAACTCATTAGTATCAGATTGGTATCACAATACTTGCCATAGTATTATGTGGTATTTTAAATATAAGTAGTAAAATATTGGAGCAAAACCAAGTTGGCGAGTTTTTTTGTAGTGAAGTGTTGTTTGTGAAAGAGTCGGGTTTTAAACGGTTGGAACCAGCTCTAAAATTTTAAAAGAACCCAGTCTTTTTCTTTCTAATTTGTATGCATTCTTACACTGATTTACTCTGAACCCACACAACAATCAGCACAGAAGCAGAATAAGCAACACGAGTGAGAGCTTCGTGCATGAAAAACACATTTGGCATCATAATAACATTTGTATTATTATTATTGTTGTGCAACGTTTTATTTAGATTATGCATCATTTCAAAGGGCAAACACACTCCCACTCTCAGTTTGAACCATTTTAAACACATCTGAGCCTTGGACACCTCTCTCTGTGATTAGTTATGTAGATAAAATGAGTTTTTGTGAAAAAGTAGCAGAAAAGCTGTATGATCTTTCAAACAAGGATATAAAGTGAACTTATGCCAAAGGTTCTGCACCTGATTCTTCATTTCTTTTTCCTCACTTACCTCATGCATTCTGAGCATCCTAATTATTCATTGTGATGAATGTATAAGCACTTTTACAACCTTCAGAGACCAGAGTGGACTTTTGCCACGACAGTAAAGCTAACAACTCCCTTGCTAACATCCTAATTATCAGACAATAAAAGGTTTTATAACTAGATGAAGACAGCATGCAGATGGCTTATTTTGACAACAGTAGCTACTTATAAAATATATTTGAATAAGCCAAATGTTGCTTAAATATATGGTAAAAAATCATGTACAAGATCTTTACTGTATGTTTTTGGGTGGAGGGTTTAAAACTTCTTTTTCTCCAAGAAGGGCTTTTTTGCCTGGCAGGTTCCAAAATGGCATTAAACTTTGTGATCTCCATAGAGACAAGCCTGTGACCAACCACTGATCCATTCACTATGCAGGATCAATCACATTTTATTTTTGAAACTGTATTATCTGATGTTGGAGTATGATATTGTCCATAGAATCTGAAGGCAAAAGTACTCTCCCCTTCTCTTTTTCTCTCCCTTCCCTCTTTCCTTCCTATTTTACTACTATCTTCCTCCTCTCTCTCTCCTCTTTCCCTCTCTCTGCCTCCCTCTTCTAACTTTCCTCTTCTCTCTCTCCCCCTCCTCTCTTTCCCCTCTCTCCTCCCTTCTCTCTCTCATCTCTTTCTTATGTCTCTTCACTCTCCTCTCTCTCCCTCTCTCCGTCCTCTCTTTCTCACCTCTTTTCTCTTTTCTTTCACACACATGGCATTTATTAATAAACACATTGTCACCTCCGACATCTCATAATCAGTTTGAGCAGCAGGTGAGTGTTTGGACATATGGGCCCTGCGTCTCACTGTGAGTGAGGTGTGGTCCTTCTCCTGTCTGGGTCTGGAATGAGAATGTTCTGACACAGAAATGAGGACCCGGAGTGCATGTTATTAACATACACAGCCAGACCCCGCCTCCTGCGGGTCCTCGTACCAAACATGCACCATGACAGATAAACATATGAAGGAGAAGAAAGGGATTAGAGTCAGAGGAGGTACTGGATGATTAGCCACAGGACGACAAAGCTATAGGTCTATAATATATGTCTAATGCATATTGAAAGCAGGTTCAAGCTGACACCTACAAAGAGTTGGTCAAAAGACTGATTCTTTTAGTTTTTGGGGTTTTTTTTAGATGACAGAAGCAAATGTGAGAACTAGTGATGGGACTTTTGGCTCTTTCATGGGATCCAAATCTTTTAAGTGCTCATAAATTCATCACAATGAATAATTAGGATGTTCAGAATGCATGAGGTAAGTGAGGAAAAAGAAATGAAGAAATAAACTAGGCTAGTTCTGTTTTCATGTTCTTAAGACAGTAAAAATCAGGTGCAGCACCTTTAGCATAAGTTCACTTTATATCCTTGTTTGAAAGCTACTTTTCACAATTTTCTTATTATAGGCTTGCCTGACAAATCCAGACTGATAACTCTTTGTAGTTTTTATACAGATTGATCTCAGTCTAGTCTCCACAGCCTCCGCTACGTCTTAAACCTGGTCAAACGTTATTGTGCAATCAGATTTTTTTTTTTTTTTTCAGTGACATGGGAAATGAAAGAGCTCATTGGTCACCTATGATTTACAAATAAAATCACATTTATGTCACCTCAGATTAACACCTCACCTTAGATTTCTGTGGAATCAATGTGCTTTGCCCATTATTTCCACAGAAATCTGCAATGTTTTTCAGCTCTCTTTGATATTTATTATTTCCTTTATTTTTTTTCTGATATGGACAGATCATGTGTGTTCCAGATGGGCTAATCCATCTGTCAGTCATGCCCATTTGAAAGAGGGGAGATTCACGATGACCAGAAGCACATCTTTGTAATGTATTGAAGAAGTGTTTATTCTGGATCCCAGGCAAATTGGAGGCAATACATCTTCCAATTTTGCTTTTTTGTTTTTCTTGTATAAACCTACCGCCCACCTGTACCTGCTATATTCTGAAAATCGGTTTTATCCTCCATCAAGTCAAAACAAACTCCTCTTTTTATCCTGCTTTGTTTGTTATAAAGTTCATCTAATAGAAGAATCACTGCAGACAAGTTTCTTTATTTATAGATTAGCACAGCTTGAGACAGTCTTGTATTCTGCTGCTGTTTGAGCTGATAACAACATGCTCCCACCTCTCTCTCTCTCTCTCCAAACCCTCTGAGTCAGAACAGAAAAGTGACAGATGACGGCTTTATCTGAGAGTGTATAAATATGTTTGAGTGACAGGCGAGGAGCAGGGCGCAATCTGGGACCATAAGTTAGAATCTTCTCTGAGCAAGAAGACTATGCAGAGAAGACAGTTATAGACAATAGAGAGGGGTGAACGGAGCAAGTTTGGAATATCTGAGTGACACGCTAAAGCTAACTTGTGATTATGGTAGCTCATATTATTATTGTCCTATTATTCTTCCAAACCAGAACTGTAATCTTGAACAGATGTTATGTCAGAGTTAGAATTTATGTTAACAAGTGCTGATTAACCACCCAATCACTTTAAAACTACACTTAAAGGTGCACTATGTAGATTTTTTCTGTCTCCATGGAGATGTTATTGCTTTGCTTGTTCCATAGTATACCAATAAACGTGTCTATCTTGCATTTAGTCAGTTGCAGGTGTTTTTATTGCTCAAAAAGACCTTGATAAAAAAAAACAAAAAAAAACATGCATAGTCCCCTCTTCACAAACCTGACCTGTAACTTGGCCTGGTAGCATCACCTGGTTGTATCAATGGAGATAGATGTGATATTTTTTTGTAAAAGGTAATAGTTTTAAGTTCTTACATTCAAATATATACAATGAGCTAGATGGGAAATGTGTCTTGCCCAAGGACACTATTCTAATGCTAATAATACAGCACTGATCTCTAATTGGTTGTTGTATTGATAATCAGATACTCATTACGCAGGTATGGATACTAAAAAAGTCACATTCACAAGACAGAAATGAACCTTTCCTGAATAGCTTTAGAATGATCTCTAACTGTATCAGAACAAGTATAAGACACACAGACTAGTATACACCCATGGACCACTATAGAACCTACATGGACGAGTGAGGGATTACACAGATACAAGGCCGCATAGTAATACAAAAGAAAGTACTAAAATTTTACGTTGAAAATTGCATTCTATTGTCTTTATGCATAGTTTTGTATTAACATTGTGGTATTGGAATCATTATTGCGTGCTGAGCCTATTCCCTAGTAGTGAAATTGAGGTTGACATTTTAATATCGTGACACTAAGCTCTTATGGGGCTGACTCCTCTATTGTTCACTGGTATGTTTTGTCCATAAATGGATGTAAACCGCCTATTGTCAGAGCCCCAGTGGCCTAATGGATAAGGCACTGGCCTCCTAAGCCAGGGATTGTGGGTTCGAGTCCCATCTGGGGTGGGCTTTTTCTCTTCGTGCAGCATAAACACACTCACATGCTTCAACTTTGCTTTGTCGTAATGATTAATAAAGTTTCAGAGCCACAGCAAGAAGCAGATCACTTCCCTCACATCCTGATGTTACTGCTGAGAGGGACCCAGACTATGATGAATGTGAGTTCTATATTTCATTTAGTCCAAGCAATATAAAGAATCAACACAGGAGTATATATAAAAATAATTTTAAAAGAAATAAACCACTATTACAAGAAAAAAAAGAGATGAAGAGGGTAATATTATGCAGCCGTTTGGCAACTACTGCATAATTAAAGAAGCTGTACCCAGTTTTTGTCTATGTAGTTGATTACAATCCCCCCCAGTGCAGATATAATGTAAAACAAGACCGCTACATGCTGTTTGTATGTAATTAAAAAGCCACAAAGCAAGAAGTAAGGCTTGTGCGTTGTGCTATTTGTAGTGGCATAACACAAACTCCTCTTTGGCCCCTGAAAGTTGTGAAAAGGACTCATAAACGTATTGTAGTGAATGACTATAATGCTAGCAATAAATTAGGACTGCTACAAAATGGTGAGAGAGGAAAAGGTGCCTCCGCCCCGAGTCTGGAGCAGACGGGGGTTTACCATGGGTATACGTATGTAACATACTGGAGGAGTGGCAGACTTGAAAGCAAATCAACTCATTGGGCAGCGCTAAAGCCATATGAAGTTTAGTTCAGCATTCGATAACCCACAAAGCCAACAAGTGTCCACCTGCGCTCTGTCCCGCGTGAGTTAAGTTCAAGACGTAACATAATAATATATCATCGTAACTCATATCTAAAACTACATGTGTGTGTCTCATTCATGCCCGGCTGTTGTTTTATATTGTTAATTTTTAAGTTCAACCGAAATTTACATGTTTTAATATATGTCCTATACCACAATCACCACACACCACCACACACCGTGATGCTGAAGAATGTTAAGTTACTACAAGAGAAATTCTTTAACTGCAATCAGGTACAGTGCCTTTAAGAAAATATGCCAGTTTATACCTCGCTCTAAAACACTGGTCTACATAATTTAGGAAATGCTCTTCTATGTTTTTAAAGTTCGTAAACTTCTTTGGACTTTGGACTCCTCATTATTTCAGTTGACAGAACTATCCATGCAAACTCATCCACACTGCTCCCTGGAGCTCTCTGCTGCAATTCCACATAGACAAAAATAGTGCTGTATTACTGTTACTTTCCACAATATTGTAATAATTTATATACTTTGATAAACAACCCTAAATGTCTATTCTGCATCAGTAAATCCAATAAATCAGACAGTTGAGACATTTTGCTGCATCCCATGATATCCCTGTGTATATTATCCCACATAAGTCTTGTCTACATCAGCCTGTGTACATATATCATGGACGTTATCAGCCACACTCCTGTCTCCACTCCAGTCACACATACATTACCCACGTATAACTTTATATGCATGGAGATATATGCAGTATTTGTGCTAAGCCTTCACACGGAATCTCCTAATGTATTTAATGGAAAAGGGAAAGAGATGTAGGTTTATGTGATACATGGTGGAAAATATCAGCTGACAGATGGAACTGCAGTTTGAGATTATAATGAGAAATGAACTAAAGAAGCACAGAGATAATTAGCTATACTTGTCCAAATCTATAGGAACGTAATATTGATGTTATGGTGTACAATTGTTCACTATTTGACCTACCACAGGGTTAACCAGTATCTAAGTTGTCATTACTGGTGAGAACACGTATAGAGAACAGTGGTCCAGGAGGTAGAGTCGACTTGTAACAGGAAGGTTTGTGATTCAGTGCCATTTCTGACAATTGCATATATTCTGTTCTTAGGCAAGAGTCTTTATTCTACCAGATGGATGTGTTGCACGAGCGATTTGTAGTGTCAAAGAGTGAAAAGACATGAATTAATAGTTTTTGGCAATTAAAGGACACATTTTATGGAAGATTCCAATTTTTGAGCTGCTTAAAGGGACAATATTACACTATTTTCTGACCAATGTTATAATGTTGTTTCCTCATAAAAAAACAAAACAAAACCAAAACCTGGAGTTGTGTTTTGTTTCATTCACACATTTTTAACACACAACCCCGTTCTTCTCTCAAACGGAAAACACTATGTACCAACTTGTGATGTCATGTACTAATACAGGAAGCACTGGACTGTGTTTTAAAACTCCACACACTTTTGCTAGAATAATTTGGTTCATTTTAGCCATTGCTAATCTCTACTGTACTAAAGGTAGATGTTAACTTAAAAGCTACTACTACTTCATCACAAGGGGGACCAGAGCATTTTAAGCTTTGAAGATGTAGACAGACTAATAATGCAGGGTTACTCAAACATGTGTGAATAAAACAAAACACAACTTCAAATCGTCAAAACACAACTCCAAACTGCCAAATCTGTTTTTGTTCCCTCATCACAAACATGCCTGTTTCATTCATGCTTGTTGTTTATATGGCTGCCTAGCTTTGAGATCACACAGTTTAAATTTTCTCTACATTATTACATCACAAGTAGGAATCCTGCACACTTTCTAAGTTCTTAAATCAGTACCATACTTTCTCTAAGCATTTCTTCTGTCAAAATGTATGCATTACAACAGCATGATGATTCAAACTTGAATAGCAAGTTTTTTTCCATGGTTTATTCACTTTGCTGCCAGTAGAAACTTCGTTACGATACACTAAGTTTGGTAGTGATTTATTAAATAATGTGAAACCCGACTATGGTCAAAAAAATAAAAAATAAAAAATCCACCAATGTTCAATCAAACGGAGGTGAAGAGTTTTGCCCAAGGACACAACATCAGTGTGAGAAAGTGGAAAATGCAAGTCCTCTGAGCTGAATGAGGCCACAGCAGGTACCGATTTCATAACTATTCTGCAAAAGTTGGTGCAAACTCTCAAACTTTCTCAGTCCTCGGGGAACTACTTTGTCTGTGTTTGAAACCCGATTCTTGTCTTGCACTTTGCAGCACAAGCTCAGAAATCCAAACCTCAAAAATAGAAGCCTCCTCCAGACTTTGAAGGGGCTGTCTCTTGTATTTACCGCTGCACTCCGACTTCACTAAATCACAGTAACTTCGGCGCAGCTCCGAGCCGTGTGAGAGTTATTATGGGGCTGTGGATGGTTTAATGTTGTTATCAGGGAAAGGGAAGAGAACAAAAACATTTATCTAACTTTAACTGATAGCGAAGAGAGTGGGGGAGCTTCTGTGGAGCAGGTAAAACAGGGGCATATAAGGCACGAAAGCATAAAATGACACGCAATTGGATAACACGGAGAAGCAATTAAGTATAAGCTATATAAATTACTTTTTTGTAAGATGTGACTATAATAAAATACAATGCGGCTGCGATTTATGTTTTAATAATGGATTCTGTTCAAAGTTAATAATTTAAAAGTGTATAGGAGAACTGACAAAAAACAGAAAAATGAACTGACAAACTAATTGAAGAATCACATTTTAGAGCAAGTTGGTACAAAGCTAAAATACCAAGTTAGTTTAACGCAGAATAAGAAACTATGAAAGGAAATTATGGTACTTCAAAAACTGCAGTCTTTGGAATTTGCTAATTGCATCTATTCAAATTGTGACTTCAGTGCAATCAAGCTGTGCTCGTGGTTGGAGATGATCAATCAAGCAAAGTGCCAATACTCTCGTTGTGTCCTTTGGCAAGACATTCTATAAACCTTGCCCTGGCATGAATGTGGGTGCATGTGAACATTTGGTGGCACAGATTGGCAGCCTTGCTATGTCAGCCTGCCCCAGGGCAGCTGTGGGATAAGCTTAGCACCAAGTGTAGACTAAATGCAATTATGAAAAATATTGAACCTTTTCAGCTATTTAATCTCCTTCTTGTGAAGGCTAACTACAGTTGTGCAACTAGATTCAAGTTTTTTGGATTGGTCAAAGTTGGATTAATAATATTCATAGGAAGAGAGAGGAACCATTGAATTTTACAGTTCTATATGTCAATATTGTTATTGAATTGTATTGAAAAAAATGTTTGAAAAACAGTAATTTGCTGATACTGTGATGTGGTTTTGTATCAACATTTCTCTTCACTGACATTAGAGCATAATAGACTGAGCAGCAGCTCTGCTTATGTACGGGTCACTCCATGGCCAAGCACCAAAGTACATCTCTGGCATGTTAGTACCATATGGACCATGTCTTGCTCTCTGAGGACTTCAGGAACTGGCCTCCTGCTGGTGCCCAGAGTCAGGACTAAACATGGGGAGTCAGCATTTCAGTTTTATGCAGCTAAAACCTGGAACAGTCTTCATGAGGATATGAGACAGGCCTCTGCTCTAGTCATGTTTAAATCCAGACTAAAAATTGTTCTGTTTAGCTGTGCATATGACTGAAAGGTTTTTATTCTGCACTCTTCTCTTGTGTATTTAATTATGACTATGTTTTGATTTGTTTGTAATGTCATTTTATTATCTTTCTTATTCTGTAAAGTGCTTTGAATTAGTGTGCAAATTGCGCTGTGCAAATAAACCTGTCTTGCATGTCTGGGCCAAAGAAAGAGTTCATTGTGGATGAGTTGTTCTTTGGAGCAGATGCACAGTAGGTGTTAATAAAATATGGATATTCTGCATTGAACAAACATGAAAAACAACAATGGCGCAGACTTGGGCGAGACAGTGCTAGCCTCAGGGGGAGTGCATGTGGTGTTTGTGGTGAGTAGACATTAGGGAACCCTCTGGAGACAAGAATCCAGACAGAAACACGGACACAGACAGTCCCAAAGGATCATGGAAAATACAGGTGGTGACTCCGGAAGACACTCAAGGAAAAAGGTGCTAATTTGAATGGTAGATTATAAAAGCTACAATAGGACAATAGCGAAATTAAAACAAAACAAATAAATATATGTATAAAAAATAATAAATACATAAATAAACAGTAGAGTAGTGAACAAGGCTGAAAGGTGCATTGCAAAGCTCTTCCAAACTGATAGAACAATATTTTTGACTCTATGGAGCTTAGTTTTCAGTTTATAAAATAAATCTTGATTTCAGTAAAAATATATAATTTAACATTACAATTAAATAAATACATTTTAATAATATGAAATTCATTTTTATTATTTTTTACTTTCTCTGCTATTTACAACTCTGTAGTGACATGGAGATTGGCAGATTGTGTTCAATTCCCCATTCTCTAGTACTGTGACAATAATATGGAATAGCAACTCAACATACTCTTCCTCCCACAGTCAGCAGTACGAAGCAGTGGAAGAGTGAAGGGCCCGGGTCGATGGATCGAAAAAATCCTCTGCCAGGGACACTTTTCTGGCAGCAAGGACAGATCATTTATTAACACCTAGCTTTAAGTGGAGTTACTGCAGCTTAAATTTAGGAAAACAAATAGATAAGAAAAGATAACACTAGATAATGGTCTGTCCAAGCGTCCCTATCCTGCAATGATGGCCAGACTTAAACCAGGAATGTTCTATCTAAGAAAACTGGTCTGTTAATGCACAAAGCTTTTACGTATCCCCGGTCAAAACTAATCATTTGTTCCTTTACATTCTCTCTGTGGTTGGAATTTGTATCTTTGCAGCTTGCTCGTGCTTACTTGTGCTGTTGGTACAATAGATCTGACATAGCACTTCCATTTAGAAGACTAGGGTTTGAATCCTGCTCTGTACATACTCTTCACTGTTGCAAGAGATTGAATACCCAGCATGCTGTGTTCTTCACTGCTCGCACGAGTTTAACTTGTGTGAGCAGAGAAACCAACTTGTAACCACCTGCTCCAACACTTCATACTTAATGTAACCTTGAGATACATCACACACGTATTTGAATCATAGTTTGGTTCAAGTCCTGACTCTGGTACTTTGAACTGTCATTATGCACAGTCACATGGAACAGCTTCAGCCTCTGCACTGTATCTAGATTAAGGAATTTCAACAAAAAAAACAAAAACATTATTTTTACCTTAGCCCATTTATCTGACATTTTTTTGGCAAACATTCATTTCTAATCACAGCAATTAGCTTTTTTTTACTAACAACAACTTATCAACTTCCACATAAGTGACATTTGCAACAATTTTATACCCTGCTCTCCTCTAGCACTATCCTTCTTCTTTCTAAACACAACATTTCTATACATCTCCTCCATCCATCACTTTCTGTCAGCAAACCTTTATCATTTGATGGATCTGAGCCTTTCGGAGAAGCAGCAGGTCGCTCTGGCTCCTGTACAGAACTTTTCACATCACCATCTTTCACCCCAGCTCTCCATCCTCTGCCTCTCTGCCCTTTTGAGCCCCCAGATAATGGACAAATAAAGGGTCAGAGTCAATCTAAAACCATTTATAATCTGTGCGATGGCGGAAGTGTCACTGTATTCTGATAAATGGTTTTTTGCACCCCATCAACACGCGCTTTGAGAAGAGTGGCTCTGAAAAGGCTCCTTTGTGGATTAAAGAAGATAAATCAGGGTTTGAAGGCGATGTAAAGAGCACAACATCCATCATGGTGAGAGAGGAGGTGAAGAGAGAGAGGAGATGTCCAGAGATAGACAGATTTGAAAGAGAAAGTTCAACAGTTGGGACCAATTGAGTGAGTGGTTAGCAACTTAGGAAAAGATACCGTGATTGTGGGCATGATATTCATAATAATAATGATCTTTATTTATACAGCACCTTTAAAAAGCAGAATTTAAAACAGATTCTTTGTGACTTCTCCATTTCTTGTGAAGAATTACTTACTTTTATTGTACACTGCTTATATACTTTTTGACTGCATTTTCCCCCCGCAAGCTCCCCTGTTCCTGTAAATAGTTGAGTTTTTTATTTTTACTTTTTTTAATATACCAAAATGGGATGGGACCAAGAAATACGCTATAGTGATGAAAAGCACTTTTAAGGGACTTTGAGTAATAACTGAGTGCTTGTTTCATGCGTGTGCAAAAATGGAAAAGCCTACGTGTAAAAGGGAAAGATATTATATTTGAACTGGAAGGAATGTGTCTGCATAATATTTCTTCTTTCCGAATTAAAAAAAAAGAAAAGAACAGCTAACAAGGACCTGCCTGAGGATCTAAGGCTGCAGGAGGAAAGCTAATAGGGACTTGCCTGAGGAGCTAAGACTGTGGGAGAACAGCTAACAAGGACCCATCTGAAGATCTAAGGCTGTGGGAAGACACCTCACAAGGATCTGCCTGAGGATCTAAGGCTGCAGGAGAACAGCTAACAAGGACCCGCCTGAAGATCTAAGGCTGCGGGAAGACACCTAACAAGGACCTGCCTGAGGATCTAAGGCTGTGGGAGAACACCTTACAAGGATATGCCTGAGGATCTAAGGCTGCAGGAGAACAGCTAACAAGGACCCGCCTGAAGATCTAAGGCTGATTTAAGGAAGACACCTAACAAGGACCCGCCTAAAGATCTAAGGCTGCGGGAAGACACCTAACAAGGACCTGCCTGTGGATCTAAGGCTGCAGAACGGCTAACAAGGACTTGCCTGAGGATCTAAGGCTGCAGGAGAACGGCTAACAAGGACTTCCCTGAGGATCTAAGGCTGCAGGAGAACGGCTAACAAGGACCTGCCTGAAGATCTAAGGCTGTAGAAGAATGGCTAACAAGGACCTGCCTAACAAGGACCTGCCTGAGGATCTAAGGCTGCAGGAGAACAGCTAACAAGGACCTGACTGAGGATGTAAGGCTGTAGGAGAATGGCTAACAAGGACCTGCCTGAGGATCTAAGGCTGCAGGAGAACAGCTAACAAGGACCTGCCTGAGGAGCTAAGGCTGCGGGAAAACAGCTAACAAGGACCCGCCTGAAGATCTAAGTCTGTGGGAAGACACCTAACAAGGACCTGCCTGAGGATCTAAGGCTGTAGAAGAACGGCTCACAAGGACCTGCCTAACAAGGACCTGCCTGAGGATCTAAGGCTGCAGGAGAACGGCTAACAAGGACCTGACTGAGGATCTAAGGCTGTAGGAGAATGGCTAACAAGGACCTGCCTGAGGATCTAAGGCTGCAGGAGAACAGCTAACAAGGACCTGCCTGAGGAGCTAAGGCTGCGGGAAAACAGCTAACAAGGACCCGCCTGAAGATCTAAGTCTGTGGGAAGACACCTAACAAGGACCTGCCTGAGGATCTAAGGCTGTAGAAGAACGGCTCACAAGGACCTGCCTAACAAGGACCTGCCTGAGGATCTAAGGCTGCAGGAGAACGGCTAACAAGGACCTGACTGAGGATCTAAGGCTGTAGGAGAGCGGCTAACAAGGACCTGCCTGAGGATCTAAGGCTGCAGGAGAACAGCTAACAAGGACCTGCCTGAGGAGCTAAGGCTGCGGGAAAACAGCTAACAAGGACCCGCCTGAAGATCTAAGGCTGTGGGAAGACACCTCACAAGGACCTGCCTGAGGATCTAAGGCTGCAGAACGGCTAACAAGGACTTGCCTGAGGATCTAAGGCTGCAGGAGAACGGCTAACAAGGACTTCCCTGAGGATCTAAGGCTGCAGGAGAACGGCTAACAAGGACCTGCCTGAGGATCTAAGGCTGTAGAAGAACGGCTAACAAGGACCTGACTGAGGATCTAAGGCTGTAGGAGAACGGCTAACAAGGACCTGCCTGAGGATCTAAGGCTGTGGGAAGACGCCTAACAAGGACCTGCCTGAGGATCTAAGGCTGCGGAAGAACACCTCACAAGGACCTGCCTGAGGATCTAAGGCTGCAGGAGAACAGCTAACAAGGACCTGCCTGAGGAGCTAAGGTTGCGGGAAAACAGCTAACAAGGACCCGTCTGAAGATCTAAGGCTGTGGGAAGACACCTCACAAGGACCTACCTGAGGATCTAAGGCTGTAGGAGAATGGCTAACAAGGACCTGCCTGAGGATCTAAGGCTGCAGGAGAACAGCTAACAAGGACCTGCCTGAGGAGCTAAGGCTGCGGGAAAACAGCTAACAAAGACCCGCCTGAAGATCTAAGTCTGTGGGAAGACACCTAACAAGGACCTGCCTGAGGATCTAAGGCTGTAGAAGAACGGCTCACAAGGACCTGCCTAACAAGGACCTGCCTGAGGATCTAAGGCTGCAGGAGAACGGCTAACAAGGACCTGACTGAGGATCTAAGGCTGTAGGAGAGCGGCTAACAAGGACCTGCCTGAGGATCTAAGGCTGCAGGAGAACAGCTAACAAGGACCTGCCTGAGGAGCTAAGGCTGCGGGAAAACAGCTAACAAGGACCCGCCTGAAGATCTAAGGCTGTGGGAAGACACCTCACAAGGACCTGCCTGAGGATCTAAGGCTGCAGAACGGCTAACAAGGACTTGCCTGAGGATCTAAGGCTGCAGGAGAACGGCTAACAAGGACTTCCCTGAGGATCTAAGGCTGCAGGAGAACGGCTAACAAGGACCTGCCTGAGGATCTAAGGCTGTAGAAGAACGGCTAACAAGGACCTGACTGAGGATCTAAGGCTGTAGGAGAACGGCTAACAAGGACCTGCCTGAGGATCTAAGGCTGTGGGAAGACGCCTAACAAGGACCTGCCTGAGGATCTAAGGCTGCGGAAGAACACCTCACAAGGACCTGCCTGAGGATCTAAGGCTGCAGGAGAACAGCTAACAAGGACCTGCCTGAGGAGCTAAGGCTGCGGGAAAACAGCTAACAAGGACCCGTCTGAAGATCTAAGGCTGTGGGAAGACACCTCACAAGGACCTGCCTGAGGATCTAAGGCTGCAGAACGGCTAACAAGGACTTGCCTGAGGATCTAAGGCTGCAGGAGAACGGCTAACAAGGACTTCCCTGAGGATCTAAGGCTGCAGGAGAACGGCTAACAAGGACCTGCCTGAGGATCTAAGGCTGTAGAAGAACGGCTAACAAGGACCTGACTGAGGATCTAAGGCTGTAGGAGAACGGCTAACAAGGACCTGCCTGAGGATCTAAGGCTGTGGGAAGACGCCTAACAAGGACCTGCCTGAGGATCTAAGGCTGCGGAAGAACACCTCACAAGGACCTGCCTGAGGATCTAAGGCTGCAGGAGAACAGCTAACAAGGACCTGCCTGAGGAGCTAAGGCTGCGGGAAAACAGCTAACAAGGACCCGTCTGAAGATCTAAGGCTGTGGGAAGACACCTCACAAGGACCTACCTGAGGATCTAAGGCTGTAGGAGAATGGCTAACAAGGACCTGCCTGAGGATCTAAGGCTGCAGGAGAACAGCTAACAAGGACCTGCCTGAGGAGCTAAGGCTGCGGGAAAACAGCTAACAAGGACCCGCCTGAAGATCTAAGTCTGTGGGAAGACACCTAACAAGGACCTGCCTGAGGATCTAAGGCTGTAGAAGAACGGCTCACAAGGACCTGCCTAACAAGGACCTGCCTGAGGATCTAAGGCTGCAGGAGAACGGCTAACAAGGACCTGACTGAGGATCTAAGGCTGTAGGAGAGCGGCTAACACGGACCTGCCTGAGGATCTAAGGCTGCAGGAGAACAGCTAACAAGGACCTGCCTGAGGAGCTAAGGCTGCGGGAAAACAGCTAACAAGGACCCGCCTGAAGATCTAAGGCTGTGGGAAGACACCTCACAAGGACCTGCCTGAGGATCTAAGGCTGCAGAACGGCTAACAAGGACTTGCCTGAGGATCTAAGGCTGCAGGAGAACGGCTAACAAGGACTTCCCTGAGGATCTAAGGCTGCAGGAGAACGGCTAACAAGGACCTGCCTGAGGATCTAAGGCTGTAGAAGAACGGCTAACAAGGACCTGACTGAGGATCTAAGGCTGTAGGAGAACGGCTAACAAGGACCTGCCTGAGGATCTAAGGCTGTGGGAAGACGCCTAACAAGGACCTGCCTGAGGATCTAAGGCTGCGGAAGAACACCTCACAAGGACCTGCCTGAGGATCTAAGGCTGCAGGAGAACAGCTAACAAGGACCTGCCTGAGGAGCTAAGGCTGCGGGAAAACAGCTAACAAGGACCCGTCTGAAGATCTAAGGCTGTGGGAAGACACCTCACAAGGACCTGCCTGAGGATCTAAGGCTGCAGAACGGCTAACAAGGACTTGCCTGAGGATCTAAGGCTGCAGGAGAACGGCTAACAAGGACTTCCCTGAGGATCTAAGGCTGCAGGAGAACGGCTAACAAGGACCTGCCTGAGGATCTAAGGCTGTAGAAGAACGGCTAACAAGGACCTGACTGAGGATCTAAGGCTGTAGGAGAACGGCTAACAAGGACCTGCCTGAGGATCTAAGACTGCAGGAGGATAGCTAATAGGGACTTGCCTGAGGAGCTAAGACTGTGGGATAACAACTAACAAGGACCTGCCTGAAGATCTAAGGCTGCAGGAGGGCTCATACAGGATTCTGAAAAGTGACTTGCTGCAAGACCTGAAAGAGCTTTAAAAGTCATCAGTAAAATCTTAGCCAGTGAAGGAAAGCATAAAATAGGAGTGATGTTATTGATTAAAACAGGTGAGAAGCCTAGCTGCTGCATTCTGAACCAGTTGGGGGCGCAAGAGAGTATTATTATCGTAGGGTTTTAAAGCCCTAAAGACATTGATTAAAGGTGGGATTTTTAAGTTTTACTCGATTTTCCCCCTCAAATATTGTACATGGAGATGAGCAGTGATTTGAGGTAACTGGTAAAATGCAATTGTAGTGGGTATTTTTCCCCCAACTTTTTTTGTCCTACTATATTAAATTTACTGAAGTTGTTGCTTGCCTATTGACACAAAAAGAGTGCTCAGGCAAGGTTACAACTGCAGATCAACTGGCACACTCTCTTGACAGTAGGTCCACTGTAGAACCAATAAAAAACGAATACAGTCAAGCAATATGCATAGTTTTGATTATTGATGTTGGTTGACCAAATACAGTGGTCCCTCTCTATAACGCAGTTAACCTTTCGTTTCGCATGTTTTGCACGCTTTTTTTTAACAGAGTACGAACTTGAATTGTGTTCCGCGTCCTGATTGGCTAAGGGACTGTAGACCATTGTCAATCAGTCTCCTTCATCCAGTGTCTCCTGTACAATACAGATGTATACAGCCAAATTTACAGAAATGTTTGATCGCAGCGTGACTCTGAAGTGCTGTATGTTTGCAAGTTTTCTCCCAGACAAAAGTGTATAAAGTGTGTGGTGAGGCGTTTCACAGCCTTAAAACATGCTTAATAATTGTAAAAACTGACTGCCTCGCGGATTTCACCTATTGCAGGCTATTTTCAGAAAGTAACCCCCGCGATAAAAGAGGGACGACTGTACTTTGGAAAAGTTAACTTCTTCACCCCAGATGGGACTCGAACCCACAATCCCTGGCTTAGGAGGCCAGTGCCTTATCCATTAGGCCACTGGGGCTATAGCACTAACTGACTTTTGTCCACTCCAGATCAGGGAAATGCCTCTTACTCCATACATTATAATGTAAAAGCATTAGTGGACAAAAACCCCCAAAATAAAACAAACTATCTATACATTTTAAAAGGCCTTTTCTTTCTACCTTGTTCAGAAGAGATTGGCAACTCCAGGGCAGAAATCATCCAAATGATTTCAGTGAATGTGTATGGAGTTTAAAAACATAGTGGAGCACTTCCTGTTTTACCACATGACATTTCAGGGTAGAACAGAGAGTGTTCCGATTGAGAGCAGAACTCAGCCTAAATGTGCAGGTTTTTCTGTGTTAAACATATGTGAATGAAACAAAGCACAACTCCAGGCATGTTTGTGATGAGGAAACATTATTATATAGATAAGAAACTAGAAAAGTCAAATTAAATTAAAAGTAAATTCAGCTAAAACGCTCTGTTGAGAAAAAGACAGACAATTTTATCCAATCAGAAACACTGTTAGACGAGAACCATGTGGAAACAACTGCCTGTGACTATGCCACAGATTTGTTTGTTTTCTCATGAAATGTGGTCATTACTCATTTACTCATTGTTCAGAATCAAGTACTGGCTCTTTATAGCAGTAACAACATAGTAGTCACAGTAGTCGTTGTACTAGTAATACAGGAAGTATTAGTATCCCAGATGTGTCATGTCACTAGGGCTGTCACAATAACACATTTTGAAGTGCGATATATTTCTGAAGTAAATATAGACGATAAACAATAATATTGAAACCAAACCATAAAGCAGAATTATCCACCCAAAAGTGTTATAAATGTACAATATTTTTAAAAAAATATAAACTTCCATGAATAAATAACAGAAACCAACACTTAAGAAGTTAGTTTGTGTTGATAATAAGTCATAGAAGTTCATAATTCAAAAACGTGTCTAAACCCATTTCCGTTGTGGTTTATCACTGTGATTTTATTTCAGCTCCCCCAAACTTCTAATATTCTTAATGGAGAAAGGCTATTACCACAGTATATGAAAAAGATGCCCTATATCCACGTCTCCATACCAGCAGAGTCAAAACTGACATATTATAATGGCTATAGCTGGAGGCAGTTATTAGCAGTAAAACGTGGGGGGATGATAATATAAAAGTATATGACAGAGGTGACAGCGGACGATTAAGAGGACATATGGGCTGTTTAGCTTGAGGAAAGAATGAGAGACAATTAGGAGGCAGATGGGATGCTGTCTTTTGTATTTAGGGAGAAAATGTGCTATAAGTGCCGTAAGTGTAGGAATAACAAACGTAATATTGTTACAGGCCTAAAGGAAAGGGATTGTGATGGCATATTGTAATAATATAAATAGTCAAATTACTCTATGTATCTCTGCCTCAGTGATCACTACCTTTTGAGTCGCATGTATGTGTTTTGCTAAATCTATGACAATGTAAAATTTTGAATGTTTGGCAGTAGTAGTAGTAGTCTATTACTATATAGTAAGCATAATGAAGTGCAAGTAATAAAGTACTGTACTTAAGTCCAAATTTTAGGTATCTGTACTTCATATAAGTTCATTTTTATTTGGATACTTTTTACTTTTACTTCACTACATTTGAGAGAAGGTATATGTACTTTCTACTACACTACAATTTTTAAGTGGACTGAAAAGTATTTTATCATTATTATTATTGTTTACTGCTGAAAAGGCTGAGGAGTTTATTTTTTTAACAAATTTGTAGTTTGAGCAAACAAAAACATAGAAATAAAAACAGCTTGAATCACAATTGATTCAGTTGTTTCTGTTGAACAAAATTCAGGACAAATCTTTATCAAAATCAATCCATTTGAAGCTTTATTAGATCTCAAAATCTGTGTGAAATACTATTACTTTTTACGTCTATGTCTTATTTCACATACTTACTAAACACATACATTCGGTTTTGTCCTGTTGTATGTTATTGCAAAGCTAATTGAATACTGAATGGTCACATATTAACAGTGATATAAAGGTATTTAAAGTGATAGAGAGTGAAGCTAAATTATCTGTCAAACCGCAAAAAATGTAGTAAGTAAAAATTTCAAGCCAAAGCAATACAATTCTCAAAGAAGACCTATTGTGCTTGTGTCTGCTATATAGTTATATCTATGACACCATTGGAGGGAAACTATACAACTACAACATGGTTAATAGCTCTGAAAAGTCAATTTTGCATTACACAATAGGCTTTAAATATATCTAAAATCTGAATACATGTCATTTCTTTGCCCTGTACAACCCCACTGTGTAAGATTGGCTAAACCATCACTGATGCTCCACTATCAATGATGATGCTTCTATTGTCAAAGAAGTGACTCATCACACTCTGTCTTTCACAGTCAGCAGAGTGGCGCAGAGGAAGCGTGCTGGGCCCATAACCCAGAGGTCGATGGATCGAAACCATCCTCTGCTAGGAACACTTTCTAGGCGGTAAGGACAGCTCACTTATCAATACCTCTCTGTAAGAAGAGCTTTTGAGGTCACCAAACAAAAGGAGAAATCAAAAACATTTGCTTAATTTACTTAAAGGTCCTATATTATATTAATGCTGTTACCTCATCAAAAACATACCAGAAATTGTGTTGTGCATTCACACATGTCTGAGTAAAAATATATGCTCTTTAAAAGTCAATTCAGTCATCTAAAATAGGCCTAATGGGGGTCTTACTAACATTACTTAGACCTCATACTAGAATTTTCACTTTGTTATTAACCTATAAAGTTTGCCTGAGTCTATTGTCTACAACTAAGACATGAACTGTAAAAAGTGACAAGATTTTAAGTTCTCTTGGAATATTTCCCCACTGAGACACAATTGTATGATTACAAATGTCTCCCAATGCGAGAAAATTGGCATAATTCAAACTGTAATCCATCGACAATCCAAAATAAGTAACATCATTAACATTTTTGTGGTTTCGTTTTAAAATCCAACTACACCTTTTTTGTCACATCCTGTTTACGCCACAATCTTCCTGTCCCAAGTCTTAAATGTTGACAAATCACTCTGGATTCTGTTAAAATAGCCGCTGAATCGCTATCTTAACAACACTAAATCTCACCACAGTTACAGAGCTGGTATTATCTGAACCTCAAACTCAACAGTGGCTCCAAACATGTCCGCCACACAAGCTGTAAATCGCCGTAAGCATCTGACAGTGAGGAAATGATTGTCAGAACACAGCAGGAGGAGGTGAAGGAGGGGGGAGAGGAATGAAGAATAAAATATTGCTACGGAGAATGGCAGTGGAGAGAGAGGGTGAAGTAGCCTAAAACCACAAACAGAAACCTGAAGAAAGAGTTTATACGAGTCAACAACTGTGGTAAGGGAGCAATGAGAGGAATGAAGACGAAATGGACATTTAGTTGTCACACCAATAAGAACTTGATACATGGAGCTGTTTAGTTTATTATCATTATAAAAGATTCACTCCACTTTGCAAAAATCTATAAAAAATAATAATATTGGTTTCTTTCTACATTTTCATTTTATTTCAAGCACATCAGGGACAATGAGAGTCACTACATGTAAAAAATAACGCAATTTAGCTAAAAAAAAATAAAAATAATTGCAACAGTATGGCTATGGTGACTACTGATAGAGGCACTAACAGCAACAGAAATCCATCTGAGAAAATTTTAACGAAATAAACATGTATTGTCCATAAAGGTGGTTGTTGTTGGTTTGTTTCAATTTGATGCATACATTTCATTCTTTTGTGTCACACCCATATGATAATGAACTTTTACACTTAGATAGAACATCCCTGTGGGATAGAGACAGAGCCTTCACACATGTTAATGTTTGGTCTGGATCTGACAGACTAACACAGATGAAATGCTTTTAAAGACACAACATGAATATCCTTAAATTTCCATCACATCCACATTTAAAGTTTGGAATGTGTTTGGAATGTACAAATCTATTATCAGCAGAAATATGTGCGATGTCTGTGCTAAATTAGGTATTAAATTTCACTCCCAAATAGTTGTTTACTTTCTTTTAACTTGGATTACAATGATAAGAAGCACCAGAGGAGAGAAAGAGCAGAAAAGGTGAGGAGCTACAGCTGGATCAGAACTGTGCAGATTTAAGTTAAAACCTGTGAAACGCAAGGGCATGTGAGGACATAAAGAGACGTGCTGTGGCCCTGACTCACGGAGAGCAGTGACTCCTCTTCAGTACCACACACTGTTTGTGGACCTGTCAATTAAAATGCACCTGCCTTATCATCAATATCAGCCGATGTTTAGATCGCAATCTATCGATCTTTCGATCTTTCAATCTTTCGATCTTTCAATCTTTCGATTTTTGGTGCAGCCCTACTTGATCCTGAACAAACCATTTCCTTGACACAACAGCAACACAAACTGTCATAAAGTGCCACATATAATTCAGAATAACAGTGTGAAAGCCTCCCTCTGACGCACACATGTTCAGCCTGTGCTCTGGAAGCCGCCAAGCCCCAGTGATTTATAGGATTTGTAGTGTTTCTGTTCGGCTGAGCGTGGCATAAACGGCGCATTCACTGCATTCTTCACCTGCCTCCTCCCCATAGCCCAAAGCTCTGCGGTTTCACATGTTGGAGAGACGTAGCCTTGCTGGCATAGCCTTATCAGATCAAGGAGCATGCTGGGAAATCATGTTTACATCTGGACAGGTTTAAACAGCGCAGCCTGGTTTTGAATGTTTGGGCCTGAAATGTAAAATAAACACAATGCGGTTGGGTGTATGTGTGAGGGAAAGTATATATTTACTTTCACTTACTTGTGCGTGTGGTTCGGAAAAACAGAGAAGCGCAGAGTTTACTTTAAGGCGTGATAAGAGACCACGGGCAAGTTTGGATTTATTATTACTAGATTTTAGTCAAAAAGTTAAGCAAAGAACTAAAACAAATATATTTTATCTGACAAATTATTTCTTAAACATTAAACGAGGAAAGCTACTACTGGCATGTATTCAATTACTGTTGTTTTTATCACTCAAAAATATACTGAAAATAAAAGTATACTTACAGTGATACCCGTAACTTGTTGCCAGTTTGTCTCCATTAAGATTATATACGTTTAATGCCCTATTGTGGAACATTCTTGGCAATAGCAATATGTGACAAATAAAAGCTACTAGCAACATAAACAGGCATGGTCTCTATTCAGTATTATTTTGTTCATTTCATCCTCTTTTTATAATGCTTTTTTTTTTTTCTTCTGTTGCATCACCATCTTAAAGAAATTACAGGAGGAGGTCTAGGATCGAACAACTGTGTCAATACTCCAACACTCAGAAACCTAAACTAAAACTAAACTAAAACTAATTTATGGCAAGTATAGGCTACATATGAATTACCGTAAATTTCGGACTACAGAGCGCACCTTGATATAAGCCGCACCAGCTAAATTTGAAGAGAAAATCAATTTTGTACATATATAAGCCGCACCTGAATGTAAGCCGCAGGTTTTCATATTGTAACATGAGACATTTACACAGAAAGACGGTGCACCGACACACTTTTTTTTAAACTGTGCCTGAAAATTGGCACCAACACGACAACAACACGGGATGAACACATCTGCAGGTTTAGAAAATAAAGCTGCACCAACACGGAAAATCTGCTTTTATTTCCTCTGAAAACTTTTGTCGTCTTTTACATTGACCAAGTTGGATTCATTGATGTCGAGCTCACGTGCAGTGGCTCTATTTCAGGGGTCGGCAACCCGCGGCTCCGGAGCCGTATGCGCCTCTTTCAGCCTCATACTGCGGCTCTGCGTGGCTTGGGAACTAACACAGACACAGCTCACAGTCCTGCGTAAAGAGCCCTGATTTTCAGACGCTGTGCGCACAGGGGTCAGGAGCAACTTTCGCCCGTCCCTAATGACACACTAATAAGCTCGTCCGTAGATGTATCATGAAAATCCTGCTGGAAATCGCCACAGAAATCTATTTGATGTAGTAGAAAGTATATTATCTGCTCTTGTCTCCGCGGTTACGTATCACGTATAACACATCAGACACGACGCACAAAAGTAGAGCCACAAGCGAGTGAAAATGAGCCAAAACAAAAGTCTTTGGAGAGCTTTTAACAAAGGGGAAAAGGACAACTGAGGAGCCAGAAGAGGAGACTACGACCTCCAAGAAAAAGAAAGATAAATTTAACAGACAATGCCTACTTAAAATCTGGGTTTGTCGCTGCAGGTGACTCACGCACAGAGTCCGCTCTACGTAACATACGGGAAAAGCAAATAAGGCAATGAAACCTTCAAAACTGCTTTGGCACATGGAGAATAAGCACCTGGGATAAAATGATACGCTACGAGTTTTTTTGTTGTTGTTTTTTTAAAGAAACTGCGGAGTAGAGTAGACATAATCACATAATCAGCGCGATGCATGATGCAGCGGTATGGTGAGTTGTATTTTTTTAATGCACTTAAGTTGTTTTTGCCATATTTATCTGCCACGTGTAGAAGGCTTGTCCGTGAAAGTAAAACCTACATTATTCCGTTACATTATTGTTATTATACAGTGTTATCTTCATTTTAGATGTCAAAAAGTATTTGCGGCTCCCAGTGTTTTATTTTACGTGGAAAGTGGATCCAAATGGCTCTTTGCGTGTTAAAGGCCGACCCCTGCTCTATTTCCTTTCTGTTTCTTTATCTTAAAAACTGCATCATATCCATTTCATGATGCGCAAAATGATCGTTCAAAATCAAAACTAGTGAATTCTTCAGAGCAGAATCTTTCCCCACGTCTGTCTCACTTTTACATTTACAGCTAGAGAGCGCCCCCCAGGGGCCGTTATCCAGTAAAATTCCATATATAAGCCGCACTGCTGTAAAAGCCGCAGGGCTCAAAGCGTGGAAAAAAAGTAGCGGCTTATAATCCGAAATTTACGGTATTATACTAAACTGAATGGCTAAATGTCGATACCAGTGATTCTCAAACTGTGGAACCGATAGCATTGGTGGTACTTCTTCTGGTGGTGCAAAGATTCCCCTTATCTGGTGTTTTTTAGTTTATAATCTTATTAATATTTGTGGTCTCCTTTGAGGTACTTCATGTTTAGGACTATCCATGGTTCTTCTTCTCATTGGCACATTCTGAGGATTTTGCCCTATTCAAAAGAAAGAATATTTTGTTCCTAATTTTTCATCATTCTGAAACTCAAGGATACAGTGGTGTAGTCCTATTTTAGATTTGGTTTAATCCTAGTCTAGACCTTCAATAGATCTGGTAGTACTCAAATGGCCAAGTATTATCTTAGGTGGTTGTTTGGTGTAAAATCTTAGAGAACCACTGATCTACAATTTTCAATATTAGCTTCTAACCTGGATTTGAACAACATGTATGAGATTAATTGCCTGACTACCAAATCCACTGTGATTTTTTTTAGCTAAGTGATAGCTACCAAATAGCATTATCAAGGCAATCTAACGACAGGGGGATTATTAAGCATAGAAATGTTTAAAAGGGTTTAACGTTCATATGCACAGGCTCTGTGTTTAGTGCTATTAATCTGTCAATCAAATACTTTATGCATCATTAATATGCAAAAGTCTCCACTATATCAAGAATCAAGAGTCAGCTGAACAAAGACGTCAAGACCCTATGCCAAAGTGGTCGCCCACACATGTACATACCACTGGATGATACTGACCATGGTCTAATGAATGAATGAATGAATGAATGCTCTGTCACCGTAGCTACTGTCTCCCGGTGACGGACTGCTGATCTCCACGGTAACAGTCCAGGATTTCAGACGATGCACGCTGAGCTTTTTAACCAGCACTAAATATTTCTGGAAACCCCCACAAACTCAACAAACTACTGACTCTGAGAAGTGGAACTATTTAGGGGCAATCCTTCAAGTATGTGAAGCTTTGGTAGTGATGCCAAAACATGTGCTAAAAGTGGAAGTAGGCTAGTGCCACTTTTACAGCAGACCTACATTCTGGTGTTTGGATTGTAGAAGATTTCTGCTAGAGGAGAAGTGGGTCTACACTGTCAGTAATTATAGACTGTACATTACCCACAAGTACTGTTATACAATGTTTCTTCTGTTTGTTGTTTTTTTGTCTATTTGACTAAATATAACATTTTAATGTGCTTATAACTATTTCTATTAAATATCCACAGAAATCTAAATAAATGGTGAAAAAATATAAATTAATTCACATGTAGGTTTTGTGGTGGAGTGTCCGTCATTTGCTTTCTCCTTGGAGATGTTATTGTTTTGCCCACAATACTCCAAGTATAGCATTAAACTTATCGATCTCGTATTTATTCTTCTTTATTCTTATTACAATTGTTTTTATTGATGTAACTGGAACAAGATAGATCAATTTAATGCCTGAATCTTTCTTAATAAACAATTTGTTCATGTTTTATTAAGGCTAATTAAGGTGTATTTATTTCAAAGTGGTACTGAAAATCCCCAATACAATAAAAAAAAAATGGTTCTAGTGGTCAAAAGTCTCTATTAATCATTATTGTAGAATTGTATTGTAAATTGTATACTGTAAACTGTCTATCTGGGCCTACAGTACAAAAAGTTACCACCGTAAATATGAATAAAGGCTGAAAGGTAGCCGTATGCTCCCCTCTGGCCATGTGTGTCTCAGGTGTTGTTTTAGTGTGTTTAGGTGAAAATAGGAGATTTATATGTTGGACTCACGCAGCTGGTTGAAATGGGTCTGCAGTCCGTCTGGTCCCGGGACGGAGCACACCAGTCTGGACTTCTGAAACGTGCTCCACTTGTTCACCAGGCTCCTCTGACCGCCTATGTCATTCTGCACAACACAAAACACGTTCAACAATTACAACATACTCTTTACTTATTTAGTGTCTGTTTAGTCCCATTGAGATATTTACAACGTTGAGATAAAGAGGGATTTGTCCTTGTTTAGTTGAAGTAAAACTAAACATTAAATCACCTTTTTTGCTATTAAACAGTGTATACGGAATTTTGTTCTGTTCTTGTTCTGTTCCAGCAGACTGTACATTTTTTCTGTTTACGTGCA
Organism: Periophthalmus magnuspinnatus; assembly: GCF_009829125.3. Taxonomy (NCBI): domain Eukaryota; kingdom Metazoa; phylum Chordata; class Actinopteri; order Gobiiformes; family Gobiidae; genus Periophthalmus; species Periophthalmus magnuspinnatus. The sequence continues at coordinate 17,108,089 of NC_047132.1, forward strand.
AACTAGGTCAATTTGCACATTTGGGGATAAAAACTGATGGTGTTGTTTTGTTAATTTTTGATGATACAAAAATATGTTACCGTTTTTAATATACAGAATGTAATATTGTGCATTATTTTCATATTTTGGTTTCTCACAGTTTATCTTTACTAAAATAAAAATCTGAAATGGGTGCTCCCCTCAGGTGGTGTTCTGGGCATGTCCCACCAGGCCCCGGGGTAGATCAAGGACACAATGGAGGGACTATGTCTCTTGGCTAGCCTGAAAACACCTTGAGGTCCCACCGGAAAAGCTGGAGGAAGTGTCTGGGGTGCGGGAAGTCTGTAAGTTCCTGCTTAAACTGCTGCGCCTGTGACCCAGACCCAGATAAGTGGAAGAAAATGGATGGATGGAAAATCAGAAATGAGGAATAACAATAGCAGTTGCGTAGTGGTAGTAGGAATAGTAGGAGTAGTAGGAGTAGTAGTAGTAATCCACAAAATATTTTTTTTTAATGACTTAGTAATTACAACTACTGGAGTTAATATAATTTTAAATAAAAATACTACAGTTTCGGACACTTTCCTATAACTGTTTGATGAACTTAAGGTCTGATGTAGAAACTTGCAGATGTATGCAGGTCTAAATCCAGGCTCAAAACAGTTCTGTTTAGCTGTGCATATGATTGAAAGGTTTTTATTCTACTCTTCTTTTTTAATGTTATTTCTATGATGATGATTTATGTTTTGATTTGCTTGTATTGTGATTTTAATGTCTTTCTCATTCTGTAAAGCACTTTGAATTTGTGTACAAATTGTGTCCCATTGGAGACAGCAGTGTAAACAGGAACAGTAGATCTCATCAGAGCAGCCGACAAAGACTAAACTAAATATGAGCACAGGTATATCTACTCTGAGACATCTCTGTGATAATCTGTGCTCAGGGCCACACGTACACCACAAGAGCAGAAGCAAAATTATACCTCTATCTTCCTTTTCCTTGTAAATATCCTAGTTAAAATATTGCACAAAAAAAAAAGTGATGTTAAAAAATAAAAAGACAAATGTCATCCGCCTGAACACTGTTGCAGGAAAAGTCTCGGTCTTGATCCTTTTAGATCTGAGTGCTGCCTTTGACAATGTGGATCTTGGGATCCTCTTACAGAGACTGGAGGACTAGGTGGGCATCTCTAGTACTATACTAAACTGGTTCAAGTCCTATCTAGAAGACAGGGAGTACTTTGTTGTAATTGAAAAATGGGTCTCAGACAAAAACACTGACCTGTGGGATGCCCCAGGGGTCAATTCTGGGACCCCTGCTGTTCAATCTGCCATTAGGCCAGTTAACACGCAGAAATAATGTGTCCTACCACAACTATGCAGATGACACTCAGATCTATGTCTCACTGGCAGCAGGTGAATATGGACCAGTGGATTCACTCTGCCACTGCATCCAACAGATCAGTGTGTGGATGCAAAACAACTTTCTTCAGCTAAATTCAGACAAAATTAGTCATAGTCTTTAGACCCACAGAAACAGAGAGAATGTCTCAACAGTCACCTCCAGTCTCTCTCTCTAAAACCTACAAATCAGGCTGGAAATCTAGGGGTAATAATGGACTCAGGCTGGAACTTTAACAGTCACATCAAATCAATAACATCTGCTATTTTTTTTTTTACCAAACATTGCAAAAATCAAAGGTCTAAACCAGACTTGGAGAGACTTATCCATGCATTTGCATCCAGTAGGTTAGACTACTGTAACGGCCTGCTCACTGGACTCTCCAAACAAGTGGTACGACAGCTGCAGTACATCCAGAACGCTGTTGCTCCGGCCCTGACTAGAACCAGGAAGAACAAGCACATGTGTCCTGTGCTCAGGTCTCTGCACTGGCTCCTGTGGCTCAGAGAATAGACTTTAAAGCAGCTCTGCTTGTGTTCAAGTCTCTCCATGGCCTCATAGGCAATTTTGTGTGTATATGTAATATGAGTAAGACCACAGTAAACATCAGTGAAAAGAACTCCTGTATCTCTCGTGTTTGTGTACAAGCCGCATATGTTACGTTAGCGTAGCTTATCTGATTACCTGTTAATATCTTACATAAACATACCAGGCACTTTGTTGTCTATGTGCAATGTTAGCGTGCTGTACTGCTATTCAGCCGGTTGTTCTCTATTTTATTGTTATTATTATAACCTGTCTTTAAAGATAAAATGTCTGTTCTTGGTCTTGGATTTTGTAAAATAAATTTCCCCAAAAATGTGACTTATGGTCGAGTGTGACTTATATGTTTTTTTCTTCATTATTACGCATTTTTTCACTGGTGCGACTTATACTGCGGAGCGACATATAGTCCGGAAAATACGATACATTTTCAACATGTTAGTGCCATATGAACCGTCTCACACTCTGAGGACTTCAGGTACCGGTTCATTTTAAAGTTTGCAGTGGTTCAAAGTTATTCCTCACCTTATGAATTCTGATCATCCTCATTACTCTCTGTGATGACTTTATAAGCATGTTTCACAACTTTTAGAGACAAGACCACAGTTTACAGTGACGGTTAAGTTAGCAACAATTAGCCTGCTAGCAGTGCACTTCCAGATTATTGGACAATAAAACGCTTTATAATTAGATGATCTAGAGCTGTTTATACAATATATCTGTATAGGGGCAAAGTGAATTCTGCTCAAACACATGGAAAAAATCAGGCACAGGGTCTTTAATACTTCAATTTATCATATCTCTGAAACAACACATTTGATGTTATCTTGTAGGCAATATCCTGTTGTGTGTCTTTACCTTGCAGACCCGGGCAACGCGTGAGTAAATGACCTTGCCCTCTGACCCCTCGGACTCCTGAGCACGCTCAGTGAAGAACATGTAAACCTTATCATCCTCCGGGTTATCAGTCTCAGACAGAGCAGACACACGGATGAACTGAGCATCTGCAGGAAAAAATAAATAAAAATTAAATTAAATTTAAAAAAAATAAAAAAATAAAAAAAATAATTTTATATATATATATATATATATATATATATATATATATATATATATATATATATATATATATATATATATATATATATATATATATATAAATTTACATATTATATATAAATATATAACTTGTGAACTAGTTTGTGAAATGTTTATAGTAACCTACTTCTATGGTACATTTTATTGTCCAAATTATTTATGTTTACTTTAACTAAGCGGTTTGTATTTGGTTTACAGACAAAAAAAACACTGTGTTAGGTTTCAGTAAGGCAGGACAAATCATGTTTTGATCTATGGGCGAAAGAGAAACTGCTGATAAAAGTAGGAACAACATGACCAAGATTTCTTTATAACATAAACAAATCCAGTTCACTGTCATCAGATAGAGAGGAACTAAACAAGAGCATCAGGAACAGGGGAACAAGCAAAAGAAAATTAAAAAGAAAACAGGTTCAGGGTACAATAATTTTACTCTATGGTTATCATTGACAAAATCTTGATATTGTAGTTTTTTTAATGTACTGCAGTGAAAGTACTTGTACCTTGCAGCCAGTTGGAGTCGTACTGCTCGGTGCGGATCACACGACGGTTACCAAGGGAACGGAAAAAGGCGGAGTCTCGACTCATGAAGTCAGAGGTGATGCCAGCGTACAGTTCCCCATCTGTGGACATACGAAGATGAGATTCAATACAGAGTCAGTTTGCACAGGGCTAGGTTTGTTTTACATGCTGTTTATTCCAGTCCAGTTCTTAATGATAGGGGAACCTGTTTTAGTCAATGTTTAGGCCTGGTTTAATCTTGCTCTGATTCAGTCCTTATTTTGCCTTAATTTAGGACTGGTTCAATCTTAAGAAGTTCTGAGTTGAGTTTGGTCCTGGTTCAGCCCTGGTTTGTTTCAGATGTACTTACCCACTATAGCAGAGGCAGTCTTCTGAAGAGGGTCGTAGGGACACTTTCCTTTGCCACATTCAGTCTGACTGTAGGACAGGACTTGCTGCTCCGACTGGGAACAAACACACACAAAAAAGTAAAAACTCTGTTATACAGTGTACTTGTTATAGGTGATTTCAAAAAGCATCTTCACCCCAGATGGGACTCGAACCCACAATCCCTGGCTTAGGAGGCCAGTGCCTTATCCATTAGGCCACTGGGGCTTGCTCTACTGTGTCAGACTCTGCTCTCATGTTCAAAGAACAATGCAAGACCTTTGACCTTTAGACAATAGTTGGTTAGATTAAGAGTTTAGTAGTGTGATAATGGCAGTATTAAAGGGATATGTATGTGTTGGCATCAGAAAAAAAGGAAATGACAGTAGCAGAGACTGAGGAGCAGACAGGAGTAGACCCAGAGGAGCAGACAGGAGAAGGGTTAGAGATCAGAGGGTACAGCTGATGCTCTGTAGAGAAAGTTGTTGTGATGGTTTAGACACACGAAAACAGATACAATATCACTAATATGGTGGTCTCAACTGATGTGTTCCCTCATTTATTCTTGGAACAGTTGACTTCTCACATCCCCTATATTTCCCAGGTTCGGTTGAGGTTGTTAATGGGTTATTATGGGGGCCAAGTGTTTGGGATTATGGATGTGTGAATTCTTAAAGTCAACCACATAGTGTCTTTTTAGACTTTTATGGGATTATCCAAAATCCACCATGGAGGGAGGGGCATGCTAGGCATAACTGTGGGAATCTAGGCTCATTATCAGGGCTAGTGACAAGAGCAACAGAAAAACAACATGGAGTTGAGTGGATCAAAGAATAATTTAAATGCACAATGAGAACCACTAAAATATCAATATCAGTTATGTCAAAGTCAAATAATCTTAAGTGTAATTTTTGAATGCAACAAAATACATCCATCCATCTATCCATTTTTCTTCCGTTTATCTGGGGCTGGGTCATGGAGGCTGAAGTCCAAAATTGACCACAATATATTTTAAACTATACATTACTTTCTCTTGGTTGCTCCCTTTTAAGTTCCTTGAAATAAATTGTTAAAAGGGCCAAGGGGAGTAGAAACATTGTACGTCCATTCACATCTTATGAAATAATGTTTGTTATAAAGTATGTTATAAAGTATATGTTATGTATATATGCATCTGGCTCCAGACAATGCCTGCTCAAATAAGTTAATCCTATTTAAGACATGTGACTTAACAAGTTTAGACCTAAAAGACTGCCCATAAATCATAGTTGTTTTGATTTATCAGACTTGGAAATAGCCTAAGATCTTTATCTAGTTTTTATTTAAATCTGCACAAAAACTTAAACTGAACTAGTGACTTTCTTTCCAAACAGCCTTTTACTATAAATCATTATACAAATGCACCTAATTTGCATTTCCTTTTTTCTTGCAATCACTCAAACGTCTCTTTGAACCACACAAAAAAGCCATATCATTTCTGAACAAATTATGACTGTCAAATAAACTGTGGACGCGGACAGGGGTTATTATGTCGGAGAGAGGAGGATGAAGAGGAGGCGATGAAGAGGGAGGGGGCCATATGGGAATACGGGTAGACTCCACACAGAGAGAGGTTCCAGCTGCTGTAGAAAGATATGGGTCATCAATGGAACAGAATATAGGACAAGATACAGGTATGATGTGAAGGGGAAGGCGTGGGTGGTGAAGGACATATTTCAATGTGAAAGTGAAAAAGAGTTGGCTTTGCTCAACGCAAACTTTCTAACAGAACAAGGGCACTAGTAACATCCAGGACTTTGTGTTGTCACGATTCAAAGGTTTCAAATTAAATTTTGACTCGAAACATTTTTAGTATCAATACTTGCTTAAATGAGTATCTAGTTTCGAAACTAGTTTTAGTATGGATTAGTATCTAATTTTCAATACTTTTGACACCACTAATGTAATAATTCCCATAAATGTAATAAACCATGAAAGTTTTTAAATGTAATAAAATCATAAACATACTACATTCTCAAAAATGTAATCACTTTTGCCTGCCACAAACGTCCCCACAAACATAATAAAAGGGAAAAACAAAAGTGAACTATGTGTTGTTTAAATTGTAATCAGTTTATTACTGCATTTATATAATTTAAAACCAAAAATGGATAGTACTCAGCTACATTTACATTTGCTTGAGTAACTTTTCAATGAAAGTTTAATTTTCAGAGTACTTTTCTAGCAGCATACTTTTACTCCTACTTGAGTAATATTTTTATTGGAACAGTAGTCTTATTTGAGTAAAAGCTTTGGGTAAAAATTACATGTTAGGCACCAACAGTTACTCTTTAAGTTCCTCTTACTGGAAAAGTAGTTTTGCCAAATAGTTTTAACTATTATTCTCTATTGGCTACTAATCAAGTCATTTCATTAAAGAAATGTGTTTTAACTGAATGTGATACATTCAGTTAAAACACATTCAGTGATACACCTGGATTACAGTTACCCTCTCTGGCATCGAGCCTTTCTCCTACATATTAGGTGAAACTATGGAAATACTAAACCCATACACAACCCTTCGGCATTCATCATCAATGATGTACAAATTAAGTAGTGTCAGCCACCAAAATGTAGTTTATGTACAAACAATGATAGCACGAGCAACTGACAAATCACAAATTGAATTTTAACATAACTTCTCAGCACAATGAGGACTTTACCCTGGAGGCTCTGCTCTGCCCCACACCAACAGGGGGCATTCAAAAGCCAGAGGACGCTCAACTTCTGTCTCTCAGCATCCAGGATCCCCCAAACTTAGAGGACAAGTCTGGTCCAGGTACATAGGCCCCTGGAGTCAGCTCTGATCAGGCAGCTCCACAAAGAAATGGAGCAAACCAGGGCCAAGCTTAAGACTCAGGACATAATCGATAGAGAAAAAAATTTGCAAATTTGCAAAAACTCTAAATCAACTTTACTATACTGTGTATATGATGTTTTAATAGTACTATCTACTGTTCATAATGCTTTTTGGGCATTTTAGAGCAAACTAGGTATATTTGCAGTTTTCTATTCAAAAACGTACAAAAAGTTGTGTTTATGGGCTCCAGTGGAAAAACAATAATTTACAGCAAAGTACTACGTGACATCACACAGGACTTCCCTGATTACAGCCAGGTGTTTCTAATTGCACACACCTTGCTGCAGAGGAGGAGTTTGAAGTGTGGATACCTTCTAGACCAATCACATTGCTCCTCATATGTCTAGGCCTCACCCCTCTCCCCTTCCTCTCCCCTTCCTCTCCACTCTTCTCCCCTCACTCTCTTCTTTAGTCCTCCAGGTACTGCCCAATTTACCAGCTCTAGTTGAAATGTGGTTGTGGGTGGAGTTTAGTTGTTTAGTCCCACTTTAAAGAAATACCTTACCCATCACTTCATAAGTTGTAAAAGTGTGTTGCATGTGCTAACATAAAGTGCTTGCTGGCACTGCTTCTTGAGTCCTGCTTTATTAGCCCTGTGTATTAAGCCATTTCCACAAAACTTGTACCTGTTGGAACAGTCCAGTGTGTATATAAGCGCATCTGGGGTTGAAGGCTCCGGTTCCACACACGTACACGTGAGTCTGGTTAAATGGCTGAAGCACCCGCAGGAAGTTACCACACTCTGTCTGCAAAATAAATGGATGAATGAATAAATAATTAAATAAGTCTCACATTATTACCTACTGATGTTCAGTGACACAAATCCAAATCCACTAGTTTAAACTAGTTTTATTCCTGATATATTTATATAGAACTATGTCCAGTCAGGCCCATATTTAAACTACTGAATCTGACCAGACATTTGTTTGTCAGTCATGGTTCAACATCAGAGTATCAGAAGGTACTAAAGCTTGGATTATACTTTCTTCATTACGTTCACATGTAGATTCTGCACCGACAACAGAAATCCAAAGTAGCTACTATGGAATCCTGCTCATTTCCTGCACAGATCGTCGTAGTAGTTACAAATTTTTTCGAGACTGATGTGGAATTTTGGGTCAGTCTGGACACAGTGCAAAGTGGTGTGTCTGCAAAAATTACAAAATGGCCATGCAGAGCCTCCTAGACGTGTCAAGCTTAAATGGGCGGAGTTAACTGTTCAAATTACAATATGTTTTAAAATCAGATACAACACAAAGGTGCACTATGTAACTTTTCTGTGAGAGGGAAATTTTTCTGCCACCCGCTTGTCTCAATTGAGATGTTTTTGAATGTTGCACAGCATGGCATTAAACTTGTCTATCTACATGGAGAAAGCAAGGTATTTGTGAGCAAAAAAAACACCTGTAAATGAATTAAAGATAAGTTTAATGCCATACTGTGGACCATCAGCAACAACATCCCCATTGGAAGCAGGTGGCAGAAAAATTTTAGAAAATAGAAAAATTGCATAGTGCACCTTTAATTAAATAAAAAAAAAAATATATATATATATATACATGATAAATGAACATGGAACGTTTCTGCAATTGCTCTCAAATTTAAGAATTATGTATGACATAAATTAAAACCAGAAATTGCAGCAAACATTAAAATACTGTACTTTAACTGCTCAAACATGACATGATAATTCAATTTACTCTATTTGATTATATGTGGTATTTTGAACTCACTTCAGGGTCTTTCCCGGCCATGAGACAGTCCTGAACCCGGTCTGGACTTGCAGGCCAAAACAGCTTAAAAAACAGAGAAAGAAAACAAAGTTAGCGCACAAACCTAAACTGGTCCAACGTGTTCGATGAGTGGTTGGCATGACTACTGTGGACAAAGAGGAGGTGATCTTAAATGAAAGGATAAGGAGAGTCCAAGCCAAGAGGAGTTCAACAACAGAACAGTAAATCACCTCAATCTGACAATAAGGATGACTTAGGGAGAAGTATCATGTTTTAAATGGACAGAACATATTATCTGTGTTACTTAAGATATCGTAGTATCTTAATCCCAGGGCAAAACAATATTGAAGACTCATAAAAGAATCACATACCAAATATTTTGAGTCCATGGACCTCAAGTATGGGCCAATATGGTTACATAATCAAATAATAAGAGTTGCACTCCTTAGCGGGGATGGTAATATGGATTTTGTCAGTGCAATATGATACGATATTTGAGATACTGTAAGGGGTGTTAATGCCAATATTCATATTGGATCAATACCAATATGGAGAGAAAAAAATCTATTACAGGCTGATATAAGTTAGCACCAATATATTAACCATCCCTCCTCGGTTATAGATCTGAACTCTATACTGGGATTGTCAATCATGAATACAATCCTTGTTTGCAACAGATACTGATTAGCCATAGCTTTAGTATTTTTGTGATTTGATTTAAAATATAATAATTTAAAGTCTATTCTCTGAGCCACAGGAGCCAGTGCAGAGACCTGAGCACAGGACTTATGTGCTTGTACTTCCTGTTTCTTGTCAGGACCCGAGCAGCAGTGTTCTGGATGTACTGCAGCTGTCTTAAGGCTCGTTTGGAGAGGCCAGTGAGCAGGACGTTACAGTCTTCAGGAGACGCTTGATAACCGCAGTTTTCAAAGCTCTTGGGAATGTTCCAGATTAAAGTGACATGTTAACTATGCAAGTGAGTGGTGATAGCAAACTATTGAGCACAGACTTTAGAAATTTAGTGGGTAACACAGCGAGGCAGCATGTAGATGAACTCAGACTGGTGACAATCTCTTGGACAGTTTTGTCAGTTAGAAGTGCAAAGTGAGTCAGCTCTAAGTGTCTAGGTGGCTGCAGGGTTGTAATTTGCGTTTTGGAATTGAACCTTGTCATTAAAGAATACTGCAAACTCATTGCATTTAATGTGGAAATTACTTGGCACTAACGGCAGCGGAGCTGGAGGGTTTGTTAATCTGTTTATTGTTGCAAACAGGACACGAGAGTTGTTACTGCAACTTCCAATACTGTCTGAAAAATACCTCTCCCTTGTTCTACATAAATTGTGGTTGTACATGTGCATCTTTTCTTTGTAAATCTCACACTGAACCTGGAGATTCGACTTTCACCATTCCAACTTGGCCGTTTCTTTTCTGTGCCCTGACAAAGTCATCATTTCTCCATGGTGCTTTCTGCTTATCTTTAACCATTTTAACCTTCATCGGGGCAATGGTGTCCAGAAAATTCAAAACACTCGGAGTCATAGAGTTCAACAAATCACTAGATCATGAGGCATTATGGCAATATGAGGCATTTTCAGTATCATTTCGGTGTATCATTTCCATGAACAGTGCACCTGTGTTATCATTTATGTGTCTCCTTCTAACTGCAGTTGGTTTGGGAATAACAGACATGTCAAAAAAGACACAGAAATGATCAGACAGAGCAACATCCATCACATTGACCTCTGAAACATTTACTCCTTTTGTAATGAGTAGGTCCAGAGTGTGTCCTCTGTTGTGGATGGGCTCGCTGACGCGCTGAGTCAGACCCAAGTTTTCAAAGATAGCACTGAGCTCTTTAGCCTTTCTATCAAATATATTATCCACATGCGCATTAAAATCACCTGTAATGACGAAACCATCAAAGTCTGTGCATACGACTGAAAGCATCTCAGTAAAATCATCAATAAAACTTAAACAGAGGCTGGGGAGGTTTGCATATGAATATAGTATGGAAGGTAATTGTTTTAGCTCAATTTTAAAGGAAGCATACTCAAGAGATAAAAACACCCCATATAGCTTTTACTGATTTACAGAAAATGTTAATTTAGTGTGAATTACAAAAACATTGCACATGATGTCCCATTTATTTATGCTATAATTTAGTGTTTTGATTCTCAAAATGATTATCCAATCAGAAAGCACAATGAGCCTCACATGAGGTACATGTCGTATATGCTGTTTTAGGCACTGGCATCTTAGGCCTAGTTGTGATTGTAATATCTTTTTTTTTTTTTTTTTTACTGAAAGAGCACAGGCTACATACAGTTCCTTTAAACTTGATTACAGTTTTTTTTTATTATGCAATTGGAATATTTGTGGCAACTGTTGTTTTTTTATATGCAAGACTGAACACCCGTACTCTAGTTCATAAATACTGTGCGCGAATAAAGATCGAATTAGCAAACAATTTTAACATTTCAGGCTCCATTGGGACCCACTAACAATTTCTAAACCACTGTATCCACTCGTATTACTCCAGTTTAGCCCAGAGTCATAGTCATTTAAGAATTAAGAAAATGGTTGTGATTAATCCTGATTGGAGAAGGAAGCGTTCATCTGCAGAGCTCCATAATGGTTCCCTGATGAGGCCGCAGCTGCGGGAGGTTCAGCCCAGAGAGGAGCCTGGATCCTGTGGAAGATAAAAGCCTGTAGCCCCTTATCTGAGACCCACAGGCTGGATCAGTACCCGGATCAAGACTAGGATCTGGACCACCACAGAGAGAAGAACACACAGGGGAGTTATGGCATGCACAGGGGGTCTGACTGTGACATGGGAAAATGAGCTTCACATACAAATGAATTTATATTTGGTGTTATGCAATTTGTATTTTTTAAATGCTATGATATGGCTGGAAATAATATTCTGTAATAATAAATTTGGCAATCTGTATATAAGTTTTTCTGGAATAATCAGAGAGACATTAGAATATATAGAATATATACGGTTCTTACCAGACCGTTGCTTATAAGGAACAAGGAAATTGCAAACATCAAACGTGGATGTTATTCAAAGTAATACCCATTTAAATGTCAAAGTGCTTCTTTAAAACTGTGATATTTTGGAGTTTATCTGTGTGATATCGACATATTTGTGTTATATCCCAAATTCTAAACCCATAGAAATAAAGGTCCTGTAGGCAATTTTTTTCCCTATGTATTTGAGTAAAATGTGTCTTGCCCCAGGACAGATATATCATATAAACAGCTCTTGAGGTCAAAATATGTACACTGTGTGCTGTATGTATCTAATTATAAATTGTTTTATTGTCGTATAATCAGAAAGTGCGTATTAACATACTACCATCAGGAAAAAAAACTCCGCTCTGGCCTCTGAGAGTTGTGAAAGGTGGCTTAATGGATAAGACAGTGGCCCCTAAGGCAGGGACTGTGGGTTGGACTTCCATCTGGAGTATTTAGTTTAGTTTCCAGTCCATATGTTCAGGTTAGAATTAAAATGTCCATATACTGGAAGCCTCTACCATAGATAGGGTAGATTGAAAAATAATGTATATTTTTGGTTACTAACGTTGACTTGTACTAACTTTTTATATATAAACCTCATTTCTAGCTATTTGTCATTTTGAATCTACATACATGGAACCTTAGCACATTGTACACAACTTAGCTTCTTCCCTTTCAGTCCACACCTCTTTACTGTCAGCCTGGCCAAAAGTGGTTTCTAAATAAAAACTTCATAGAACGTTTTTCTCACGACTTTTCACAACCTTGAATGTGCCACGCTGCTTAGACAAAGTGCCACAAAACTAAACAGCTCATCACATCCTCCCCGCTCTCTGCATACGTCAGATCGTTTCATGTGGCTCTGAACCCAAACCCAGGGAGGAGAGCGGAGAAAGTTACTGTGAAAGAAAACCACAACAAAGACACGAGTCGGTTTGAATGAACACAAATATGGAGCAATAGCCACAAAGAGACTGTGTGTGACCTCAGGGTGAACTTTAAGCCATGTACTGACTGCATATGAAAATGCCAACTGGAACAAAGATGTAGTAAAAAAAAATTATTTCCAAACAAGTTATGGAAATCCTGACAAGGCACAGGTAGTGCAGTGAGTTAAGCTTTTTCTGGACATGGAACAGGAGAGTCACTGGTTCAAACCACAAGCGATCCATGGGTTATACACTTTTCCTACATTATCCACTCTATTGACATCGGTTGTGGCAGGATGGGATAAGCAACAATATTAAAACAATAGAAAATACCAAATATTGAAATAAGAAAGAGGATTATAGAGACATAGAGAAAATATATCTATTGTGAGCTAATAGGCTCAGTGTTAAACTTACCAATCTAAATGTATTCTATTACAGGTGTTTTTATTATTATTTATTATTATTATTTTTCTAAACTACTTTAAAATGTACATTCTTACCGGGAGCAGGGTATTCTCTCCACAGCTCTTATCTGTAACTTAGCCTGTTTGTCTATAAAGATATTATAGATTATCCTCCGCAAAAAAAAAGTTACAAAATTCACCTTTAAACGACCCACTTGCAATGTTACATTGCTACTACACTATTTCTATCTGAGTAATCTAGCTAAGATTGGGTTTATTTTTTTTATCCAAAAATCCCAACATCCCTCTTCTCTGACCCCACCTCATGTTATTTGGCTGCATACTACAGACCAGCCATATTCAAATGCTTTACAAATCCTTCACTGCACATTCAAGTCATGTAGCCAGTCATTTGTAAACTTTACCTCTTTTTTGTCCTCAGCACCACACCCTGTGCCCCTGAGGAGGCCCACATGTGAAGTTCAAAACAGCTCAAGCATGAAAACACGACACAAACATGTAGATCTGATGGGTTTTGACGTGTTTTGGTGGGAACAGTCCCAGCTGTGGTCCGGGACAATACTCCATCACGTTTGGGCCAGTGAGCTTCACCAAACACTGGGGCAAACATCGCTATGTGTGTGCTGCCCTGTCTGCATCATGTGGGGTAAGGAGGCACGGCTGAGGCAGGAGTTACATGGGACAATGGAAAATTACTTTATATTGAAGTACTTAGGCATATATGGTGATATCTGTTATCTTTTATTGTTTTGAAAATGCTATAATTGCTTAAAACAATATATTAAAAAAGTTGAATTAGCTTGAGTTTTGTTTCTTGACACTCTCTAAGTTTCTAAGACACTCCCCCTTTAGACTGCTACCACAACACAATTGCCCTTGATTCTGCTAATGAAACTGCACATTGTATGATGTTTATGAAGTTGTAGTGCATGTTTTGTATCATGCTTTTACATATTTAGGGAAAATTGCTCTACAGGAAGATGGGTAATGAGTCTTGGGCAGGAGGATTTGAATATGGCACGAAAGAGATGGCTAGATTACTCAAACATGCATGGATGAAACCTCTTCAGGCATGTTGTTGATGAGAGAACAATGTTATAAGATGGCAGAAAGCTCCAAAATGTAGATTTTGCGTAATACCTCCTCTTTAAAGAAGCGTTTTGTAAGGCAAAATATAAGAAAGGAACTTAACTGAGCATGTATTAATATATATTTCTTGGTTGTAATATTCATTTTATATCAGGTGAAATGGAGTGGAAGCGTCCCCTCTCCTTGACCCTCTTTTTGCATAAAGAATTCAGCCATGGGAAAGACTGAAACCTCCCGAGAAACCACATTTCAGGAGGAACTTACTCCCAGCAGTAACACAACTAAACCAGGACTAAAAATAATCTAAACATAGTCTAAACAACGAATAACCACAACGCACCTACCCAAGCAAGAATATGCATATGACTAAATCAAAACTAGACTAACACATTTTCAGAACTAGGGTTTTCCTGTGGCTGTGCTTTGAACCAATATTTAGCTATGAATCGTAAAAATATGCGCTTTCTTCTTTGTTCCATTTGGACTCACTGAACTACAGACCTGTTTCTGTGCCCTCGACGAAAATCCCTGAACAAATTTGCCAAAGATTTGCAGAAGACATACTTTGAATATTTTAACTTCTAGGTCAAATAATTCAAACTTTATCCTGTTTGATTGGATGCAGTTATCTGAAACCTTCACTATAAACAGCTAAAAATGTGGTGTTGACCTTTATAATTTCAGTTGGTGTGGTTCAAATCGGGTTTGTGAGTGATTATTTGATTTTTTTTTCTTCATTTCACACTGGCAGATAGTTCATTCAAATGGCTCAAAGATGGACCACGGGAACGATGATGACCTAAAAGCATTCAGTAACTATTGTATTATTTTATATCTAACTGATAGTTGAATAATTTGTTGTGGGTGGTGAACAAATAAAGTGAAAAAAGGTTGTTAGTAATGCAGTATTTCTAAAATCCCCCAAAAATATAGCACCAAACAACAAGTTAAAGATGTGAACAATTTTTAACGTGTTTGCAGTGGCAAAAAACAGCCTTCAAATGTTCTTATGAGATACTTGCAGCACACAATCTAGCAAGTTAACAGTGATATAAACAAGACCTTTTGGCAATCAGCCCAGAATATCAAGAGGAAAAAAAAAACATTTGAACTGCGCCAAAGTTAGTCCCAAGTAGTAGTACTGTAGATGTAGTAAATGTTTAAACCTTCTCCAAAGGCCAGTGAAATGAGTAGTATGTGATAGAGTGTTTCAGATTGTGATCACAGGATATTAGTGGGTTTACTCTGTGGGTGTGACCTTCCTCTATTCTCTCTATCCACCCTGGATCTCAGTCTGACGCATGTTTCAACCATGTCTCAACTACTGAAGGATAGATTTCCTCATTGTGACATTTAAAAAAGAAGAATTAATGCTTTATAAGAACTACCATGGTTGTAGTTTGCCAAAAGTCTGACATTTTCAAAACTTAATAAAAAACTAAGGTGCACCGATACTGATACTGGTAATGAATATCAGCGTTGATCCATAAAAAAATGCTGGATTGGTTCAGCCGATATCTTGGGTGCGCCTATACATCAAATTAATAAGACTATTTACTTACTGTTGTTGGCCCTAAACATCTTATAATGTTTGAGTTTTTATCTATGCAAAACTATTCTATTTGGATCAGTTTTGTCATATTTTAAAATAAATGCTGTTTTTATTCTGTCATCAGGTGTACTTAAAACCCAAATACCGAAAAGGTATTGGATTTGAAAAAGCTGAATCAGTGTGTCCCTACACTTTTACTCACCTTTTTAAATTCTCTTCATTCTTTAAATGGAAATGCATTGTGTGTCCCTGGTCCTATATGTTTGCAAAATGTCTTTCTTTTTTCAAAATGCATGTAAATAATAAAAAATGGGAGGGAAATATTCAGAGTTTTACATTTGCAACAAGTGCATTTTGGACACTTGAAAACAACATGATGGTGTTATACATTTGTACAGTGTACCAACCTTGCGTGGGTCGTGGCTGATGTCATCCAGGTTGGTGGACAGCAGAGTGTCTTTCATGGCCACATACAGTTTCTTCCCGTCTTCGTCTGGGAGCAGTGAGTGCACGTCTCCAGCCTCTAGGGTCAGTGTGAGGATCCGGCCGTTCTGCTGCAGCTCTGTAAAAAGAATAAAAACATGATAAGTGGCTATACCATGGAAGTATACACCTTATTCCACAAGTTGCTGTGAGCGTTGCCATTGTCTTTCGGGTTGTGTTATTTTGCTTGGGGCTGCCAATCTTGACAGCAAATAAGTTATATACTGACAACAGAGCCGTTTTAAAGCCTCCCAGAAAATTGGTGCAATGTTGACTTATTGGTGCACATGAACATTGAACACATTGAACACAAATCAACCTACTTTATATCAGATTTTAGTGGGAAACCTTTTCCCAAATTCTCCACTGAAATGAATAGGATTCCTGCTTAACTGGCATTGCCACCACAAAGAAAGAGCAGTCTCATTAGTACAGTTTGTAACATTGAGCCAATGGCGTTGTATTGGTTTCAATGGCTCAGTGATGTGTGAGGGCTACACTGTTTTTTCTTTGTTTGGATGATTTAAATATTTTAACACATTCCTTGTTAAGAAAATAGAGAAGAATCTTATCAAAATCTGACCTTTGAAAGAGCTGTCGATGCCATGTCAGACGAACATGAGCAGTTTGAATTCTTTCTTGGTTCAGCTGCAATTCATATTATAGGTTACCTAGGCTATATTGTTAAAGATTTAGGGATGAAATAATAAACAATACTACTGTTTATTGAGATAAAATAGGCAGACAATAATCATTCGTGGGACATTTTATATATGTAAATTATCTCGATAATTGTCGACAGAGATAACCGCATTATATCACCAGAATGTGCAGAACAAACCTACTTCTCCCTGATGATCTCTTCTGGATCATTTTTGTTTTCAATTATACAAAGTACAGTACTATAGCAGTTTAAATATGGAATCTGTTCATAATGTTAAAATTATAATTATTCATACCTGTACAATTTTTAAACTGCAACTTTAATAATTATCATATTATCATTTATCTTAATTATTATGACCATAATAATCGTCACATCAAATTTCAATATCATCATATCCCCATGAAGAATGTACATTAAAAAAGAAAAAAAAATAACAAAAATGTATTTACAAGAAACATAAACATGCACTCTCTCTCCTCCAGCTTGAAATAAAACAAATCTACCAGCCACCTCAGCCTCTCCATCTTCTTCCCTTTACTACCAACTTTGCGTACCTGTTGAGTTCAAGCTATAACTTCTAATAAATAAACTTTCCATTCCACTTCGCTCCTTTGTTTGTCCATGTTTAAGTCCAGGCTAAACTTCACCATCCCACAGATATTTTGCTTCATATAGATAATGAACAATCAGATAAACTCCACTGAAAAGATGCAGAGACAAATAACCTAAAGTCTACAACAACATCTGCCTGGGATAAAAAAGACATGGCATTATATTATGAGATTACAGAGGTCAACAGTGTCAACTATGGATTAGCATATGTATGACATCAGTGTTTAGGGGCATATAGACTCTGCAAGGTTTTGAATGGTGGGCAGAAGAGGAGAAATAATAATACAAAGAGGCCATGTGGATCAGCAGTCTAACCCACACCTCCTTACTGAGACGCAGGCGACAGGATAACCACTCTGCCACAGTAACAGGTGACAAGTTAAGTTGCTGCACCAGCTAATCCTCCTCTTTGTACTTCAATACTGCCTAGACTTCCCAAATGAGCACTTACGCATACACAGAATCGGAGTTGCGTCCTTAGGGAGGAATTTGATGATGCACGGTAATAACACGCTTTAGATTTTGATAAATTATGGTTCCGTGTGCTTCTGAATGAGAGGCTGCAGCAGAGTACTTCATAAAACGTGTATTTAACTTGTTCAGGAAGCGGTAATGACAGAGAAGTACCTCTGAAGTACACAGTGGGAGTATCATATGGGATATATAGACATGGACTGGGTCTGGAAGTGACTAACACAATATTAAAGAGTGGACAGAGGAGGGACGGTGAATATGCGGAGCAGTGTTTCCCATTCGAAGTCTAAAAACAAGCTAGACAATGCAAAACAATGGCATGGTCTTATCTGAGAAGTGCAGTAGTACAGTTACAATATAGTGAAATAAAAGTCAAATAAAAATTTGCCCAAATCAAAGAAAAAAAAAAAAAAACTCAATTAAACCCTCTTCAACCTTCAGTCTGTCAGAGTGGTATTTCTCTCATGACATTTACAAAGACACAAAAAGACATTTAAAAGCCCTGTGTGTCTGTGGTCCCATTTCCACATTAAAACCAATGAATTGCCTCTAATCCAGTCTGCTGCATTAGTCACGGTGATGGTGCCAGTCTGTTGCTTCTCATTTTAACAAACCTCCTTCACGCTGCATTCAAGGGATTTACAGAAAAAAAAAGAATTAAATGAAAAACTGTCTGGGCTTTTCAAGTAATTATTTGTTGGCAGTGTCGCTCTTCTACTGATAAATAAATGTTTTCTTTGTATTTCTGTCCAATAGTAAACAAAAAGCTCGTTTTTTACAGGGCACAGCAGGTTTTGGGGGAAGGGATATAAAAAGGAGTATTGGGGCTTTTTTGTGATAGTTGTCAGGAGAATATTTAAATGCACAAGCTAAAACATGACACTAAACCAAACTGAAAAGCGTGGACAAATGATGGCACAGAACTGGGAAGGAGGGAGTTACTTTGTTAGCTGATGCCTACGACTGTGTATGTTTTTGATTCATTACTTAAACCAGTGTTTCCCAACTAGGGGTCCGGGTTAGAGTGTGTGCATCAGAGTATAATCCAGTTTTTATACTTTATCTTCATTATTTTGCTTTACTTTAAGGAGTAGAAATAAATTGGAATGGGCAGTTAACAATGGTGCAGCCGGACGAGTTGATACACACAAAAAATAGGCATCACAATTTTCAGGAACCAAAATCATGAGTTCAATCTGATCACAATTATAGCTTTTAATATCTTTATTGGCCTGTCACGATAATTACAATATCGAGCTATCATTCAGCGCATGACAGATGGAACAATCATTTTTGGTAGTCAATATTTATCGTGGGGACTTTTTCTTTGTACAAGCTGAACATTTTTATGTTATTTTTCAGTATTATGGTACAAAAAAATAACCAAAATTTGAAGTTTGTAGAAGGTTGGATTATTAACTTGACTCGTTATAGATACAAACTACTTAATTGTTGCATTCTGGCGTTTTTTATTGCAGCTAATTTTTTTGACAACTTTGTGCATTCAGAATACTTTTTGGGAGATAATTCTACGCTTTGGTCTGTATTTAGTCTGTATTTACTTCAGGAATATATTGCAGTTTAAAATGCGTTATCATGACAGGTCTATATCTTTATATACATTATTTAGAAGAAACTAAAGTCAAATACTATTTCTGAGAGTTCACTCTTCACTGTGATTGGTTAAATTCACCTGTCACTCACTCGTAACATAACAGAGGCTGACCAATAGGAGCGGTGGGTGAGGAAAAGTATCTGTGTATGAGTATAGAGCTACCATATACATAAACAACCACAGTTCATATTGTTGCCCAACTGAGGATGAAAAATGTGCAATCATCATGTTTTTGATTGAATTCACCATTGTGTCAGAAATACTAATTACATTACATTCATTCATCATAGCCCCAAGACTACATTTGACAACCCTAACCCATTTTCAGTCCGCTCAAGCATTTCTCGCCTTGTCAAAAAGCTTTCATCCTCTCATCACCTCTCCATCACAACCTCTGCATCCTTCTCTCCTCCTTTCTCTCTCCTACCGCTCCCTTGTCCTTTACCTGCCCGTCACTTATACCCTGTTATAACCTCTCTCTCTCTCCTGTCTCCCTGTCTCATCTGTCCATCAAAATCCCTCCTTTCTGTCACAACTGCTCATATTGATCTTTCTCGTTCCTCCTCCGCTCTCCTCCCTCATCACTTTTTGACGTCTCTGCCGCAGAATTCACTCCTGTTTTAGTCTTATGGGACATGGTGGTACATAGGCCCTCCGCAGTTTGAGAATTTATTTATTTTGTTGTAGTAGGATATTAGTTTGGGATGGGATTAGGGTTGTCAAAAGTACTGAAAATTAGATACTAATCGATGTTTAAACTAGTATCGAAATTAGACACTCAATCATCAAATTAACCCTGATATAGTCCAAGGTTAGATCTGGTCATACTCTGAAAGCCAAATAATAATATGATCCAAGAGGGTACTTTGTGTGGAAAAATTTGAGAACCACAGCTTTATTTGAAAATGGTTCACGTTTTTTTTGGCTGTACTGCCTCTAATGTATAATGACTCCAACCAACACATGACTGGAGAGGAGTGCTCATTAAAACGAAGAGTAACCTGTCAATTATAATATAATTAGCAGTCAAATTCAAAGTCAGACACATGAAGGCTGGATCAGAGCCAAAAATGTGAAGTGGAAGCCTTTAATGAATTCTGATCAGGTGATGTTGAACTGGGGGCTTTGTGTTGAATCTGAAGCAAATAGATAAATGTATGTCTGATAACCTCTCTGATGGATTAGCAATTTGTTAATGCTTTAGCTTGATGGGTAAAACATGGTAACTCCATATTAGTGTTTTTCTGTCCCCCAACCCCAACTGGAATTGGGGTCAGTTTTTCCACATGGACTTTGCCATGAAATATTGAAAAGGTAAATTCACAAATATGGAACTAATCATGACATATTATCGATTATTGACTGTACCCTAGAACTCACTGTATTAAATATTACAGACTAGGAATTGTGCCGTGCATGTGTGTTGCTCTTTTTATGAGTGCTCTATACCAAATAAATGTATAGACGTCATTTCTATAACGCAGTCACAAAAGTAAAGTCAAATAGCTATTATTGTGTAGATTCAATAAATCTGAATGACTTCTATACTAAAAGTCTCTCTCTCCACAGAAAGTACTTTGGTCCGAGAAACAAAAACCTCAGTCACTTCATTTTAAATCAGCCCCAAATAATAAACAACTCCAGGGGCATTATATTTGAGAGAAGACTGAAATATGAACTGATAAATTAATACAAGAATTCCTTGAATTCCAGAAGAATCCTGAGGCGCTCTCTGAGGTGTGAATTTCAGAACATGTTTGTAGAAGTCTAAACTACTTCTGCTACTACAACAAGATTTTTCTTGCCTGGCAAATCTAGTATGATATCTCTCTGCATTTTTATACAGAAGAATATCAGCCTGGCCCTGAGGTCCTCCTTTGTGTCTTCATCCAGAACCAAACATGATCGTGTAATCAGATTGGTTTGCTCATTGGTCACGCATCATTTTAAATGACATTTCTCTCACCTCAGATTAACAGAGTTTTAGAGCTTTGTTCATTGATTCTGTAGAAATTCGCAATGTTTTTCAATCCCCTGTGATATTTTTTTTCCTCATAAGCAGCCACATTTGTTTTGATACAGATGGACCATATGTGTCCCTGATTGACTAATCCACCTGTCAATCACGACCCTCTGAACTTACAGAGATTCACCAGTGACCAGACTCCCATCTTCGTAAAGTGTGTATTCTGCGCCCCCGACAAAGATTTTTCAATAAAAATACATTTTGTTCTTTGAATAGGATTATTTGGATAATTGCAGCTTTTGTACCAACATAAATTTAGATTTTGATTTGATTGTGATATATTGTGCAACCCTAATCAGAACCATTGTCCATAATATGTTATGTTAATGTATTTGATTGTACATCTTTGTTCTCGAGTTTTTGTCCAGTGTCTGATCCTGGTTTGGGTTGAGGCTCGTCTTGACTTGACTGGGTTTTCTAGTCCAGACTGGGTTGGAGGAACAGAGAAATCTCCCTCCGCAGACACAAGCCGAGCATTTGCACAAACAGAAACAGACTGTGAGCTGTGAGTCAGAGACATGTGTTAAGACTAAAATAAATGAGGGCCAAACAAACACACTTTCACTGCAGCTCGATAAATCCACTCTGTTCTTGTGGGTTCATAACACATGGTCTATGCGGCTGATAACATAAATGCTTATCCAATGCTAGATATTGATCTGATTCATATAAAACCACTGGAATGAGTGTTTTCAATCACCATTTTAGAATTATGTTGAGGCCCAACAATTATTAGTTTGCTGTAGTGATTTTAAGCAATACAAAAATAATTTGAACTGAAAATGCAATTGCATATGATCATATGTGAGTTAAGGATGGAGATTGACAGGTATATTGGTACTGTGGTGAAGAAGAAGCTGAATCAAAGGCAAAGATCTCGATTTACTGGTCCATCTACCTTCCTAACCTATGACCTATGGTCATGAGCTTGGGGTGGCTGGATTCTCCCTTAGAGGTAGGGTGAGGAACTCAGTCACACAGGAGGAGCTCGGAGTTCAGTCGCTGCTCCTCCACAGTGAGTTGAGCCACTTGCCCGAGCCAGGTGGCTGCCTCTGAAACCCAGCCCCAGATAAAGCAAAACAAAATGGATGGATCAATAGAAAAATGGGAATTACAGCACTAGTTGGTAAATTTTTTTCAAGAATACCTGATGGATTTTGTTGCTTTAAATATAAAAGGCCAACCCCAACTTCCAGAAATACAGCAAAAACAACAGTGCTCATTCAACCATTACTGTACATAACATAAGTATAAACAGAAGCACTGACAGTAACACGTCCAAATTCCTGCTAAATTGACCCTAAATCAATTAATGAACAAGCCATGAATGAAGGCAGTCAGATTGAAAAGCAACCAGTGCATTAAATGTAACCTAATTGTAACTTTAGCACAGAGTCATGACCAAGGAATGTAGGAAGGAGGCTAGGGACCAAACTAGGAAAGGTATTAGGACAAATGTTTGGGGCCAGTAGCAGAGGGAGCAGGCTGGAGCAGGTCTGTGATGATGTTAGTGATGTGTGAGTTTGGGGACAGTGGGGTCTGGCTATTTGCCCAAAACTCAAACTGATGAATGTTGGACCCATCTCACACAGAAACTGGCCTAAATCTGTAGGAATAGTTTAATGCAAAGTTAAAAACCAACCAAGGAGATGGACAAAATGCATAGGGTGTGAAATAGTACATCACTTTGTTCAGAATAATAATAAAAATGAATACTACCACTACGTCACAAGAGGTATAATACTCCCTACAACTGAAGCATAGTCAGACTGGACTGTACTAGACTGGAATGGACAACACTATTACAATGTATTGAGGGTTCATGTCTCTGGGTCTATAGAGTGGTAAATCTGCAACTAGGGACCATATTTGGAAATCCGAGCACAAAACCATAGAGCCAATCTGGAGAGAGGTGGCTGAAGGTACACGCCCCTCGCCGCTCACACTGTTGGTTTGGCAGGAAGCCGCTTCTTAGCAATGTGGCTGTCAATCAACTTGTTGGTCTGTTATTAATGTTGGATCATGTACAGCGGGTTAATATAAACATGCTCATTCCCTATTTTGAACACGGCGGCTAGAGAGTTACCTATGTCCATTTGTATATACACACTATGGTCTTGCCTAAGGACACGACAGTTTACTAGAGCCACTTTGGCGCCTTGGTCTTGGTCTCCCATCCAAATACTACCAGTCCCACTCATGTTTAGCTTCAGATTGGATAAGATCGAGCGCTGAGGCGGCAATGCATCAAGGCACTTCAGCTGGCTCTGAAACAGGTTACTGATAGTGATAGTAAATGGATGAAATGTCAAAAATATTCTTCTCTCCATTATTGTTGCCGAGTTAAAGTCGGTTTGCTGTGCACATGAACTAAAATGAAAACGTCATGGGTGGTATAAATATTATCCCAGTTAGTTGTCAGACCCTCCAATCACCTGTCAGTTTAGCCCTTCATATCTTCAAGGTCGCTCTTCGCCTCCCATGTTTCCGAATCACAGCTTTTTTTAGTTGGTTGTTGATTCATGTATCGACTTGAAGCTATTTGTCGCCTCGCTCTCTCCAGACACTTCTTCACCAAACTCTGATTAAAATTGATTTCCTTTAAATCACTCCACTTCTCAAACAACTCATCTATTCGGCGACAAGGCGAAAAAGCAATCCAGTTTTATTTTGTGAGAGAGGGGAGAAAAATCTACACGTAATGGCCCAGAGTGCTCAATAGAAAACTGTTCCAAGTGTTTAAGAAGTCATTTTGCTACATGATTGGTCAATAACCTCTAGTCTGCACAGTCTGTGACAGTTGAAAATTGAACAACCCCAGGAGCAGACAGGCACTGAACCAAAGTTGAAATCTTGAATGAATAAATAATGGACGAATAGATCAATAATAGATTAGTGGTGGACTTTTGCCAGGAGTCATTTGGAAAAAGTAGAACTGGCACTGTACAGTAGCAGCTTTCCATTCCATCTGAAATCATCCTCTGAAATATCATCCCACTTTACAAACTTCCCTTTTTCACAACTACATCCATCTATTTCCATTTGCTCTTCCTTGAGATACTTTTTCATTTGGCTCAAGTGTCCCAAAGCGATGTTTAGAACAGATTAGTGCAGATGCAATGAAAGTTTACAATTTAAATCTTGCATCACACCAACTTGAACAACTTGTGCTCCATGGTGATGTTATTGTGCTTGCTTTGCCTTCTGTAGTAGGCATTTAACGTCTCCCATTTAGTCGACTGCAGATGGTTTGACTGGTAAAAACATGCATTCTGGGTCACTTCTCATCTGTAAAAAAGCCGTTAGGTTCCACCTGCTTGTCACCATGAATTTAGATATGTTGAATGCCGTACTCTGGAAAATTCCAGGCAATGCAATAAAATCTCCATGGAGATGAGGTCCAACCTTTGCAAATCACTATCCCTCCCATGTCCCAAGAACGTCAACCTGGACACATCTGGCTCTTCAAAACTTCTGACAAGTTTTCATTGTGCGGATCAGCTCCAGTATTTTCCTCTTTCTTTGTTCCGCACTGCTCCTCCTGTCATGTCATGGTAAGTTTTGGTGGAAGAGACATTTTTAGTCTGCAAAACAGGAACACTTTCCCCAAACTTCAAAACACTTAATCAGATTTTACCAGAACTCATACCAGAAATCACCTGTTTGCCAGACCTAAGCAGCACATGTCTCAACCCTTAGACCCCAGATTCGGTATAAAGGGCTCATTCAGAGACCTCCACAGAGATTATGGCTCCGTTCCTTAATGTATTCACGGCAACGGTCTTTGATTCATCCTGACAGGGGTCAAAGGGCAGCTGGGTGAGGGCAAAGTTTACAACCCCTGTTAACCTCGCTTTTGACTCCAGACAGATAAAACACTCAACAGGTTGCAGTAAAGAGGGCACAAACCATAAACATGCACCATTTTAGTCATTTGCATTAGAATAGGTCAAAGTGCATGCAGAATACCATTTTTTTTGTCATTATAAGTTGGTTTGGTGGGATAGTACCTGTGGCTTTTACATCAGTTAAGTGGAAGTCTGTAGGGAAACAAATGAAGAAAAGTACAA
This sequence comes from Periophthalmus magnuspinnatus, assembly GCF_009829125.3. NCBI lineage: Eukaryota > Metazoa > Chordata > Actinopteri > Gobiiformes > Gobiidae > Periophthalmus > Periophthalmus magnuspinnatus. Next base: position 17,133,598 of record NC_047132.1, read on the forward strand.
TACAGGAAGTAGTAGTGAGTTCTAAAACAGAAAACCTCTGTCTATGTCGTCAATACAGAAAATTCCATCCAAAATGCTAAACCAATTTATGCACAAGGAAGGCATTTTTTTTTTTTTTTTAAACCTAAATTTCAACCCTAGAAAATACTGGGAACTTAATGCTGTTAACTTTGATTTAGTGAGATGTGCAGTATAATCTGTCATATGCACCTTAACATAAAGTGTTAGTATTTCACACAACATCCCAAGGTTGTTTTTTTTTATGTATTAATTTTTTCTTCCCAAACTGTCCCTTGCCTGAAAAGCTTACTGTAATTAGATCCGGCACTCTTTAATTATTCCACAGTAAACTAATCCCATTAAACTCATAAATTATCAAAAATTAATTAGTGTATAAGCATAGCCCCAGATGGCGGCTCATAAACAAACTGTCAGCTTCCATCCACTCAGGCTGAGGTTGATTTAGCAAGTGATGGAACTGGTCATAAATTCAAAATATATCATGGAGTAATAACGATGATAATGAGGAAAGTTCAACTTGTTTTTGGTTATGGGACATTGTAGGTTAGATTCCCAAACTCTTAGTACGGTGCCCTGCCCTCCCTGTGTTACTGTTTCCTCCCTCACAAAAAAAGTTTGGCACATGAGTCCCTCCTACCTTCTGTTTAAAGGAAGAAGTGTCTGAAACCAGATCATAAAGAGACGCTAATTTGTAGAACGTGTCTCTCAAATACAGAAGTTTGCTTATGAGTTTGCCTGGGATCCACAAAAGACACTTCTTCATGTGAGTCTGGTCACCGTCTTTTACTTAATCACATTTTTACTGTGGCCAGAACACTCCCGTTTTCACATGGGCGTGACAGGTGGATTAGGCAATCAGGGACACCCATATCAAAACAAATATGGCAGCTTATGATGAGGTGAGAGAAATGTGATTTTGTTTGTAAGTGATAGGTGACTAATGACAAACATGTTTGGTCCTAGCGGTGGAGGGCATGGGGACCAGACTGATATCCCTCTGTATTAAAAAATCATCATTCTAGTTTTAGCAGGCAAATCTCATTGAATGTTCTCGTATCATTCAGAATAAAATATATAATGTTTTCTTCTTTTTTTTTTACCACAGACACAAAAAAGTTTGGTGCTTTGCTTGTTTATTCTATTTATATTCTATATATAGATCTGTAGTTTCTCAGTCCCTCATTATTTTATTTATTTTTTTACTTGCAAGTCACCATTTGTTTTGCCACACTCTGATTCTTCTTTCTTTGGTTAATTCGCCTCTCAATCACAGCCACAAGAAAGCAGGGACAGGTTAAATTTCCAAGCTATAACGTCTTTGTAAAGTACTGTCAAAGCATGTAGTCTTGACTGGACGGCAACCGAAAGATGCAAGAATGATGTCCTTTTTATTGTTAACCCTTCTCCATCTACCCCCACAGTCTTATTGGACCTGTTTTTTGTTTCAGCTCTGTGTAAACTCTATGTGAGACGCTGGTCCAGGCCCAGGGCCCAGGGGACGTCTGTCTGTCTGAGTCCCACCGACGAGGGCTGCTTCAGGGGAAACAAGGAGGAAACCGGGGCACATTTCCGCCACAAACGTTGGGGTTATCTACAACTATTATTGAAGCTGCATTTACACTGTGAGAATGACTGCTGAGAGAGGTGTAGATGGCGGCAGAGTGGTTAGCATACTCAACAAGTAGGTCACCAGTTCAATTCTCAGACGCTATTGTGTCTTTTTGTGTCTGGGTGGGTTTTTCTAGTCTCCCATAAAACATGCACAATAGACTGATCTTTTAGGTATCAGAAAATTAAGTATTTTTTCATGAGAATCATCAACACTGAAAACAAAATATTTAGATTCAGTAACTGCACATTATACAATTATGTAAGTTGATTTGCCTTACTTGTATGTCTAGACTTTCTCTATGTGCTCCCATAGATATTTCCTCTCCACTTCCACATTCTGCCACTGAAGCTGTGCCTGGACAGCGTCACTGAGCCAAACCCCGTGCGGACAATCTGATCTTTGACCTCTCAGAGTAACAATATTCATCATTTAGACTGGGAGCAAACTCGGACACAACACTGTTCACTATGGGAATATAAACCATGATTATTATTATAGCACTAATGTTGATGTATTTTTTACTATATGGTGTGGCTGTTAATTTGTCAAATGTACAAAATGAACTTCAAATTTGGCTCCTTTGTGATTAATTATTGTTTGTATATGAGGCCAACTATAACTGATAGAATGGTATTCCCCTGTAAGATTGAATAAAAGGTAGAGAGACAGTGAAACAGCCACGTGGTGATTTGTAAGGGTTTTAAGATGAATACCCTTCTAGAAGCATAATGACAACATACTAAAAGTGTCTTGCCCAGAGATACAACAAAAGTATGCTATAAGTTTGAAATCACCAACTCCCTCATTGGTAGTTGAACTCTTCCATTGTCGTATAGAAGAAAAAAAATGTAGCATTGTCCTCTTAAAGGCCCTGTGCCATTGTTTCCCCATGTATTTGGGTAAAATTTGCCTTGCCCCAAAACAGATGTATTGTATAAGCAGTTCTTGAGGTCAAAATAAGTCCATCGTTTACTGTCTACATCTACATCATAAAGTGTTAAATTGTCCAAGTGGACTGTAAGGAAGTGTGCAATTAGCATGGTAGTAATTAGCTTTACTGTGCCTCTGAAAGTTGTGAAATGTGCTTGTAAACTCATCACCGTGAATAATTTGGATGCTCTGAATTCATAAGGTAAGTGAGGAATAACTAAACATTTTTAAGACCGTAAAAATCTGGCACAGCCCCATTAATAAATCCAGGTATCTCTACCTTAGATTTTTGTTTTTTTTCAAACAATTGAAAGATTAAAATTTTTTATGAATGTTTATGTTATCTTCTTCATAGCCTCCCCTTGAAAATGTTCTTTGGTTTCTAATTAAAATCTATGTGGTCTTTAAACCTCAGTTGGACTTCAAAGCCCTTTCTCCTGATCTAGTCCTTGTTAAGTCTAAGTCGATTTCAGGTCCATACCAAGTCCTTAAGTCCATAGTGGAAGGCGTATACTGGCCCATATTGTAAATCCTCTTTGAAGCTCCCGGTTCTATAAGTTCTCAGAAAAGGTTCCTCTGACTGTAGTTTGACTTTGTCTGATAAGGTCACAACTTAAACAGGAAGAGGAAGTGAGATCTTTGTGTCTTATTCTAAAAACAAGACCATCACATTCTTGTGGTTTCACTGTTTATGCAGCTTTTGGACATGGACAACAAATGATGGGCTAACCACGTTGCACTGACAACATAAAATCTTATGTACTTAAATTTGATGGGAAAAGTAACAAATATCTCCTACAGTGGTAGAGATGATCTGATATGGATATTTTCCAACACTAATGGATGTATATTATAATCAAAATTTTGTGTTTGAGGTACCATCTGACAGCTGTAACCACAAATAGTTTAAATATGTTGAGGCAGGCCAGGACAAATGCTTTTATTGTGGTGGTTAAAAAAAAGCACTTGTTGTACTTAACTTGCGTCTTTAAAGAGCATTAAACATTTTTCTTTGCCCCTAACAAGCACTGGTCTGGTGCACAGACATTGACACTGATTGGTTGTAACACACTCTGTTAATCCCATTCTTCATGTGTGGTGGGTGATTTAGGTGAAGTGGGCAAGTGTTTCTCACAGCATTCCTTCCTCTGTAATGTCTAATCTGCAAAATTCTGTTTAATCCACAAAGTTGAACACATAATCCACAAAAGAGGCGCCGCAACCTGTCGACTCGACCAATTGATCTTATTATCTGCAGATTATGGCAAGTCCACACACAAAAGCCTGTTGAGCAGCGTAAACATTTGATTTACAACATGAACACACATGCAAAATGACCACTGATATTTCAGTCCAGAGAGAAACTGTAGATTGTCTTTTGTTAAATGGCTTCAATTTATACAGCAATTCTCCACCTCCACTGGGCACCCAATTGTTTTACATCAACAAACACCCATTAAGTTAAGTCTCCTGCCCAATGACAAAACAACAATATGCACTTGTTAAAGCAGGGATTAAAATTGGCCTGTCAACAACTCATCTGAGCTGAACTACAACTATCTATAAATCCATGCATATACTGACAAAACTATGATGAATAATTTCTTTCTAGGTAAAAAAAAAAAAAAAAAAAAAAAAAAAAAATACATTTCTATTCTTGAGCTTGTAACCATGTTGTAGTTGTAGTTGTTTCACCTTCAAATTTTACTTCTTAAAGCTATTTTTGGAGTGATTCGTGCATGTTTGAGCAATCTTTAATCGCTTATTTTGAAGATTCCATATTGCCAATCAACCCCCATTTTCACTGCCACTGGCGTACGTCCACTGCCTTGTACTCAAATCGTTCTTCAATTTTGTCTTTGTAATCGATGATACGGTTAGGATTGGGCAGCATCTTTTAATCATTTAAGTACAAATGAAAAAAAATCTAGCTAGCGTGATCTGCAGCTATCCATTTGCGGGGCTAACAGCTACACAGCTCTTTGTTGTGATGACGTTTAAGGCAAGGTCAGCTCTCAATGACCACTGCAGTTTTCTAACGTGAAAGTCAGCGGATGTGTTTCTTTTATTAAATGGTTTTACATGTATATTGCGTGTCATAGATTAGAGCTTATAGCAGACACAAGCACAATAGCTCTTCTTTAAGGCTATTTATAAATGTATAGAGTAAATCTGTTAAATGATTGAATGTTCTGCTAATCTTCTAGTTAGTGGGTAAACATCAACTGATCTTTAGCCTTACATTTCTTTCTTGTAATGCTGAGGACAGATTTCATCATAACGATCATTTAGCAATATATTCTGCACCACATGGTAATAAAAAAGTTATGTCCCAGATTGTATAGTGCACATTCACCGCAGTCACACATTTGGAGATGGAGTTTTCTCTGATATTTCTCACAGTAACAGCTTTACTTCTTCTAAATGAGTCTAAACAAGTCAAACTTTGAACACATGAAAGTGCTGACCCATCTCACCCAGAGCAGATAAATTGGAGCAGATGAAGACTGGAGGGAAATAAAGCAGAGATTTGGTTCATTACAGAGAGTGGAGAAAAGATATTAAACACTAGAGCCCAAAGGAGGAACTTTGTAAAGAGTGTAAACAGGACTAATGTTAAAGCTCCAATTACACCAAACTGTCTCCAAACTCAAGGAACAGCCCTGAGGAATCGCATCTTAACACTTTCAAGGAAGATAAATTACAACTTGTAGCCTACTGCTAATTAACTGGGTTATAAGTGATGAAGATGCAGAAGAAAAGAAAGCACATGTATTGAAGGCTAACGGCACTCATATGTTTGCCTGGGATCTAGGATATACAGTTTTTTAATACTTCATGCAAATGTGAGTCTGGTCAACTGTGAATCTCCCTGTGTTCTGTGCTGTGATTGACAGGTGGAATAACCAATCAGGGACATGGACTATTTCAATGTAAACTGCTAAATATTTATAACCTCCTATGAATGTTAATGTACATGACCATAGCTATCTTAATTTGCAATAATAAGAGCTATTGGACAAAATCTTGAGCCACAAGATCCCATGAGGTAAAATTTCCTTTTTTTTTCCACATTTTTTGTCCAAAACATGTTAAGTGTTGGTGAATTTCATCTCTTGAGAAGCTGTATCTCCAAAAAGCAGTGCTATAGTGACAGCAAATATATTAAAATTAAAAATAAAATAAAATAAATAACACTGTTTTATTTTTAACTATGTCAAAATCTCATCTTGTTTTGTTCTCACTGACTCGATCTTGTCTTTTGTCTGATCTTGTGGACATTGTGTCTCGTCTCATAAGTGCTTTATATATTTAAATAACCACTAACAGTCATTGCCGCTTAGCGATTTATATGTGGTGCCTAAACTTACAGGAAATAAATGCCATAAATGCTTTGAATCTGAGCCAGTGAATTTGACCCCTGACCTCCGTGGGACTGATTGTTTTAAAGCCTGCTGTTTGACACTGGTCTAAAGCCAAAACAGTAATGTGTATGCTAATGTGCGCCAGTCTCATTTCCATACAAACGAGTTGGATTAGATCAGATGTACATCACTTTGTTATTTGCACTATTGAATTAGAGAAAAAAAGAGCATCTGCCGGTGAGGAGCAGTCAGAGAATAAAAATGTGATCCATGTGCAAAAATATAAAAACATTTGTCTGGCTGTGTTCAAGTGAAAAATGTGGACCTGTAGCCACTTTGGCAAAAGAACAAAGAATGGAGCATATGGGGAAGAGAGGAAATAGCACTGTAGTGTGATATATAGATGACCATGAGATTAGGTACTCATCCATTTTTGAACATTTTTAGACATCATTGCGAATACAATTAGAGCACCAAAACATTTTCTTTAATGAAATGAATTAATGAATGTAACTTTCCTGCTTTTCTCCATGAGATGTAATTCCATTATAAAGCATAATTCATACACATAGTAAAAGTGCATGCCTGAAAGTTTATGAGCAGGAACAATGCCATACTCTGGACCATTCTAGCAAAGCAATAACATCTCCATGGAGACAAGCATACCATCTATCTTTGATTAGGCACAGCATGCTTAAAAGCGCTGTACCTGATTCTTACTGTGAAAAATGTGAAAAACAGAATTTGTTCATTTTAAACAGTTTGCAGTGATCCAAATTTATTCCTCAGTTCCTGAGGCATTCAGAACATCCTAATTATTCACTGTGATGAGTTTATAATCACTTTTCACAACTCTCAAAGATCAGAGCAGAGTTTTGCCGTGATGGTAAAGCTAAAAACAACTGACATGCTAACAAGCACTTCCGGACTATTGGACAATAAATTTCTTTGTAAATAGATGCAAACAGCCAACATATTTTGACCTCATAAGCTGCTTATACAAAGGGGCTAGACAAATTTTGCTCAAATACATTTTACTTAAAATAAAGTTTTTGTTTACCTGCTTTACATGCTTCGGCTACGTTTCTGCAGCCTTCCTCAGAAACCTCACGTGATGGTGTAGTGAAATGTCTTGTAGGCTGCTTTACTTGGTTTTGCCAGACAGTAGGGGAAGCTTACACCCCCTACTGTCTTACACCAGGGCTCAATCCCGTGTGTGATAAGGTGTAGCTTATGTGACGCTTCTGGGGACATGTAACATTTAAAGCAGGTAAACAAACGCTCCTGTCTGACAAAAAGAATCGCTCATTCTACATTTAAAACTGAAGACAGAACAAATCTTTACCAAAGATATATTTTGAAATGTATCTGAAATACAGAATCAGCGCAGAGGCCCCGCAGGTTAACCTGATAATGGAGGCTCTGTGAGCACTGGAAGACTGGTGCAGGGGTATGGACTTTAAAAACACAGAGGAGCTGTGGATCTCAGATTACCACAAGATGATGCGTAACTGAAACTAAACATAACATCAGCTCAACATAGCTCAAAAAGTCAGTTTTGTACACATACAAGAATATACTCATGAATGAAGCAAAACACTACAGTTACAATGACCAATTTGAAAGACAATTTAGTAAAAAAATAAAAATAAAAAAGCTACTCACTCTTGTATTCACCTATCACCTGCCTCTCCAAAGTGTGTGTGTGTAAATGTGTAGTGCTGTTAAGTGTTGTGGTAATATTAACTGCACTGTGTGTCCATTATTCATGAGCCTCTGAAGTGGCTGAATGTAGGACACTGCTTTCCAGGCTCTCGTCTCATCCACTCCACACCACTCAACAACATGTGCCTTCCCCATTTTAAATAAACCAGTCTAGGTTTACTACTGAAGTGAAGTCAAACTGTACACAGAAAACATGGTTCAAACACAGTTATCAGAAAATGTCATATCTGTAAAGTTACAAGATGAATCGTAAAGGAACTTTAGCATAATTAGCAAATCGTAAAAACAACAATTCTTCTTTAGACAAACATATTCTGAAATGCATGTGATTCTTGTATTGGTTTAGCAGTTTGTATTTCAGTCTTCTCTCAAATGCTAATGCTCCTGGACGTGTTTAAAATGCACTGCGATCTGAATCCTGATTTTAAAACATAAATCGCGAATACAATTGTAATATCTGTCAGAAAAATCACAGATAGACAACTTTACAAAATCATTCAGCCCTATCCATAAGTCAAGAGGCTCCAGCTCAAGACAGTAAGGTCGGGTATCTTTTGAATATTAATAGTTACACTGTAGACACGTGCCTTGCTTCATGAATATATTGTAAATAGCAGATCCTTTCAAGTTGCAGAGCTGTACAGACTGTTAATAGTGTGATTTAACCTTGACAACAAAACAGAGGACAGAAGAGATCCAGATCAGAGGTAGCGCAGTTTGAGGGACGTCATTATAAATATCCAAACTTACGATCCACAAATGCTGAACCTTCCCAATATTAGGGATTGGCTACACAAACATCACACATTACTCTGACAGTTTTTGTTTCATGTGGATAGACCCTGTAAATACAACAATATTAACCACAAACCAGGTCTACATGTCTGCAATCTGACAACTAAACCACCAATATCACTACAGAATTAACTATAGGGACTCTATGATGTTGTAGATGAAGATGCCGCATGAACCCAACCTACTGATGAAAACATTTGTCTTTGAACTTTAGTGCTGTCACTCACTGAAGTTGTGCCAGTCTTTGCATCTCAGTAAAACATGAGATTTACTGCAGTAGGTAATGACTTTGGGGTATTTTTAGTGCTTTCACACTCTTGTTAATGGTAGTGTAAGATTTTGTGTTTACATGCTACAAGATCTGGCCAAGTTGAAACCACCTTGTTTTGGTAAATAGTACAAGTGCAAAGTTAAGTACAGTAACTCACCAAAAACTATGCATTTTATTTATTTATTTTTATTCTTAATGAAAACATATATATGTTGAAAAAAAAGTACAGATCATGAGAGCTGAAGATAATTGAACTGAATATTGTGGCATTGTATATTTCTGTTGTGTGCTTTTGTGAATCAGTTACTATAACAGATTCTTGTATTGCTGTTGTTGAATGTACAAATATTTCTATATTTTAAATTGTATTTAAATTCTGCAGACATAGCACACATAGCCGCTCACTACTTAATTTTTGAATAGGGGGTAGGAAAATATATGTTTTTAACTTCCACCTACTCCATTTGAGCACCTCAGCTATGCACTTAAATGACAATGTACTTATTGAAATGATGCTCAAATAAATAAATCTACTTAGTATATTAGCAAAATATCTGCTATGTACAAATAGTAGTATTAATCCTTCTACAATTCAATCTGGAAGTAAATTGAGACTATTAAGCAAAGTCAAAATAGTCACGTAAACAGTATTATTACTTTAGAACAACTCAAGTACAAGAAAAGTAAGAACAAAAATAGGATTTGATGAGTGCTACTTGAACACTACTTGAACCCTACACGAGCTACTTGACCTCTACTAACATTAGGGTAATTGAACAGACAAAAATATAACGTATATACAATATACAAAAATCAAACTAATGTTTGAATAATTAACAATGCTGTAACATTATCAATATGTATCGTCTGTCACTTACAGACTATATATATATGCATATAGTGTGTATAGTATAAATAAAACAGCCAAAACATCCAAATAGGAGTACTGATACTTCAAAGTCAAGTAGATGTTCTAATACTACTCTTCAAAGCACAATTAGTTCAAAAAGTTGCTTAAGTTAATAAATATGACTCACTCCTTCCCACCACTGCTTATCTGAGTAAAAGTTTTCTAGAAAACAGTGGAGCCTGATATAAATTATAACATCATCATTGGTTAAAAATCAAAGCTTTCCTCCTCCTAAATAAAGCAGTATTATGGGATATGGACTGTTAGTGGTGTGCAGTGGTTTGGCTGTGGGCAGATCTCTTTGATGGAGGATGTTTCAGTATAAAAGTGTGCACTTTGATGGGGTTCCTTCAAAATAAAAGCATATGACATTGATTACAGGGTGTTACATAAGCCACAACAGAGAAAGGGTGTACTGTAGGATTCATGACCCAGGAATACAAGGGAAATAAACATAGGCTATTAACACAAAAATGAGAGAAGAGAGGGTCTGGACCAGGACTAAAGCAGGTTTAAAGGCCTTGTACCAGATTTGTTTTCTTAAAAATGTGAAAAACAGAACTAGTTAATTTTAAACATTTTTATGCATTCTAAGAATCCTAATTATAATTAGATTTGTCGTACACAGCACATACTTTGACCTTAAGAGCTGCTTATACAAGAAAATATTTGCTCACATACATGGAAAAAATGGATACAGGCCCTTTAAGGATGAGGAAAGCAAAAAAATAAATATACATTGACTTTAGGACAAATTTATATAGGGCTATGCAATTAATGACATATTAATTAAGATTCAGTCATCTCAAATTGTCATTGATTAGCTTTTTAATGGAGAGGTCAACAGCCAACCCTCAGTAAAAACATGTGGTCTGGAACAGAGCTCAGACTTTAAAGGAAGACATTTGACCTTTTTTTGTTGTTTGTTTTAAAGGGCAATAGTTAAAAGCCTGTATTGTTTCTGTTTAGGAAATTAAAAGTGAAAGCCAATTGTATTTGTTTTGAAAAAAGACAAAATGATTGATCGATATGAGGTCATGTAGGTTTCAGGCCCTTTCAATAACCTTTAAGTGTGTGCAGTATGTGCACACAGAACATAAAACATATTCAAAAGTTTCATTTCCTCGAGATTGTTCACAACTTTTTGTAGTGGACGACATTTACAGCATGTGTATGGCCAGCTGTTTAGTATTTTTAGACCTGAACATGTTTTTCCATAGAGTCACAGTATGCAGAAATGAGCTAACGCCTCGGTCAGCAGGACATCTGTGTCACAACCTCCACTCAGCACATTTTATACTGAAACTCATTCTGTGCATTTTGTGTTGACATTTCTTTCTATATTTGGTGGTTATTATAGCTGTACATTATGTCATGTTCAAAATATATGACTGACCAGGTAACAAAAACTACTGAAGGCAGGATGCAGGCTAACCACTCTGCCACAGTAATACAAGACTACGACCATTAAATGTGTTTTTCGATGGTCGATGCTGATATTGATTGATTGACTCAGAGAACCCAATGGCTAATAAGCTCTACTGATATTTTACTGATTTTGGTTAATTTTACCCAAATGAACTCATTTGAATCTAGTACAAACCCATTCTTGCTTTACTACAAACTGGAGAGTAGAGCAGTGTAGTCACATTTTTGCATCACCCTCTTTGGACTAAAGTGTTAATAAAGCTTTATGCATATACTCTGTACGCATATGGAGGCAGCGGGTTGGCCAAACTAAATACCGACCACTGTTGGAGATTTAAGCCGATACACTACAAAGTGTAAATATCGGTCTCTCTCTAGTACAATTAATGGTTGAAGCCTTATTTAAACTTTTTCAACTTATAAAACATGTCTATAGTGTTACAATGATAAGGTGCTCTAATCTAATCTATACATTATTATAATAAGTAAAAACAAAATCAGGTCCACCGCTTTCTTGTCTTTATAGAGATGTTATTGTTTCACATAAAATGTTCAGTACAGCATTAAACATATCTATCTAAACGTATTAGATCTGTGGAAAGGTAAGCCCGCACACTGTAAGAATGGGTATTTTGAAAAAAACATCTGAAAGTCAATGCTATATAGGCAACATCTCCAATGAGAGATCACAAGAAAAGTTACGCAATGCATCTTTAACCTGTAATGAAAAAACTGTAATTTATTTGTTACAATTTCAAGCTAATGTAGCTTAGACAAGTGGGACAGAGTGGGCACGAACTTGCTCCATATCAGTCAGAACAGAATTTGATTAATATTAGTTTAAAGTATTAGATAACACAACCTGACAAAAAACAACAAAAAAACATTCATACAAAATATCTGCCAACAACTGAACGAGCATCAGTTGTTGATTTGGCATAATGCACCTTTAAACATTTACAAAACGCAGCGATTACTTCTAAGCCTGGGTGCTCCAGTTATCACCAACAACTGCCCAATACACAGCCACAGCCGCCCCACACACTGCACACAGACTACAGCAGGAGCAGTAATCGCAGTAATAATGGGACTAATGCTGAGTGATTTCCTCTCATTAATGCCCCTGACTGATGTTATCTACTGTTGTACCACACGCTCGCATTGTGGGCTAAAGCTGTTTACAGGCTCAAATAATTTAGGGAAATAACGGTGCAGCTGGTTCTATTAGAGTGAATGGTCAACAGTTTGTGATAATGGTAAATAAATACAACCAGTGGTGGAAGAAGTACTCAATTTTGTTAGTTAGGTAATAAGAAAAGAAAAAAACAACAACTCAAGAGTAAAAAGCACATGAAAAAAAAACTACTTAAGAAAAAGTATTTAAATCCCTGTTTAAAAATGTACTTTTAAAGTAAAAAAGTAAAAGTATGTTTTACTTTTCAATCCTGTTAAAAAATGCAGTGGAGTAGAAAGTATAAATACCTACTCTCAAATGTGGTGAAGTAAAAAGTGCCCACTGTAAAAAGTCTACTTTAGTACAGTACTTTACTACTTGTGCTTCGTTACGTTCCGCCACTATTTAAGACATCATGGCCACTTTTAGGAGCATTTTATGAAGGATACGAGGGTCAGTACGACTTCAATCATTTTACTACAGATTATAAGGATTTATATTGGACAACAGCAGAATGGAGAATTTAACCACTGAGTTAGTTGAAGATTTGGTATTTTTTGTTATGGTATATACATTGGTTCCTCGTACTTTTTTCTGCAAAAACAGACGTTTTTGCATAAACTCCTTGTTGTAGTCTTGTGAGTGCAGTTTTGGTCAGCTACATAGAGATCTGTAATAGTTTTGAGAGTTTTTACCACACCCCTTTTTAGTTGACCATTCGGATATGTCTTTAGTCAACCAAGAAGCACATGATACAAGATGTAGTGTTTTCTTCAATGATACACTGATGTTACTTTAGATGTTATTTATAGGAGTAGTTCCTTGGATACAGGATCAGCATTAGTGAAGAAGTTAATTGACACGTGTTTTCTGGTGCTAATGAGCACTTATAAATCACCATGGCACTAGAAACACGTGCACTCACATTCAAGGAAAGAAAAGGAGGGGGGTGTCCTGCTCAAGGACACAACAGCAGCCTGCCATGCCAGCATGGGGATCAATTCATCAACTTTTGGGTCAGTTGGGTGAATAATTGCCAATTCAGCCTGGTCTTAGTGTGCAGGTATATTTCAAATGTAATCTAATCAGCAAAGAAGAAGCTTCTTCTTTGAAGAAGTCAAAGAGGAAACCATCACTCACTCTTTGGATTCTGTCCAAATGTCAACACTGCCCTGGGATTGATCCACCAGTATTTGAGCTCAGATATAGCAGCAGGAGAGGATCAAGATGGATTCTCATAGAACTGTGCACTTGATTGAATTTTAATCGAGATCGTAATGTAGTCACTTTTAATTGTCAGTGAGTGGCTTGGGGCTTCTTAAATCAGAGATCTAAAGGCTAATTCTCAGACCCATACATTAGTATAAGTCTGTATTTTGGAGCAACATTTTTTTCTATTCTATATTTTTGTTAAATAGCAATGATTTTGTTAAATCATGATTACTTTGCTTGTTATATCTCCCAGCTCTAGAATCTCTTGAGTTTGTAAACTCTCAAATATCGCAAGAGTTCATGGTAAGATGTTATAGGAGTCAAAACAAGCTTGACACATATTACTGGCATGTTTGTGTCAGTCAGCCCCAGGGCAGCTGTGGCTACAGTAGAAGCTTACCACCACCGTGTCTGAGATGTAAATGAATAATTCAGATTTAGCATCAGTTTAATTTCCATTATCAGTGAACAAAATTGTGTGAACTTGTTTTGCTGTTACGGTGCAAAATGGAAAAAAGAATAATAATGTAAAATATGATAAAATAAAAATAAGGGAAGGCATTAAAATAAGGTATAGGTGTGATTAGTGCATCATTATTATGGATTAGGGATTACATTTTAGTCTCCATTTGTTTGTTCATTTTTATTAGATTTTTTTTTCTCTAGAGAGTAAGTATTTAAACATACTATTTTGCGAGATTCTAAAAAAATGAGAAAAAAACTCCAAATAGATGAATTGGCTCAGAAGACAACATGAAAATGTCACATTATCTGAGAATTCATATGATTAACATAAATTTTCAGGATAAGACGACTATTACTGGCCCTTTTAAACACTTTTTTTCCCAAATCTGCACAAACCCACCTAATAATATCATTGAGTTAATTCTAACCGCAGTTACTGGCCACGGCCTCCTTTTTGTACCCGAGCCAGCGTCCAGTCAGGACCAATTCATCATCAGTAATTCTCCATCTGGACCTACGCCACATGATTATAACTATATCTCATTATATCTGCCTTAGTCCCGGGGGGTCCTCCTGTCTTTTGGAGCTGGGACACACCCCGAGGACAAAGACACATGTCCACTCTGTTTAATCTGTCCAGCGGCCTGTGGTAGATTAATAGAGGAATAGATGCAAGGATTTGTCTGAAGCTTGGGCCCATCCATCAAAGTGACATGTCACATTCAACCAATCACAGCTCGCAATTCAGTTAGATTTTCAATTATGATCCCGGGACCGCTGTGTTTAGGCAGAAGAAGAGATGGTATGATAACGTTAATATGGGTTTAGATTAAAAAGGAAGAAGCAATGAGTGAATTTCAAACTCAATTTCAATACTAAGGAATAGACGCGATTCTCACTATGATTCTGATACCACAATGATAATAAAAAACATTCTTTCTTTGGACAAACAAATGTTATTTTCAATATTAATCAATAGTACTTTTTTTATTACCATCTGGTGTTATATCTATGTAATACTTAAGTCATCCAGCTACGTTCCACAGTGCTTCATGGGCGTGTACTAGTCTATGTGTCTTATACTTGTCTGATACAGCTCAAGATCATTATAAAGCTATTAGGTTAATTTCTGCCCTGTGAAAGTGACTTTTTTAGTATCTATACCTGCTCAAATGAGTATCTAGTTTCGATACTAGTTTCAGTATCAATTAGTATCTGATTTTCGATACTTTTGACAACCCTAGTCTCAATAAGCATGACTAATTTATTGCATTTGCATTGGATTTTCTTTCTTTTTTTTTTTCTTTTGCATAACTCCTTGCCAATTCTAACTGTTAAATCTGGAGTAGCAGAGAAGAGGAGCATTGTTTAGTCAATTTGAACCAATAATGCAATAATGTAATGAAGTGGTTTAAACCATTGAGGTTAAAGTTGAGGTTCAATGCTGTCAATTAGGCTAATTCAAGGCTTTCAGTCAAACTATGAATGACTGAGATACACATACAGTAACTTTGAAAAAAAAAAAAAAAAAAACTTCAGTAATTGTTACACCATTACAAATAAACTGATTAAACAGAAAAGCAAGAATTGTTACCTTTCCAGGATTAACAATGCTGGAAATGTAGAGAGAAATACCAGTCAGAACATACAGTTACTTATCGCTGATACCTATAATGACTGTACAAATGACACAATCTGTTGTTGTATCCTTGGGCAAGACACTTCACCTGAGGCTGTGCAATTAATCAAATTTCAATTACAATTATGACTATCGTTATTTAATCAATGACAAAATTGTATAATCAAGTAATCGAGATAACCATCTCTACATGTACATTATGTTTAAAATAATGCATTTCTGTGTGACACGTGGGCTACTTGCATTTTCTCTGTTTGCTGTAGGGCTGTAAGCCTTTAGTCGTTTATTTGATTGATCAGTCCTTGGTGACTTAGTCGACCAAAATTTGAATTACCGGTAGTCGACTAATTATGTTATTTAGAGTATAAGGATTTATATGGAAAAACAGCAATGAGCAGCCTATATATAAATACATGGCGTCCTAGTACTTTTTACTGTTGTTTTGTTGTTTTCAATGAACTCCTGTGCAGTTATAATCTTGTGAGCGCAGTTTGGGTCAGCTACATAGAGATACATAAACGTTTTTAGCTCTGCCACGCCCCCTTTTTAGTTGTCGGACATGTCTTTACTCAAGCAAAATTTTCTTTAGTCGACTATAGCCTTAGATTGATCTCTTCATTTTAAGTGTTCTGATGCCCTTCCTTCTCTCTCTGATCTCTCAGTTAATGTGATTATTGTTTTTTACATAACCAAGCAATGTTTACTCCACTATACAGTATAGAAATATATAATTCAGTAAAAACTGCATAAAAAAAAATAAAAAAAATTGACATTGAATAATAACACGTTCTACAATAATGCATGAGTACAGAGCAGTCAGAGCACAGTGTGAAGAGGTTGGATGTGTGAGAGGGGTGAGAAGAGGCTGTCAGCAGCAGCAGCAGCTCAATGTGACGACAACACACTACAATATGCACCAGGCACTAGACTGAACCACAACAGGCAGGACTCCAATGTGCTAAGATGAGTAATGCTAACATTTTTACTGCTACTGATACAAGGAATTACCACACAAGGGGGTCCATAAACAAGACAACGATCAAACTTTACCCCAGCTCTTATATACAGATACATATTACAACAACTTGTATTTTATTCTACTTGTACGCATCTTTAACTATTTTTGCTTTGATTATTTTCAATTTTATCACCACTTTTTTATCTTTGTTATTATATTGTTATATGTGAACTATTGTGTCCAAGAAATTTCCTTCAGGTGGATCAATACATTTTGGATAAGTCCAAAAAACAGAAGTCAATCAGCAAAAACTATTAGCCACTTTAATAGACCAGAGAGTATGATTAAAAGAAAAATCAGTATTAAAACAGGGCTAAACTAGGACTTAACCAGGACCAGAAGAGGACTAAGCAAGGACAAAACCAGGATCAAATCAGGACCAAACCAAGACAAACAATGCCCAAAATCATATCTAAACCAGTTTCAAACCAAAACTAAACAATCTTTTACCACCAGCCTCCATGCCCAGCCCTCCCTACCTGAATATAAGTGCAGCAGTTGAGGCTGGAACAGGAATAAATTAGTGCTAAACCACAACAAAATCTGGACTAAAGATTAAACCAGAACCAAAATCAGGTCTAACCCAACTCCAAACTAGAACTAAACTCTATCTAGTCCCACGACACCCTCACAGCCATCTCTGGTTGAGTCCTTACCTGAATATGTGAGCTGCAGTCTGGGTTGAGATGCTTTCCATGCCTGGATGCAACTCCACACCTGGATCCAACTCACTAACAAAACCAGTCTACCTCCAGTCCCCATCTTCAGTCTTGGGTTTTTGTCCAAAATCTGCAAAATTACCAAAATAATTCACCAAAAATACATCAAAATTAATCCCAGAAAATGGTGCTGTCTATGAAAATTGTCTATATCCAGTTTGAATAAGATTTGATGAATGCAAAGTCTTATATAGTCCACATTTGATGCTAGAAAAAAAAAAGTCAAAATGTCCAAAAAGAAAACAATTAATGGATTATTCTTGATTGAAAATTTCAAGCCTGGTTTAGTTTTTGAAATCACGCGTTTTGTTTTATAAAAGTGCTGCAGGTTGGAGCAGCATGAGAGCTCGGAGTGGAGTGGGAGGTTTTGGGCAGGAGCCGTGTGTATGAGTCTCTCTCTCTCTTTTGGTGAAGGCAGGCACGAGGAGAGAAGGAGGAGGGAGGAGGGAGGAGGAGAGGGAGGAGAGGAGGGAGGGAAAGAGGGAGAAGAGGAGGGATACAGAAGAAGTATGCTCTGAACTGGGCTGGTTTAATGTTTTGTGGCAGACAAAGATTTATGGTAATAATAGTCAAAGTAAAGTCAAATTGGGTGGGTGTGTATAGAATAAAATGAAATGAATTAAAACTACAATCAGATGTAGCTTTCTAATATCACTTAATTTTAGTACTAACCAAAATTTAAGAGGACATATTATGCTAAATCAACTTTTAAGAGCTTTTGACCACATAATTGTTTTCCCTCCTCATTTATCCACTCAAAGTTGTATTTAGACTGATTCATGAGTAATCTTGAGTAATCTTTATTCTCCTGCATTCAAGACGCCATTGCTCCGATCTACACCTATTTTCACACATCCCCGGTACACATTGTTATGATGTTTTTCTTTTATTAAGTTGTATTAGATCAATATTGCAATTTTGTCATAGATTATAAATACATGCAGACAAAAGCACAAAGTGATCTTTAATTGTAGTTTAGGCCACAGATATTAAGGTTTTCTACAACGCAATTGACAGATTTCTACCATGTTGTAATGTGGTTAGCTACATGTGCTTAATGCCCCCAATCGTTATATCACTGTATCTCTTAAGGTTGGATAATATGCTGAATGAAATCCTAAAAAAAATTCTTAGAGCTTAGCTTGTGCTTTGATTTTACAATAATTCAAGTAAACATATACAACTTTAAAAGGTAATTTAATCAGCTGTTTCTGAAAGTTACACTGTTGGACTAAATGTACCTGTGACTCACTCTGGCAGTGGAGGCTGGCCAATAGAAACAGGTGTAGGTACGGAAATGTGCCTGTATTTTAACATAGAGAAGCACTAATAACAATTGACAATATCATCCAAAGCACATTGTCTAAGGATCAGATCATGATACGCTTTTTATTATATCACTCAACCACAAATCTTCCACCATATCTGACCAACACCCTCTACAACGCTCCAAATCTTTTGTCCAGTTGACACAATTAAATGTTCTTTTGCTCTGGAACCCACCTGGATGGCTGAGAGATTACAGAGACATCTACAATGAGCCTTTCTTCCAGCTAGGTACTCCCGACCAGGAACTTGAATGTAGTCGTTGGACAACCAGAATTTCATAAAGATCAAATCCTAAGTACAAATTACTTGAGGACAATAAAATATACCTGAATCACATGATCCACTTCTGCCGACACGTCTTCCCAAAAGCACTGAAAATACGAATACAAATACAGACAACATGTACATTTCCTAAGGGGACAATAAGCAATACCTGTTATGCCCTGTGTGACATTACATTGGATACGGCTGCAGCTACATTAAAAATTGCATTATATTACAGCACCTTATTCAAACAGCATCACTCCTGTTTGTACATTCCCCTCCTGTTTCTCAGTTCAAATGCACCAGTTCAGATACAACTGTTTTCTTTGTTCTCTCTTTTATTTCCACCGAGACTTTGCCTTTCGCATAAGCACAATCCTCTCTCTGTTCTGCTGTATTTGAGCTCATCTCTCATCATTATTTCTCCTGTTTCTGTCCTAACCTAAATACAATCATTAAAAAGCCCCATGTGTTGTCGATGCGGTGAATTTTTTACACAGAATCCTCAGTTCAGTCCAAGGCCAGTAGCAGCAGCAGCGCCACATTCTTCCTCTGCTCAGATTAATAATGAATTCAGGTTGGCTTTAAATGAAACTCGCTCGAAGGATGGCTCATAAGTAACATCACTCATTAATAACTAAAGGCGTTTGGATATTTATCACGCCGAATACATATTTGAACATTGGGAAAGCGTCATGTAACTTTATTATTGATTGTTTTGATTTGTGCTAGAAGCTTGTGGTCGACTGGTGGTGTTGTTTACAAGAAAAATAGACAGTTTTGCTTAACATTGTTTTAAAGTTCAAGCAGACCTATTGTGCAAAATGTACTTTTCAGAGCTTTTAACATGTTACAGCAATTTCTCCTTCTCATTTGCCCTCTTGAAGTTGTTTTTGGAGTGATCTGTGCATGTTTGAGAAATCTTTAATCACTTATTTTCAAGACACCATATTGCCGATCAACTCCCATTTTCACCACCACCAGTATATACCCACTGCTCTCTACTCACTTTCTTCTTCAGTTTTATTTTTTTAATTGATGATACTTGTACAAATAGGGAGTGTTGCGTTGTCATTTTGGTACAAATGAAAAAAAAATGTGTTACTCGCAAGCAGCTCTCCATAGGAGGAGCCAACAGCTACACGGCTCTTACGTGGAAGTCAGTGGACTTGTTTCTTTTAATGAGTCATTTTAGATGAATATTGCGATTTAAAATGTGAAAATTATAACATAATGATCCACGGGTGTCATAAATTATAACTATATTGCAGACTCAAGCACAATCGGCCTTCTTTAAAGACAAATTGGTGTTTAAGTAAATAATCTTTAATTTTCTTTTTTTTCTTTTTTATTGTGCATTGATTTACACTAGAAGTGCCTCATTTGTCTAGCAGTGGTCCATGGTAGAAAGGATAAAATAAGCTAGTGGAAACTTTATTTGTTCCACAATGGGGGATATTACAGTGCTGCAATACACAGGTCAAGAACAAAAAGAAAATTGAAATATGCACTAAAAAGCAAAATAAATAACTATTAGAAAATATACTTAAATCTTACACAACACTGCGAAGATAGAGTATAAATATAAGGCTACAACACTGTTATTTACTAGGTATTATGTTATTTTTATGTTCATCTGGACAAGGTTTTTTTTAATCGAGATGCTTCAGTTCCCATCCGGAAGCCAATTTTCTCTGAAAACTTCTCCCCTCAGAGAACAAATCTCGTTTCCCTCCATTTTAGACAGTAGAAATTGTAGCTCCTCAGACCAGCACCTTCAGATTGAAAACAGCTTTTGGATGGCAGCTGAAGCGTTTCAATTTCAAAAACATTGTCCCGGTGACTACCTTTGAAAAGCTTTCTGCCACTGACTTACACATTCTTGGAAGGAAGACAAAAACAATGTATGGAGTTAAGGCTGTGTTCATAATTGCACAAACATCACATCATTATTGTAACTAAACTGGGACTAACCTGTGCTAGACTTGGATAAAACCAGGACTAGGACCAAACCAAGTCAATACCAGGACTAAAGATGGCTTTAGCACAAAAGAACACATCTAATACTCCGACCTGTAACTCCAGTGCCCCCATGTGGTACTGTCTGTCACATTCTAAACATAAGATCAAGTTATCAAATTAGTCTAATTTACATATCTATTGCCACTCTCTGACAGCACACACATTTTGTTACAATATGATTTACATACAAATGGTTTCAACCTGAGACCGCTATCCACCTGCCCATGAGATGAATATATTTTATTAAATCTAATAGCATTTAGTTTGAGAGTGCATTAAATATTTACGTCACATTCATTCTGTATTTAAAAATGCATGACTCTGGAAACAATTCTTAGCAAACAACAGTAATACTAACTCTTGTACCATGTTTGATTAAATTTTGTGGTTGTCAAACTGTGGTACCAGCTCCTTCTGGTGGTAATCGCTGTGCAGTTCTAACAAAACTACAGTGACATTATAGACCCAAGATATTCCTGTTGTAGACCTATTTAAACCAGGTAGTACTCGGGGAGCTAAATATTTTCTTTGATAGTACTTGATGTGAAAAGAGAACCACTGATGTAGATGAAAAATGGGCCTACAGAAAGTTATAAAATGTATTGCACTCACTACGGGCACAGGCCCATACATCTTCCCTAGAGTTATTTGGATAAGTCCCATCGCTACTGAAATAAAGGTACAGGGTAGCTGTTAACTTGAAAACTACTGCTTCATGACATCATATAATGTGGAATAGATCATTTTGAGCTTTAAAGATGTAAACAGACTAATAATAAAGGGTAACTCAAACATGTATGAATGAAACTAAACACAACTCCAGGTTTGTTTTTGATGAGATGACAATGTTCTAACATGGCCAAAATCTCACAAGAGTGAATTTTGTATAATATAGAACCTTTGACAACCATATATCAAAATAATTTCCAAAATCATGCAGCTCTATTACAGTGGTTTACTTGAGTCCACAGCAGAGAACGAAATATCTCTGTCTCAATGGATTCTTGAATTCAACCCTAATGTTTATATCTCTACAAGAAATGCATGTAATTTCTTGTATTAGTTTGGTAAATCTAAATGCAATACTTTATTCATCCTAACTAGTAGTTACCACTGATCCAGATCTGTCAGTAAAGCAGTGGAAGCAGTAGTTTTGTCCAAGATTCTCCACCTAAAAGATGTAAAATAGAAAAAAAATATTTAATTTGAGCCACTTTGAACCATGAATTCCATGTCTGTTTACGTTTCTACCCAGTGAACCAGGACAGTGTTAAACTGTAGCAAGGCAAAATGACCCGACTCTAGTAGAAAACAAAACAAATTGGTACAGTAATTATAGACAGAGACAGCTCGCACCACCCACATGTTCAGACCAACCCTGCCCATGTACACAGCCCTGTGGAGAGTAGCTCATTAGAAGCTGAGATTTAGGGCGCTCTGCCAAACTCATCTGATCAGTGCAATCTTAATTACCACTAACGAACCTCCACAAAGGCACTCTCTGCTCCGGGAACGGCTGATGTGAATGAGTAGATTAGTTTGAGTTCATTATAAGAGTCACAAAAACATTTTTCGTCTTCAAAAGTCACACACTTGGCTTCACAAACTGTAAGCTGTGTTGTGGCTGGAGTTAAGATGATCAGACAGAACAGTTCCAGCTCTGGGCCAAACTGACTCTTTTGTGTTGACAATAAACAATAGTGGAGAGTGTTTGGTGTGACTTGGTTAGAGTCATGGGGAAGAGCAAGTTATATTACATAACTAAACTGTTGATTCTGGTGTAAAATAATTACAATTGCTGGAAAACGTATACACATATGGGTTCAGAAGCAGGTGATTCATCATTCATCATCACATTCAATTACTACTCAGTTCAGTGTCCCACCATGTTTAGGTTGTCATACAAAGCACTAGTTGCTCCATGTCTCAAAAGATTACAAAATAGTCAAAGTTAATTTCTTAAAAGAAAAAAAAAATCATTTATATTAGGCAACATGCCTTCTGTTTTCAATATCGCACATACAACAAACGACCTTTGTCTAGCCTAAATGCTTCTCACTAAATGAAAAGCCATTAAAAGGTTTTGCAAAGTTGTTGATCGCTAAGTTAAAAAGCAGCACAATGTGTTGCTCCACGTTAGAACAAAAGTCCAAATAATGGTAATAAAACTGTTATACATTAAATGTAGCCCAGAACATTTTGTATCTCACCTGAAGTGATTTTGTTTGAGGAGGACCGTTGGCCTAATTTCTTGCAAAAAAGGTAAGAGAAAATCAGCTCATTTTATACAACGTGAAAACCAGGCAGTACGCTGGATGCTGCATTCATCCTTGAACTCTACTGCCATCTCCTGCCTCCTTTGTGGTATTACATAAGCCATGCGTTGATGCGGTCACGTGTGGCCCTCTGTCCAATTAAAATACGTGTTATGTTTTTGTAACCAATCAGCGTGCAGTATGCCTCTTCTCGATAACTACCCCGGAAGTACCAAAGCAGCAGTGAAAACATGTGAAGCACTGGACTTTGGCGACAGATTGACCATTTTATTGATTTTAAAACTCCGACACTTTCTGTTCTGAAAAGAATACATAGTATATAGACATTGAACGTAAATGTTGCGTATATTCTGCTTTCAGAGCTGTACAAATCACACCAAGCCCTGGCTGTTTGCATTTGTGGCTAACTAGGCAGCTGTTTTCATGTCAACTTTTACTATATATATTTTTTTTCCATCTTTGATTGAATACTAAAGATGGCATCGCAAATGGAGACGGCAGCTTTGGTTGCTCCTGTCACAGCTCTGGAGTTCATTCAAAACGAGTTTGTGCTCTCTGGTAGGAGAAACTCCATAATCTGCAATCTTATTTAAGATTTAATGCTATTTGTCATAGTCTGTTTATGATGCTCTGTCTTCAGTGTGTAGGAAATGCTTTGATGTAAAACATTTTTACATTTCTTTATACTATTTCACTATTAGACATGATTTTCAGTAATACAGTTTTAAATAATGCTATTCACATGTTACTATTTTTATAAACCTATTTTCTTTTCTGTCCTGGCAGGTGAAGGTCCAGTGTTGACAGTTTACAGCCTTCATCCTCCTAAAAGCTGTTCTTCACTGAGTGTCCTACAACACCAGAGAATCCACGGGATACGACCAAGAAGAGGAGATGCAAAAGCACCAGCGCAAGAAAAATCTGGTAATATTATTTAACAATCAAAAAGCATCTAGGCAAAGGTGCTTGATAGCTATGCACACAGTTCTCTTAGCTGCTGTCACATGAAGGAAGTGGTGTACATGTCTATGACTAATTTATAATGATGACCAGGGTTAGAATGCAGATAGTGCCACTACTGACAAGCATGTTAATACAATGTAATCATTTTTTTTTTTCTTCATTTCCATCTTGAACGATTTCTAGTGGAAGAAATTCACTATTCTTTGTTTGTTTGATTAGTGTATTAGATTATTATTGTATCTCAGCCCACTTACTAGTCATCTTCAATACTTCTCATGTGCAATGGGGTTCTGATTCTGATGTGCAATAGGAATGGGAATGTCTAGAGCTGATGATTTAATCCCCACTCTAGCCAGTGTTTGTGTCCTTGAGCAAGACATTTCCATCCCCTGTCCTCTAGTGTCACCATTAAATATGTAAATGACAGTGAATCTACCCTGGTATGTTAGAGACTTAATGAGGTGTTTCAAATGTTTAGAGATGCTTAAATTTAGACTATTACTATATGGATTCATTTGTAATATGGGTATCTATATGTTTATCTTAACTTATCTGTTTATTTTATTAGGACGAAATCCATCTTTTTACAACTTGGCAGTGTTTGGAGGCAAAGCTGTACGTCTCATCCGACTCCATCCATTGGACCCGTTTCAATTAGAAACCATTCGCCCCATTATGGAGCTCCACGACTGGATTCTGGATGTCCGCTGGATGTCTGGAGACCCACATCCATTCCTCTGTATCGCTTTAGCACACAACAGTGCACTTCTCCTAGACACTGAAACAGAAACCACCCTCTTTCGGCAATCATGCTCCGAAGGCTGTCTTCTTTACTCTGCCCTAGTTTTAGCTCACAAATCTTGGTCAGATACAGTGATTGTTGGAGGAACTGTTTTTAATCAACTCGTAATTTGGAAACCAGGAGATGTAGCAGAAAGTCTTGAATCAAAATCCCCTGTTGTACGGCGTCTTTTGGGTCACAGCGGAGTAATTTTTGACATTTCATATTCGCAAAATGAAGGAGTTCTTGCTTCCGCCTCGGATGATCGGAGTGTCCGAATTTGGCAAATTGGGAATTTAGGAGGAAATGGTGGACAATGTGGCAATCAGAATCCAGTTTGTTTACACGTTTTGTACGGACATCAGGCTAGAGTGTTTTCTGTAAGACTTTTGAATTCCAAAGTTTTCAGTGCCGGAGAAGATGGCACTTGCTTGATGTGGGACAATGGACAGGTTATACAAACGCTGAAAGGGCATAGGGCTGGAGGTGTACGCGCTTTGGCAATCAGTTCAGAAAGTTGTGAAAAGGCTATTTGGGTGGCGTCTGGTGGAGCGGATGGCGGAGTGAGGCTGTGGAAGCTTGGAGTAAAGCAAGATCAAGTAGAAGACAATGAAGAGAATTTAAAAGATCTGAAATTTCCTATAGGCAAAATAAACGCAAAAGAGTTGAAGAAACAAAAAGTGAAACAACAAGACAAGGGTTTGAGTTCAGAAAGTGTGAAAAAGCAACATACAGCAGATTATTCAAAGGTAGAAAATGAATTTGCACTTCAATTTGATAATGCTGAAACTGAGAATATGGTAAATGAAATGGCAGTGACAATGGACAACCTTAAAATGAGTGGAACCTTAGTAGAAAAGCAAGAAGACTGTCAAGGGACTCAGAAGAACCAAGACCAAAGCCTTCTTGACCGAAAAGTTGTGGAAGATTCTTCAGACACTATAAGCAATTCAAAAGATAACATGGATGCAAAACAAAAAGTCAAGATTGTTGATTCAGACTTTATTGGCATTGGTGTCCCTAAAGTCATTTGCGCATTAGATTCTGAAGAGTCAACTTGGAGCAATTGTAGATTCCTCGTTTGTACAGATAAAGGGGGGGTCTATGAATACACCAATAAAAAATGGGAACTGGTTTGGCAAGGACCACCCGAATTTCAATCATACTGCCTTATGGAAGTAGCGAGTGTCAAAATCAAAGAATCACTTGTTCATGTGTGCGCTGTGGGGAATATTTGTGGATCAGTGCAGGTTTTCCCAGTTGCAAATCCAAAAGGTGGGATATGTTTGGTTGCAGGGAACGGGAAAATTCATAGTTTAATATGGCAAAAAGGAAGTGCAGATGGAGGCGCTTGGTTGCTAGCTTCTGGAAGTGATGGTCTGGTTTATCGCTGGTGGGTAGAAGTAACAAAAAGAGAATTACAAGTGGTAGAAATGACAAGTTTTGAGCTGCCAATGTGTACTAAAAGATGGTTAACAGCAGCCATAAGAGTTCATCTGATAGAAGATGTTGCCTGGGTTTGTGGAGATAGAAGAGGGTCACTACTTTTGTACCAAGAATGTCAAAATGCAACGATGCTAAGTGGCGAAGAACAAACTCTGCTAGTGAAGTCTACTAGTCAAGCTGATAAGGAGCTAGCCCAAAAACAAGGTTTAACAAAATGTGCAAATCATGGATTGGACAAAAAAGATCTGCTAGTGGAAAATCTTGCTAATAAAGTAAGCCAAGAACTGGACGATGAAATTAAAAGAAAGAAAGAAATTCAGGAAGCTAGCATGCTTAATCAAGATACAAGCAAAGGTAGACTTAGGCAAAAGCTAACCCCAGTGAGTGCTTTGTTTGGCGTCCATGGTAAACAAGGGGTGACTTCAGTTTTTGAACATTCAGGTCTTTTTTACAGTACGGGACGAGACGGATGTGTGAGAATTTTTCATTCAAAAATGTCTGAAAGTCAAGAGTATATCCTGGAGGTCTTAAGAGTACAACGGGCTTGTAAAGGAATGGAGTGGCTTGAAAAAATACTGATTTTGGAGACAAAAGTTGGTCAGGAAGTTAAACCTTTAGCTGCAGAAAACAAAGAATCAACTGAAATTAATCAACTATGTTTAAAAAATACTGACAAACAAAATGTCCAAGAAGCGCGCTTTGCAATTGTTGGTTTTCACGGCAGCCATTTTGTCGTATGGGATCCTGTTCGCCAAGAAAGATTATTGTCAGTTCTATGTGGAGGTGGGCACCGATCTTGGAGTCTTTGGACAGATGAAAAAGGACATTGGACTGAAAATGGAGCTCTAGCTTTTATAAAACAAGGTGCAGTTTTGACATCAGAAAGAACTTTGAAGGAAGCCAACGGGAAAATTGGTTGGAGTCTAAAAGAAGGGATACATGGAAGAGGAATTGGGTGTGTTCACAGGTTAGGACGTATTATGAGTCAAAGAAATGCATGCTGGGAGATTGTGGTGACTGGTGGGGAAGATACGAGTGTCACCATTTTGGCGTTGAACCCGAAAAATGGCGAAATGAAAGTGCTAGGTGTTCTGACAGATCATATATCGAGCGTGAGGGCACTGACTGCGGTGGCGAAACAAGATGTTGGCAGGACGGCCTTGTCGGCACTTGTGGTGTCGGCAGGTGGGCGAGCTCAGATACAGTGTTATCGCCTTCTGATTGGCTGTGGTGAATGGGGAGAGACTTCCTGTCAGGTGATCCAGGTCGCAGCACACCGATTGGATGAGCAGTGGGAGAGGAAAAGAAACAGGCACAAGATGGTCAAGATGGATCCAGAAACTAGGTACCAGCACAAAAAAGATTACTTTAGCAAAACGATTTTCAGTATAGTGTTTTTTTATTATATATTATTTGTTCATCCAATCAACAGAATGCAATAATATACCAAATAATATTACGTTATTATATTATGTTAAATGTTATTGTGCTAAATTATGTTTTATTCAAATGGTCTTTACATAGCCTGTAAATAGAAAGTATTATTTTCACTCATTCAACATTGTAATTAAGTTCATTATTGGTAGTATTTATTTTTCTCTACCTTCCCTGCAGATACATGTCAATGGCAGTTTTGGAGCAGACTCCAGACTCTTTGATCTTAGCTTTGGCCTGTAGCGATGGAGCTGTCAGGTACAATCACTTGTTTGATACCTAATGAGTTGAATGATTTAATGATAGTTTATTGCCACAGACTCTTCTCTGTGAGTGAAGTGAAACACCACATTGAGTTGTTGTGGGAGAGTTTCCATCATCAGCGCTGTGTGCTCAGTGTCGCCACCTGCTGTTTACAGGACACACAATGCAATAGGTGAGAGACTTGAATCCTTGAATCCTGGGTTACAACTTAATTACACCTTTTTAACAAGTAACTAATTATTTCATAACATTTTTAACTTAAAATAATTAGTAGGATACTTAGCAGATTATGCAATTTTAGATAATATTGGAAAAGATGTTCAATTAACGCCAGCATTTATTTAAAATTACCATAGAAATGAGTAACAGATATTATTACCTCATCATTATCAACATTAGTGGGTGAGATTTCAAAATGTATTAAAAGAATATATATATATATATACATACATTTAAAAGTATAAGAATAACAATTAAAAGATATAAGACTACACCAATGTGATAAATTATTAGATATGTGATTAGTGACATAATAACAACAGTTCTGCTTGTATTGTATTATATTATTAACAAAATAAGAAATGCTGCTGCCCCAACACGTTATACTTGTTTACCCAGAATCATTTGTACATATATCATTTTAATAATATATTTATTCCTCCTTTATATTCCAGGCATCAGCTGCTGTTTTCCGCTGCTACTGATGGACAGATAGCTGTGTGGGATTTCACCTCATCTTCATTGTCCAATCAGAATCCCTCTACACCTATATTCACCATTCCTGCACATCAGAGTGGCATCAACTCCTTGGACATTTATCCAGTCTGTTTAATCGACTTTCATCACGTAACTGTTGCAAGTGGGGGAGACGATGGCCAACTCACTGTTTCTCAAATCAAAATCCAGATTGTTGATAATTCTGATCCTCAAAATCGGCTTTTGATCAATCTGGTAAACCAGTCTTGCATCCCATTGGCCCATGCTGCTCCTTTGACCTCTCTGAAGCTACTAAACAAGAATCAGATTGTTTCTGCATCTTGTGATCAGAGAGTTTGTCTGTGGAGAATAGGCAGCGCAGGGATACACCACCAGAGGGCAGTGTGTTCCTATGTGGCAGATGCAGCAGCTTTAGCAGTTTGGGAAGAGGAATATGACCAGAAAAGTGGGTCAAGTGCTGAGGTGGTGTTTGGAGATGGAGAGGAATCAGGAAATAAAAACGCTGGAGAGGTTTGTACCGAGAAAAGTGACACTGAAGGGGCCGAGGAAGGCTATGTGCTGATTTGTGGATGTGGTTTACAGCTTATACACGTTCTAGTCTAGTGTATTGGTCACTTGTGACTTGAGACTGTTGGCTTTGTTTGTAAATTTAGTTTGATTTTCATGCATTTTAATAAAAATAATTTATTAATCACAATAGTACGTTCTTGCTATCCTTCAAGTCTTTAATTATTGTTTTGAAATGTATGCGTAACAAAATGTAATAGGAAAATCAAGAAGAGGTGGGTAGTACGCGGTTACACATACCTTTACTTCTACTTGAGTAACATTTTGTTTAAAGTAATTTGAGAAAAAGGTTACTCTTCCCACTGTGAGTAAGTACAAGTGAAAAAGCTTTATGATTTGAATGATTTGCATCCCTCCTTCAGATATGATTTAGTTTTTTCTAATTTTTGTGTCTATCCTTTGAAAATACCAGGTTGTGTGCTTTACTTAATGTTCTGTCTTTCCAATTACATTAACTTAAAATTATAAATAAGATGTTACGTCCCGACAGTTCTTTCTTGAGTAGTACTTTTCCCAAATACGCTTTTACTCTTACTTGAGTAATTTCTTGGACCACTACTTCATTCTTCTACTTGGGAAATTACTTTAAAGTTATGTTATTCTTACTTGAGTGCAGTTTTTGGTTAATCTACCCACATTTGTCGGTTTGTAGGGAGATGACGGAGAAGTATGGCTTTAAGAGGAGCTCGTGTAAAAGCTTGAGTGTTTCCCTGGGCTGAGACATGAGCAGTGATGTGTTCTTCACCTTCACGGTTGAGATGGGATCTGCTAAGTACATGCGTGTTTACAGCAGGCCATGGAATGATCAGTAATGTGTGAATCATATTAACATGTGTGTTTGCATATTCATGAACCCCGGAGGTGTTCTCTTATGAGTGCCAACACAGGTGTCAAACAGGCCTCGACACTGTTACCTGAGAGGGCATTAGTCATGTTCTGTTAAGCTGCCCTTTTTAGACCAATCAAAGTAAACGTCTTTGGTCTAGCGTTATTAATAGGATAATGTTAGTGTTGTGAAGCTGGTCGGGCTATGTAATTTGTACGGTATATGACTTTTCTGGTCATCTCCTTGTCTCCATGGAGATGTTATTGATTTGCTCCACAGTATCACCTTAAAATTATATTATTTTTTTTTGCATTCATTCAATAATCATGTAATACAATCATGAAAAGGAAGTAAAGTATGCTAAAGTTAAGAAATAATAGCAGAGGGGGTGGGATTAAATAAGTTTTCTTCTTCCCACTCCTTTTTGGGCAATCGGAGATACTCTTTTTTTGTGTGTGTGTGTGTGTGTGTGTGTGTTTTGCTGTCTGTTTTGTTTATTTTCCTTTATTTTTCCTTGTCTCTTGTATCATGTGTTGATTGACATCGATTGTGGCTGCCTAGGCTATGCAAGAGAAAAGATGTCCATTTGCCCAAGACAAAAAAAAAAAAAAAAAAAAAAAATTGCATGTCTTCTCAATGTTCATAAACACCTTCAATTTTTTATGTGAGCAGAGTGCCTCACAGATCTGATTTGCTTGTCTATGGAACCTTCACCATGATGATTACTAGAAAATGTATATAGTGTGTCTCTAAAATGCGTTATAAAATATGAATTTATTTATTTCAGGGACAGTGCATATTAATCAACATATAGTATGTTAAATAGTATAAGGATATTAAGTATGATTATATGGTTATAGATTTGGTGGTAATATCAGTGCATGATGTTGTATTGCGCACTTAAGTACTTTTACATTTTATCAATTGTATACCTTTTTAATGAAGTAATGTTTTTTCATTGCTCCCCACTACAAAAAATAACTGGTAGCAAGTTGGTCAGAGGTTAAACGTAACAGTAAAAGTAGTAAAGTACTGTTATTAAGTCAGTTTTTATGTGGATACTTTTTTACTTTTTCACTACGTTTGAGAGTAGTTATCTGTACTTTTTACCTCACAAATGAACAGGTCTGAAAAGTTAAAATATTTTTTATTATTGCTTGAGACCTGTTGAAAAGATATATACATTCATAGTGTGAGCAAACAAAAATATACAAATAAAAACAGCTAAAAAAAAAAAAGAAAGAAAATTCAGCCCAAATCTGTATCAAAATCACTACATTTGAAGCTTTTTTAGATCACAAAATGTACAAAATACTTTTACTTTTCACTCTTTAAGTACATTTCTAAACAAATGCTTTATTACTTTCATGTGATATTTTTATTGTTACTTCGTATTTTTTGCTGTGGTATCTGTATTTATACTTTAGTAACAAAACTGAGTACTTATTCCATCACTGTATATGGTAAAACTGTATTGGTTATAAATAAGAGTCACAATTGAGCTCTTAATTCATGCAGTATTATAAGATACAATTTTTATCCTCACAACTCTCAAACTCCAAAACTGGGACACTGGAAATAGCAAACAAGCACATTTAATCCCAGTGCCGCCTGTAGCTGATTGAAGAATTCACATCTAAAAACAT
Organism: Periophthalmus magnuspinnatus; assembly: GCF_009829125.3. NCBI lineage: Eukaryota > Metazoa > Chordata > Actinopteri > Gobiiformes > Gobiidae > Periophthalmus > Periophthalmus magnuspinnatus. Next base: position 17,165,417 of record NC_047132.1, read on the forward strand.
TATACAACACCCTCCCAAACTGCATTAGTGGGTCATGTTTTTGCTTTAGACCAAGTTTTGAGTCCAAATCTGCACCCGTTGTTTCTGAGCTAAAAGGGGTTTTCTCTCTGTGAATTAAAAATAAATTCACCCCAAAGCGACTCCAGATGGCTTTAAACCTCACTTCATTCATTCTCTTCTGCCAAATGTTTTAGCAGAAAACCCATCGCCTTGTTTGTAGGAGCTCCGTCTCGGGCCCACGCTCAAATTAATTTAGAGGGAGTTAATGGATTCTGCCTCGGACTATTTTTACCACGGCGACCGGAATTTGGAAATGGTTATTGCACTTTCAAGAGGTTATGTAACTTTGGCATGACAGAGAAGGTGTCCAAGTAATTTTGTGAAACTTTGGAGAGTGATAATAATGAATTTTCTATTATGTTGCAGGTGAAGGTGGGTGGACATTTAGATACTTTTCACCTGTACATGTGTGTGTGTGTGTGTGTGGACATTTAGAGACTCTTCACCTGTACATGTGTCTGTGGTGAGAAATCATTCTAAATTGTATTGATTCCTTCAGCATGTGGCTCTTTCAGATGTGCCCACAGTGAAAGTGCAGAGTGCATCACAACATGGCTCTAAATGTGTCGTAACGGTGCGGATAGGACCAAAGGATGCAGACCAGAGCAGTTTTAACAGTGTTTATTTACAGCGGTGAAAATGCAGTCTTTAAACAGGTCACAAGAGCAGGTACAGGAACCGGGGAGCGGGAGACGGGTCAGGCGGGTGCGGTGCAGGTAGAGGCGGGCAGGACAGGACCAGGACGGGGATAGAAGCAGGTGCGGTACCAGGGCGGGCGGAGCAGACGAAGACCAGAGCGGGGAGCGGGTGACGAACCAGAGACCAGGACCGGACAGGAGACGAGACGAGCAGGAGACGAGACGAGCAGGAGACGAGACGAGCAGGAGACGAGACGAGCTGGAGACGAGACGAGCAGGAGACGAGACGAGCAGGAGACAAGACGAGCTGGAAGCGATACCGGGACTGGAACGTGGCGGCAGGAGCTGGGCGAGTAGAGGCAGGAATCTGGAGGGTGCATAAATCCAAATGAGCATTTGCAGGAAAGTACCATATAACAAAGCTTAGCAAGAAACATTCACGTTTTACACGCGGACGGTCTGGCACCGAGTGTAGACTGCCAAGCCTTCTTGTACTCAGCAGCAGGTGGTGGTGATTAGGCTGATGCACCCCAGGTGTGCACGGGAGGAGTCAGGCACTCCACCCAGCTCCAGACACACAGGTAGGGGAGGGGGAGAGAGCACGGGAGGACAGGGAAAACTGACATCATGACAGTACCCCCCCCCTAAGGTCCACCTCCTGGTGGACCCCCAGGCTTGTCAGGATGAGCGCGGTGGAAGTCTCTCACCATGTCGGGGTCCAGAATGCGTGCCCTGGGCACCCAGGATCGCTCCTCCGGACCGTAACCCTCCCAATCGACGAGGTACTGGAGGCCCCTACCACGGCGACGAACGTCAATCAGGCGGCGGACGGTGAACGCCGGGTGGCCGTCAATGACTCGGGCGGGCGGTGGGGGATCGGCCGGAGGGCACAGGTCGCTGGTCCGGACTGGTTTAACCTGGGAGACGTGAAAGGTCGGATGAATCCGGAGAGACGGGGGTAACTGGAGGCGCACCGCCGATGGATTTATGATCCTCATGATCTTAAACGGTCCCAGGAATCGGGGGGACAGCTTACGGGAGTCCGTCTTCAGCGGGACCGTCTTGGCGGAGAGCCAAACCATCTGGCCAGGTTGGTATACGGGCGCCGGGACACGGTGGCGATCGGCCGTCGCCTTAGTGCGCGCTCCAGCCCGAAGAAGGGCCGCCCTGGCCTTCTTCCAGATCCGGCGACAGCGCTGGAGATGGCGCTGAACAGACGGGACGGCGAGGTCCCTCTCCTCCGTGGGAAAGAGAGGGGGTTGATATCCCAGCGATGCCTCGAAGGGAGACATACCAGTGGCGGAACTCACGAGGGAGTTGTGAGCGTACTCTATCCAGGGCAGGTGAGTACTCCAGGTCGCGGGGTTGGCGGAGGCTGTGCACCGTAGGGCCGACTCCAGGTCTTGGTTGGCCCGCTCCGTCTGCCCATTAGATTGTGGATGGAACCCGGACGTGAGGCTAACCGTGGCCCCCAAACTGTTGCAGAAAGACCGCCATACCTGAGAGGTGAATTGGGTCCCTCTGTCGGACACGATGTCCACCGGGATGCCGTGGAGTCGGAAGACATGACTGGTCAGCTGGTCGGCAGTTTCTTTGGCTGTGGGGAGCTTAGGCAGGGCAACGAAATGGGCGGCCTTGGAGAAGCGGTCCACAATGGTGAGAACCACCGTGTTCCCCTGGGAAGGGGGAAGGCCCGTCACGAAGTCCAAGGCGATGTGGGACCAAGGGCGACGAGGAACTGGGAGAGGATGCAAGAGACCAGAAGGGGGTGAGTGGGAGGCCTTGGCCCGAGCACATACCTGGCAGGCGGCGACATAAGCCCGGGTGTCTGTGTCCATCGTGGGCCACCAGAAGCGTCTCCTGAGGAGGGAGAGAGAGCGACCGGCACCAGGATGGCAGGCGAAACGGGAGGCATGGACCCACTGGAGCACCTGAGACCGGACAGAATCGGGAACAAACAGTTTATCTGGAGGGCCGTTACCTGGGTCGGGGTCGTTGGTCTGGGCCTCTCGGACGGTGTCCTCGATATCCCAATGGACCGCGGCCACCACACACGAGGAGGGGATAATTGTTTCTGCGGTGACCGGGCTATCCTCCAGGGCGAACTGGCGGGAGAGGGCATCTGGTTTGACGTTCCGAGATCCGGGGCGGTAGGTGAGGAGAAAGTTGAAGCGGCTGAAGAAGAGGGACCAACGAGCTTGACGGGGATTGAGGCGCCTGGCGGACTGGATGTACTCCAAGTTTTTATGGTCGGTCCAGACGATGAATGGTTGCTCCGCCCCTTCGAGCCAGTGGCGCCACTCCTCCAAGGCCAGCTTTACGGCAAGGAGCTCCCGATCCCCCACGTCATAATTGACCTCGGCCGAGGACAATCGCCGGGAAAAGAAGGCGCAGGGACAGAGGCGGTTGTGGGGGTCGAACCTCTGCGAAAGCACGGCCCCCACTCCCGAGTCGGAGGCGTCGACCTCCACGATGAATTGCCGTGAAGGGTCGGGCTGGTGCAGGATGGGAGCGGAGGTAAATAGTCTCTTAAGCTTCTCGAAGGCTGTCTGCGCCTCAGGAGACCAGGCAAACTGCAAAGCAGGAGAGGTGAGTTTAGTTAAGGGCGAGATAACCCTACTAAAATCCCGGATGAAACGTCTATAAAAATTGGCAAAGCCGATAAATCTCTGGAGCTGTCTCCGGCTGGTAGGAACGGGCCACTCAGTGACAGCCTGGATCTTTTCAGGATCAGCTCTTACTTGGCCCCGCCCCACAATGAAGCCCAAAAAGCTGACCTCCTCTGCGTGAAACTCGCATTTCTCAGCTTTCACGAACAGTTTATTCTCGAGGAGGCGCTGGAGAACCTGGCGAACGTGCTGGTGATGCTCCTGGGGGGACCGCGAGAAAATCAAGATGTCATCCAAGTAAACAAAGACGAATCGGTTAAGGAAATCACGGAGCACATCATTGATGAGGGCTTGGAATACGGCAGGGGCGTTGGTGAGACCGAAGGGCATAACCAAGTATTCGAAATGTCCCAGGGGTGTCTTGAAGGCCGTCTTCCATTCGTCTCCCTCCCTGATGCGCACCAGGTGGTACGCATTCCGCAAATCCAACTTGGAGAAGATGGTCGCACCGTGGAGGGGCGTAAATGCCGAGTCCAGTAAGGGAAGCGGGTATTTATTCTTTACAGTTATATTGTTCAGACCCCGGTAATCAATGCAAGGCCGCAGGGATTTGTCCTTCTTAGCCACAAAGAAGAACCCCGCTCCCACGGGTGAAGTGGACGGGCGGATGATTCCGGCAGCCAGGGACCCACGGATATAGTCCTCCATTGACTCGCGTTCAGGTTTAGACAGGTTATATAGCCTGCTAGATGGTAGTGGGGCACCCGGCAGGAGGTCAATGGCGCAGTCATATGGGCGGTGGGGCGGTAAAGAGAGGGCCTTGCTCTTGCTAAAAACCTCCCCCAGGTCGTGATATTCAGCAGGCACCGAGGACAGATTGGGGGTGTCTGGGGACGGATCAGCGACAGGAACGGACCTCCCGGCCGGAGGGAGGGCGGACCGAAGGCACTTGGCGTGGCAATCGGGACTCCAGCCCGAAACTCCGCCCCTGGCCCAATCGAAAACAGGGTTGTGGGCGCGTAGCCAGGGGTAACCAAGGACCAGAGGAGAAGCGGAGGAGGACAGGACATGAAACTGACGGTTCTCTTGGTGGTTGCCGGACAGAATCACGGTGACAGGTTCTGTGATGTGAGTGATGTGCCCCAGAAAACGTCCATTGAGCCCCTGGGCATTTAAGGGGCGTTCGAGGGGCTCCAGGTAGACCCCAAGCTGCTCCGCGACTTGGGCATCAATAAAGTCCCTCTCAGCCCCGGAGTCGATAAGGGCGGAAACGCATAAGGTCTCTGTGCGAACGCACAGGGTGGCGCTGAGCCGCAGTCTATTAGAAGAGTCCAGGATGTGTTGCTCGCCCACCAGTACTCCCAGCGCTACTGGTGGGCCCCCCCTTTTGGCCGAACTGGGCAAGTGACCACATAATGTCCGCGCTCACCGCAGTAGAGGCAAGCCCCGGCCAGACGACGCCTCCGTTGACGCTCCTCGGCCGACACAAGGGTCCTGTTGAGTTGCATGGGCTCATCCGGCGGGGGCGGGGCAGCGCGTGGCTCCGGCGGGGCCGGTGACCGGCGTCTCTCTCGGCGACGAGCCCGTAGGCGGTTGTCTATACGGTGAGTGAGGGAGATGAGGGTCCGCAGGTCGGGGGGTTCGTCCCGGGAAACCAATTCATCTTTCAAAGTCTCGTTCAGGCCCCGCACAAACACAGCCCGCAGCGCGCTGTCCGTCCAGTCCAGCTCCGCCGCATGTGTCCAGAATTCAATGGAATAATCCGCTACCGTCCTGGAGCCCTGGCTGAGAGTCAATAACCGGGAGGCAGCATTGTCCTGGTAGTGCGGGTGGTCAAACACTAGCTTAAACGTGGACACAAATTCATTAAAATCCAGGCTATCCACAGACGTCTTCATTAGGCGCGCCTCTGCCCACTGGAGAGCTCTGCCCCGGAGTAATCCACATATATATCGGATCTTGGTGGCCCCCGAGCTGAAACGAGAAGGGCATTGCTGGAACATGAACTCGCACTGGAACAGGAATCCGCGACAGAGGTGAGGTTGTCCAGCATACGGCTCCGGATCCGTGCCTCTCGGCTCCGGGAGGCATGGTGGCGCTCCAGCTGCAGCAGGCGGGGTGACGAGGAGCGCGGCCACCTGGTGGTTAAGCTGTGCCACCTGCTGGGACAATGTCTGATTTAGCTCCAATAGAGTTCGAATGGATTGTTCGTGCTGACCCAGCACCGCCTCGGGGTGAGAGTGCGTGAGGCGGCGCATCTGGTCCGGATCTGAGCCTGCTTGGTCCATAGTGGCCAGACCGTTCTGTCGTAACGGTGCGGATAGGACCAAAGGATGCAGACCAGAGCAGTTTTAACAGTGTTTATTTACAGCGGTGAAAATGCAGTCTTTAAACAGGTCACAAGAGCAGGTACAGGAACCGGGGAGCGGGAGACGGGTCAGGCGGGTGCGGTGCAGGTAGAGGCGGGCAGGACAGGACCAGGACGGGGATAGAAGCAGGTGCGGTACCAGGGCGGGCGGAGCAGACGAAGACCAGAGCGGGGAGCGGGTGACGAACCAGAGACCAGGACCGGACAGGAGACGAGACGAGCAGGAGACGAGACGAGCAGGAGACGAGACGAGCAGGAGACGAGACGAGCTGGAGACGAGACGAGCAGGAGACGAGACGAGCAGGAGACAAGACGAGCTGGAAGCGATACCGGGACTGGAACGTGGCGGCAGGAGCTGGGCGAGTAGAGGCAGGAATCTGGAGGGTGCATAAATCCAAATGAGCATTTGCAGGAAAGTACCATATAACAAAGCTTAGCAAGAAACATTCACGTTTTACACGCGGACGGTCTGGCACCGAGTGTAGACTGCCAAGCCTTCTTGTACTCAGCAGCAGGTGGTGGTGATTAGGCTGATGCACCCCAGGTGTGCACGGGAGGAGTCAGGCACTCCACCCAGCTCCAGACACACAGGTAGGGGAGGGGGAGAGAGCACGGGAGGACAGGGAAAACTGACATCATGACAAAATGTCACCTGTTTATCAGGCGCTCTGACAGGTCGATGCACATACGCGCTCAGGGAGATGTGGAAAAACGTGAAAAGGTAAAGCTGTCTGACATTTTGACAAGAGAGATTTCTATATGGACTGTTACATAAGTGGCAGAATTGGCTGGCAATGTATCTAGCTTACTTAAAGTCATCTTGGTATTGTTTTTAGTTTTCTTTGTTTCTTTTTGTTTTTTCACTACCAAAATTCTGTGTATTTCTAAAATAGGCTGAAGTATGTCTGTTGGAATCACCATGTTTGTTTTGGTGTGTTTAGGTGCTGGCTTCCACCCAAACCACAGTGCTGCCCTGTGATTGGTCAGTCTTGTGTGGGAACTATCACATGTAAACAATGCAGCTGAACAAGATTTTCAAGAGTTGGTGAATTGGGAATAATCACGAGAATTTTTTTTACTAGTAAGGCTGTTCTTTCTAAACATTAACAATCCTTTTATTTTATTATTATTTTATTTATTTATTTTTTATTATTTATTTTTTTTTTTACAAATATCCAGATATATCTAGGCTATTGATAACAAACTCCTTGCATGTATTTTTTCCTTATTATAGACATTCAAATGGATGTCAAGTGAAAATGTCATAGTTGCCATAGTAAATCATCAAATAAAAATCCCCAAAAAGCATAAATACCATCAATAGTTTCAGATCTTATATCATGCTACCTTTAAGTTTATTGATTGATCACAGTTTTTATGCTTGATACCCTTCCTTGTACAACCCCCTGTCTTCGGGACTCTTGGGATGTGTTTGCACTCGTCTGTATTCAGTTCTGACTTGAGCTCAGTCATGATGTAGATTTGGTGTTTAGAGTTTAGTCCTGGTGTAGTCCAGGTTCTGTCCCAGTGTTGACTAGTTTCTAAATGTTTTTGTAAGTGTGGAGTTGGTTAATGTTTTCCCATGGTCCTGACTGGTTGTCTACAATTGTTGGGAATCTGTTACAAAATTATTATATACATCAAATCTGCTTTATGCGCCTAGAATTTCTATACTGCTCCATTATTCTACCGTTTCTACCATGACCCGCCTTTGTTTTTCATTTTCAGTGGAATAGGCTTGTCAAAAGTGTTGAAAATGAGATACGAATCGATACTAAAACTAGTATTGAAACTAGATACTAATTTGAGCAAGTATCCATAGTAAAAAAGTCATATTCACGGGACAGAAATCAACCTTTCCTGAATTTAGAATGATCTTGAGCTGTATCAGAACAAGTTTAAGACCACATACACTAGTATATAGTATATGTCCATGGATCACTATGGAAAAGATTACTATGGAAAATACCTGGACGACTGAGGGATTACCATGGGGGTTTCAGAGATAGAGTGTCACATGGTAATAAAAAAGAAAGTACTATGACAACACTGCGCCATGACAACACTACAGTCGAACAAACCAACTAGATTCACAATTTCTCCGCAAACTGCAACGCCACATTGTTTACTAAATAAAAGCCCTCTGGTGGGACATTGGTGGGAGATGCAGTAGTGATGTGAATGCAGAGAGGGCTGATTGAATAGTCCGAATGCTCCGCGTTTGAGTGCTCGTGGCCGGGGTCAGAGCAGACTTGGGACATGAATATTTAAAAATGTCCTCTACTGTGGATCCTGTTTCCTTTTGTGGAGCTGTCAGTCAGAAGAGAGGCGAGGAGGAACAGACGGGAGCAGGGGGAGAGCGCGCAAATCACACGAGAATCCATCAATGTCCTACACTCGGTTTGATGGGAGTTATACAAGAGAGAGACATGGGTTGAAACTTTCACTACATACGCTTAACTTGTAGGAAAATTAGTAGAGATGATGTCTGAAGCTTGCTGGGGAATAGTATGCTGTGGTGGGATCGGTTGATGGTTGGAGTGGTCATAAGTACAGAATGATATATTGACCTCTTTATGTGGCTGCTATTAGTTATGGTTCAGTTTCTTGTAGGGACAGGCCTGATACTGGTATAGGACGTTAGTACCAATCCAGAAAAAAAAACTGCAGGATCGGATATCTGCTGTAAAATATTGGTTCAGCTGATCTCCTAGTAGGACATATAAATTGAGGTAGTAAGACTTTTTACACATCATAGCTGATCCAGGATGTCTCACAATGTTGAGTTGTTGAAAAAGTGTATCTCTACTCTATATACTAATTGACAAACTGGTATAAAAGTATTAATATTCAAATAAGAATACATATAAAAGGACAATATTTTACCTTCCCTCAATAGTTTTTGAATTGTTTGCATTTATATCCATAATAAGTCTACATGGTTATAAAAACTACTATTATTTTGTATTGAAAATTACATCTTACTGTCTGAAACTTATTCTTAGTATCAAAATTGAGTTTGAAATTTTACTATCATGACCTCAGATGACATTTTTTGAATGGCAAATAACTCACTTTGCTGGGACTGTTTCTGTATGGGATTTAGAAACATTTTATTATATTGTGGAACATTTCAGGCAAAGCAAAAACTTCTCTGAGCACAAGCAGGTAGTGGATCCTCCAACAGAAAAGTTACATAGAGCAACTTTAGTGAGTAGTGTAAAATAACACTACACAACACTGCTCAGTATCTATGGGCCTGTATATAGACTCGTATACAATATTGGCGATTGTAAGACCAGTAAGTCCATTTCATCCGTACATGTCATTGAAAAGAGGGAGAAAAAACAGAGAATCCAGTTACATATGAAAAACACTCAAAAGATAATAAGCATAATTACAACCATCTTTATAAATTCAAATGAAGTCTACAAAGAAGATTAAACCATTATGAGTATGACTTTGGTCTTGTAAGCAGAGCTCTCCAAATCTCACTGGACCTTTTACCGCGACCGAATATAATTGAGGTTATTGGCTTGTCTTAAACGGCCTCTTTGTTCAGTGGGGTTGGTTATGAATTATGTAATGTCATTTGTGAAGCAGACATATCGTTTACAGGGAGAGAGACAGGGGCAGGGGGGACACTGAGGGGGTAACAGACATGCAACCAGGGACTACAGTTTCAGATGGGGGACTGGACAAGTAAAGGCAATATGAAGGATTTGAACATAGGTTTTTGATTGTGATTTTTGTATTTGATGGACAGTATGGATACAATGTTAAAAGACTAGGATCTAATTTATCTTTTTGAATTTCTAATGGATGAAATTTTGAAGATTTTGTTAATATAAGTTTGGAAAGGAGACAGTATAATCCCTCATCGATCCAGCGGTAGTCATCTGGACACTGTTTTCAAAATTGAGATGTTTTGGCTCCCATCCAGAAGAAACTTTTTGGTACTGGTCTGAGACACGAGGATTAATACTACACTGAGTTCACAAGTCCTGCCCCCAAAGAGGGGAGGTTTAAGAAAACTAACTGACAGAAGTTAGCTAAAAAATTTCTACAAATTCACAGCATTTTTTTAGACTAGGTTGTCTCAGTATTTTTAAATGCGGATGTAATTTTTTGCATTTTATTTATTTATTTTTGTAATTCAAATTCTAGGTTGGAGAAACTGGGAAAAATTCATAGCAACGTTTTACACTTTGGGGAATTCTCAAGATGTTGTGTCCCGAGTGATGGAGTGAGCTGGCTAAAGGTTTTGAAGGAGTATTTGTTAAACTGAAGACGAGAAATAATTGCACAGGAAGGGCATCCATCAGAATTGGAGGTAACTGTCACTGTCTCTTTCTCTGAGTGACCAAACATTTATCATGGTGTGCTGCATTACATCAAGTCGGGAACTGGTGGTGGTTGTATCAATAATTTAAAAGTACTTTTTGGTGCAGGTAACTTTTCATAATTGATTCACACAGTTATGGAGTATTGTGTAATTGCATTTGAAGTTAATTTAAAGTTCCCATACTTTGCTAGACCCATTCAGCATTTTATATATACGTTCAGGTTAATGTGTATGTGTAAGGAGGTGCAATTAGTAGAATGTTCAATTATGGGAATGTGTGTAGTGTGCAATTTTTATTTTGACCCTTTTGTGACCCCAGCCCTTCGGACAACAGATGGAAATGAACCTTTGGCTATAATCCGGTGTGTTTACATTCATGTTGTATCATGTCTGTTCAGTAACATGCATTGTCCAAATAAAATAAATAAATAATGTACAAGTTGTGCTTTAATTGTACTAAAATTTCTGTTTATATTTAGGCTTCAGGAGCAGCGATGTCCCGGCAGCGGCTGCCTGTGATTGGTTCATCTGGAGGCAAGACCATTAAAGTTAAAGGTACAGTATATGTCTGTAGGATACTTTGTACTTGATTTTTTATTATCTTACTGGTGGAAAGTAAAACATATTGTGGGAAAAAGAAACCATTACTAATGTATCCCTCTTACTCATCTGTTGCAATTATGAATTCTGCTATATAACTACAAAAGTAACCTTTATGCAGTACAAACAGTATTTCTAACTACTGAATAAATAAACAATATGTACATCATAATTATTACTGGTATAGTGAAGCGTGTAGTATGTTTCAAACACACTGTGTAAAGATGTGGGCTAAGGGCCTATGATGTCACCCATAGCAGTCGGCTCTAGCCAAAACAAATTCATCGAGGTGAATTTGGAGCAGAGGTCCTTATTTGGAATCATGACCATATCATAGCAACCAAAGAGCCAAACCGGAGAGAGCACGGTTGAAGGAAACACCCCTTCCCACCTGCAGCATTGGTTTAGCAGGGTGTGGGTCCTTAGCAATGCTGTCTAACCTGTTGCTAACACTAGTGGGAATGACCTCAGGGAAAGAATGTGCTTCATTGGTCTGTTATGAATGTCCGTATCTTGAGTCACAGACAAAATAGCCAAATAAAAACACCAGGATCATGTAGTGCAGATTAATACATACATTTTAAGACCAAAAGGACGAGCCTTACAGCAGCAGTTAAAGAGAGAGGGGAAACAGTTTTTCAATAGAAAGTGAATTGGAGCCAGAAGCACAGCCATGCTCACTTCCCATCTGGAACACGGCAGTTAACAGGTTAGCTATGTCCCTTCATATATACAGTCTATGGTTTCAAACTACCAGTAATATCAGGGGGGAGTTTATTTTTCTTGTAACTATTTCCTTACAGCTATTTCAGCTATTTGCATTTAAACAAATAGACACACAAAAAATAAAACAATGACCATAAATAAAATTATGTCTCTAATTTAATACAACGTATTACATATGGGAAAAGGCGATATAATATATTCGTTTAGTTTTTGTGTATTTGGAATTATCAATATTGTAGGAAAACATGATTGAGTTTCTACAAAGGGTTGTTTACACCTCCAAATGTCTCTTCTTTCAGCCAAGCCTGCAGTCCCCTCAACACAGCGCCCCCCTCAGACCAGACCCCACAAGCGCAGCCAGCCCCAGACGTCAGTGCTGGTGTGTGACTCCAGTATGGCCCCGTGGGGAGGTTTGGACCTATCTGAATCATCTTTCACCTCCTTATCACCACGACGACCCCCCAGTGCCCCTCCCCCTCCTCCCCCTGCCCCTCAGACCACGCCCGCCTCACCCTATAGGACCAGAAAACAAACCAGGAACAACTCTGCCTCCACTGTCAACTCCAACATGTCCACCCCATCACCACTTCAGGCTTCACAGGACACAGGTGGGACTGCTTCAAAAGTCACAGATTTTTGTAGTGAATATAGAGGTAGAAATTATACTATATTGTTTTGATAAAAAGTACTGGACAAAAAGTACTCCAAAGATCTCTCTTGTCTACATGGGACAAGAGAGAGGTCAAGTGATTCCCACAAACACAGAGGGAAAAGTGAAGGAGGATCAACACGTGGAGAAAGCCCTCTCGGTCTGTGGATATCCAAAGTGGGTCTTCAATAGATCTAAGAGAGCTAAAAAACAGGACAACAGGGAATCTGAACCTAGAAGGAGAGGCCTAACTGTTCCTTACACAACTGGGGTCTGAAAAGCTTCAGAGAATTTTCAGACAGTAATAAATTCCAGTCTATTTCAAACCTACAAACACAGACAGAAACTGGTTCACCCAAAGGACAAAACCCATAGTCACAAACAAAGCAATGTGGTCTACTCAGTGTAGTGAAGAGTGCAGTGAACATTACATTGGAGAAACTAACCAACCACTCCATGAGAGAATGTACCAACACTGTCATGAGAGCTCCTCGGGACCCCAGGCCACTGTACATCTCCATGTCAAAGCCACTACCCACTCCTTTGAAGTGAGATAGTGAGATAGTGGGAAAAGAAACTTTTGTCTCAGAGGGTAGTTTTAATGAGCCCTTAACGAAGCAGCCATTTTGAAAGCATAAAACATCTTATAACTTTTGCAAACATTGTCAGATTCAGACAAACCCAATGTGTATTCTTATGAAAATATTTTACTGTCATTACGGTAATCTGTTTATGTTGTCCCTTGAAGATGACCAATCAGAGCGCAGGTGCAGCAGGGATTTTCTCAATCAGTTATTCAAGGCGTCAAAGGAAAAATATGGATAGATATGTAAAATAGAGGTAGTTGTGTGAAAAAATGCAGTACATTCTGATACTTCCTTTAACATGATTTTTATGACTAAAAAAGCATGTAAGTCTAGGCGAGCCATACTGGTCTATAATGTGCTCGGTCAATAAAGGGTTAACAAAGCGATCATTTTGAAAGTAAAAAAAACAAAAACATTTTCAGATTCAAACTGCCCAATGTGGTGTTTTTGTATTTAAATGACCTGGACATGATATGCAACTTAAACTTCTATCTTAAAAAAAAATAGCTCCCCAGAGCCCCCTGCACAAATTTTAATTTGTCATAGATTAATGAAATTTGTTATGCACACCCTGTATGTGACTGTGGGGAAGCTGGCCCGAAGTGATCAAAATAGGAGGCAGACTCAAAAGAAGTCCCATTAGACCATATTTATTGTCCATGTAGTGGTACTCCATGAACCCAAAAATAATACATATTTACAAAAGTGGACAGTGCTCAACGAAAACTAAGCAACCAAACTTAAACAAATAAGAGAAAAAGGCCACGAGTACCCTGGCTACACTGATGTCCCTCATCTGTCTAATTACCCCGGCTAAAATACTCTCCTGTACCAGAAGCTCCTCCCCCGGTCTACTCCATCTCTTCTCCAGGGGCTGTGGGTGTAACATGAGCAGTATTTTCCATATAAAACCATCTCTCGGGCCCAAGTCCTTTTACTAAAAGTGTTCAACAAAATAAACTATAAACACTTATCACTGAAACAAAAATACACAAGACATTAGCGCAAAGAAATAAACAAACTTAAACCAGTTTTCCCCTCCACATGGTCCGGCCCACGACCCCTCTCAAGCCTATAAAATGGCTGACATAGGGCATGGTCTTCGTTTGGACCATGTGGAGATGCAGGTAAGCGGATTACTGTATTGAACTGAATAACTAAATAAAATATGTTTTAACTAACTAGTATGTGGTGATTTAACCGATTGAAAACTAAAAAAAACAAACCCGGGATATTTCTATTTAGTTTAGTATTGAAAAGTTATTGAAAATGAACAGACATGTGCACAAACCAAATTATAATACTATTAAAAGGGACAAAGGCCCACTTTGTCACAGTGACCTTGAGCAAAAAAACTATTGGAACCACATCCTAACACTGATGTGTTAGTTAATCTAACTATACAGATGTCCAAAAACTTAACTTGTCCAAGGGTTTTTATCTAACAGACTCCAAAATGAGGCAGCATCATCAGGACATACTGGGAGGTTGCGAGGGCCCTTCACTATCACTGCTTGTACTTTTATTTATTATTAAAGTTATTTAAGACCCTGAATGAAATGAGCTGGAGCCACAGTTAGAAGCCAACTCTGCCATAGAAGGAAAATGTGTCAAACGTGTTGCAGAAGTGTGCTTCAGTATGTGGATTTAACATTTAAACTTTATAGTTTAAACTTTTCATCACGTTTGAAATCTTTACTGAAATTATTTAAATAGACTGAATATACATATACAAACAGCTGTATAACTGGAGACAATGTCTGTTTGCAGTTTCATTGTAGTCAGCGCCTCCCTTCAGATAGATATAAGGCAGTGTCCACCAGCAATCTGACCAGAACTGAAGAAGCGGCTTGGATGAGATGCAAAACCTCTTCACTCCTACAACATGGCTCTCCAGTGCCCTCTGCAAAGTTAAAATGAGGCCAAAAAATTTTGTATGTCGACAACTTTTGAGATTCTGATCAATGAAGACCATGCCCTATCAACATCCACATTTGCATGGCCACGCCTCAAAAAAGTCAATGTGAAGTGAAAAGAATAGTTTCATAGTCATAATCAAGTGACATTTGGTACACTCATTCTTTCTGTGACCCCATCTCCAATGTGAGAATAAATATTTGCTTTAGGACGCTAAATTGAAAGCAGCCTGCAATGGACAATTTAAATAATTCCAGTATGGGATACATTCCACATCCTCAAATCTATCACATTCTTGCTGCTAGGGATGTGAAGATTATTCAGGTCACAATGCAATTGTAAGAACCAAAAAATAAATGGTGTAAGTAAATTAAATATATTCAATCTATACTCCAAAAAGTGCAATTCGTGTAAAGATTTGTAGTGGGTTTTTTTTATCTGACTGTTTATGTCACTGCAAATTTACTTTATCCTTCAGAAAGTTTGATTTCATAAACCAGGTCATATACTGTAATGTTACAAAAATGAAAGAAAATTTTGGATTTCACTGTTTCTTCATGAGGTCAATAATCATGAATAATTGTTAACTTGCAGTGTGTTTTTTTTTCCTCACATTAATCATAATGCTTAAATTTCGTGACATCCCCACTTGGTGCTGTGTTACAGTTCAACATTTAGGCATGATGATGTCTATAATGCACTCTTTGCTTACAAAAGTATATATTTTTTCTTTTTTTCAGACAGACATTAAATTTACTTTTCGATAACACAATCCAAAATCCCTCAGACTTTCACCTGATTCCCAACAGCTCATTTTGTACTTAAATTCCCACACAAACATATTTCAGCTCCCCTAAGGATTTCCCAAACACCTGACTACTATCTAAACATCTCTCTCTGTGTGATTCCCCGCCCTCTCTGCAGGTGCTGCCTTACACAGTTTCCATTCGAAGCGTCTCCCATTGCCTCAGAGGCGTGTCCCTCGTCCTCCTCGTCTGCCTCCTCTTCGTCAGGTCACTAACTTGAGCTTCTCCCGGAGTTTCACCTTTTCCTTCTTTGAGCTGCCCCTGTACCAGTCTCCACGCTGTAGAGCCGAGAGAGCCAAGAACCTGCTACTGCTCATTAAACAAGTGCACTTATAACGGACACGAAGATTGCTGGGGATCTCTATCAACAAAATAAACTAAATCAAATACATATTATCGGTCACCTGGCAAATCCAGAATGATATCTTTGTTTGTTTTATACAAAGTGATATCAGTCTGGTCACCACTCCCTCTGTCACGTCTCAAGCTGGAACAAAACATGACAGATCAGATTAGTTTTTTCAGTGTTGCATGTGAAATGAAGGAGCTCATTGGTCACCCATCATTTTGAATAAAATCACATATCTCAGTTCAAATGAACAGAGTTTAGTGTTTTGCTCAAATCTACAATGTTTTTCTGCTCACTGTGTATTTTTTGCTTCTTTTTTCCTCATAAACAGACAAATTTACCCATTTGCCCTCCTAATGCCCATCTGAACTCAAGGGTTATGCGAGTCTGGTCACTCACTGGTGACCAGACTCACATAAAGTATTGAAGTGTGTATTCTGGATCCCAGGCAAGTGCAATAAGAGACAGCAGTGAGACACATGTGGCGAGGGACAGTGTGTGCTTCAGGCCTGTTCAGTAACTACTATGTCTTTTGATGATTATTATTATGATTTTTTATGTAACTAATTATGGGTATATGCTAAAAATATACCCAGTTAAAAGTAAAAGTACATTTACATTGTATTAAATTAGTAAGTTAAATATTTATAATTACTTAATTTCCACCTCTGTAAAAGTAAACAATATTGTCATGATATGCTGACATTACTGTCATATTCCAAAGAAGAAAAGAATTCTCCACAGATTTAACTTGTTACTCGGACTGGTGGTGTCACCTGCTTGTCCAGATACATAAGTTTAATGTGGCTTCCATACTATGAAACAATCCAGGCTAAGCATTAATGTGGGACAAGCAGGTGAAGGACTCTCCGCCAGAAAAGTTACTTATTGCACCTTTTAACAAGCTTAAGTTGTTATTTTTTCTGCAGCAAATTGATGTATTTATTTTTGGAACAATTCCATCCCTTAATAACCTTAGTTACAACGTCTTACTCAAATCAAACTTTACAGCCCACCATAAACTACAATAAAACACTTCCTCTGTGCCACCTCCATTCAGCACCACACGTGCACACTGCAGCTCCACATGCACTGCTCTTACATGCACTCTATCACATGCACGCTCCTTTGAAAGCCAAGCCCAGATAAAGGGCCATTCAACCTCCATGTGCCAAGGCCTCCAGTACTCACGTGTTGTACTGTCTAAACATGACACAACACTTTTTACTCTACTCACCGTTGACCATTCACTTCTCTGCTGTGGTCAGTTATTTAAAATGCTTATTTGAAATTTTGTGACGACTTTCAATTGTAACTTTATTCCCAAATTACTAAAACACTAAAAGTGCAGTGCTTTACATTTAAGAAAGTTGGTCAAAAATGGACTGTAACCAAAGCAATGATGTTTGTTCAAATTTAACAAATGAAAGCACACTTTTGGATGAATCTCAACTAGACTTGCTCGGGCGAAGAGTGGAGAAGAAGAAGCCACCATTTTGGAAAAAAATGATGTCCCAGTGTCGGTGAGTTACTATTTTCAACCAGAAAAGAACAAAAATCACACACAAAGTGTGTGTTGTAGTGAATATTTATTGAATACTGATAAGCTTTAGTGCTTGGACTTTGGTAGGTTTTGACGTCAGCAATACACTCTTGAGGCTGCCTGCTGTGATTGGCTGACAGCAATAAACAAGGAGGAAGTACAAACTTCTTCCAACATTCTGTCCCTCCGACATTCTGTGTGAATGCAGAAGGGTCTGGAATCAGACCATGATGCTTGACAAACAACCATACTAACTTGGGACAGTACAATCACAGTTGCTAATTTTTAGCACTGATATTTTGAGGGACAATGTTTTGCTTAGCTAACCTAGCTTTCACGAGATTGATATGTGTAGCGCTCTGAATAGAATTTGAATGATCGAAGTGGTCAAACAAATACTTCACAAAGTATTCTTAAGTAATTCTTCATTATTTGTTCATAATGAATTCAGTCTTATACTCCTTTTTTGGGTGCACTGCTGCCACCAACTGGGTTATTTTAGTATTATACTGTGTCCCTTCAACATATGAGGCTTTACCCTTTATTAAGGCTAATTAAGGTGTAGTTATTATAAAGTGTTACCAAACTTCTTAAATTCTTAAAATATCGGTCCTTTGTGTTGAAGGTGTTCTAGATCTAAGATGAAGTCCCTAGTCCTGAGTTTAGTCCCGGTTCTGTCCTGGTTGCCTCAGTATAACCTACGACAGAACGCAGTGGTAGATGTGGTGTCTGGAGTCAGTATCGGCATCCTGCACCTGCCACAAGGTGAGTGTCCAACAGACCTGCATGACCTCTATGTCATCCTCCAGGCTAACAAATTTAATTAACCCAAACTTAAAGCGGTGTACTTGATTCTTATTATTCACCATGTGTTTATATGAAACCAGAGTAGAGATCTGCCGTCACGCAACAGGCAACAACTAGCTGTTTTTACAATATATCTGTGGGGCAAAACAAGTGTTACTTTAAAGGCCTAAATGAAAACAAATGGGACACTCCAATCAAAAACTAAATGAACCAGTTTAAATGCATCAAATAAGATAACCAATCACAACACACTGTGAACTAGGATCATTTTATTCTTTGTTAAGCTACAGAGTGCAGCTTTAAAATGGAACTAAACACTAATCCACTTTTTTTTGCTTCTAAACTACATATGGTGTTTTAGCACTATCTATGTCTATCTATCTATGTTCCTAGTCATTTTTTGGCAATTTTAGTCTAAATCTAAATGTGTCTTGGCTCCAGTGGCCTATGCAATTTTAAGTGCTTGGTGACATCACTAGAGACTACAAACACCTGGCTGCAGGGGTGGAGTTTGAAGTGTGGATGCCTATTAGACCAATCACATTGTTCTTCATATGTCCAGACCCCATCCCTACTTCCCCCTTGCTCTCTTGTTACGTCCTCCAGTTTCGCAGCTCTATTTGAAATGTGGCTGTGGGCGGAGTTTAGTTCCTAGTTTAAAGTAGCCTAATTCTTCAACATGATGCTGGTTGTTGTACTGTGGTGGTGTCTATTGTGTTATGGGGCACGACATCAATGAACATTTATTTTTTTTAGGAATGGCCAATGCAATGCTGGCGGGGGTTCCTCCAGTTTACGGGCTGTACTCTTCTCTCTATCCTCTCATCATATACTTTATCTTTGGCACTTCCAGACATCTCTCCATTGGTAATACAAATTTCAATCTGACATTCATTTAGAGTTTTACGCTATATACTACTTATAACATTATTTTACGTTAACGCATCAGGTACGTTTGCGGTCTTGGCGATCATTATTGGCTCCGTCACAGCTGATGTAGAACAGAATGCGGCTGGAGCAGAGGTTGATGTGGAGACAGCCAAAGTGAATATGGCCATACAGCTCACCTTTATGTGTGGACTCATCCAGGTAATACACATACTTGGTGGTATTGGATTGGATCTCTTTTCTGTATGGAGATTGCATGTCCCACTTGTATCTGGGTGGGTGGGCTATTCTTCCTGGTGCCATCTAGTTGCTGTTGAAGGAAGGTGCAAATGCAGTGGACAAATTTTCCCCAGGTAGAGACTAAATTGTACCTTACCCGAAATCTTATTGTATACAGTACTTTCCCAAACACTACTCTGCACTTCCATGAAAAATGTCTTCTGAATATGACGTAGCATAAGGCGTTCAGATATGGAAGCATCTTTTCTACAGTCACAAAATATATCGTTAACAATTGGATTAAATAAAAAATTCTATGTGTCTACTATAATGTTTTCTTATTTTAAAAGGCTCATATTACACTATTTTCTGATCTATGTTATAATGTTGTTTCCTCATCAAAAACAGTTTTTGTTTAGCACAGAAACCCTGTATATTCAAGCTGAATTCTTTTCTCAAACAAAAAACACTTTGTTCCACCTCATTTGATAATGCAGGAATTGCTCCACTTTGTTTTTAAACTTCATACACCTTCACTAGAATCCATCGATCCATTGAGCCATATATTTTCTTGCACTTTATCCGGGCCAGGATGGCGCAGGCAGCAATTTGAGCATCGACGCCCAAACTTCACTCTCTACACACACTTCCTCCAGCTCTTACAGAGGTATCTCGAGGCCTTCTCAGGCCATCCTTCCCTCACTTGTGAGCCAGACTCTGAGATACTTGAACTCCTTTACTTGAGGTAGAGACTCTCGACCCACCTGCAGAGAGCAAGCCACTTTTCCAGTCGAGAACCAAGGCATTGGATTTAAAGGAACTGATTTTCATTCTATCTGCTTCACACTTGACTGCAAACTGCCATCCATCCATCCATTTTCTTCTGCTTATCCGGAGCCGGGTCGCAGGGGCAGCAGTCTAAGCAGGGACTCCCAAACTTCCCTCACCCCAGACACGTCCTCCAGCTCCTCCGGTGGGATCCCAAGGTGTTCCCAGGCCAGCCAAGAGACATAGTCCCTCCAGCGTGTCCTGGGTCTTCCCCGGGGCCTCCTCCTGGTGGGACATGCCCAGAACACCTCCCTAGGGAGGCGTCCAGGAGGCATCCTGAGCAGATGCCCGAGACACCTCTCTGACTCCTCTCAATGTGTAGGAGCAGCGGCTCTACTCCGAGCTCCCCCCGTGTGACTGAGCTCCTCACCCTATCCCTAAGGGTGCTCCCAGCCACTCTGCGGAGGAAACCCATTTCGGCCGCTTGTATCCGCGATCTTGTCCTTTCGGTCATTACCCAGAGCTCATGACCGTAGGTGAGGGTAGGAATGTAGATTGACCGGACCACACTCCATCCTTCCCTCACTCGTGAACAAGACCCCGAAATACTTGAACTCCTCCACTTGGGGCAGAGACTCACCACCCACCCGGAGAGGGCAAACCACCTTTTTCCGGTCGAGAACCATGGCCTCGGATTTGGAGCAGCTGATTTTCATCCCAGCCACTTCACACTCGGCTGCAAACTGCCCCAGTGCCTGCTGCAGGTCCTGGCTCGAAAAAGCCATCAGGACAACATCATCTGCAAACAGCAGAGATGAAATCCTGTGGTTCCCGAACCAGACCCCCTCCAGCCCCTGGCTGCGCCTAGAAATTCTGTCCATAAATATAATGAACAGAACCGGTGACAAAGGGCAGCCCTGGCAGAGTCCAACATGCACCGGGAACAGGTCTGACTTACTGCCAGCAATGTGAACACAGCTCCTGCTCCGGTCATACAGGGACCGGACAGCCCTTAGCAAAGGGCCCCGGACCCCATACTCCCGGAGCACCCCCCAAAGGACACCGCGAGGGACACGGTCGAATGCCTTCTCCAAATCCACAAAACACATGTGGACTGGTTGGGCATACTCCCATGAACCCTCGAGGAGCCGATGGAGAGTATAAAGTTGGTCCAGTGTTCCACCTCTCCACCTGCACTGCAAACAGTGCAGGTGGAGAGGTGGAGAGCTACATAGGATGGTTTGCCATAGGCATCAGATGCTTTGCCAGAGGGCTCCACCAGAGGTTCTGAACACACCCTCACAATAAGCTTTGGTCTACCAGGTCTGTCTGGCTTCCTCCTCGGGCCAGCACAACTCACAATGAGGTGATGTTCAGTTGACAACTCTGCCCCTCTCTTCCCCCGAGTGTCCAAGACATGTAGCTGGAGGTCAGATCACCCTGTCACCCTTGGACACCCTTGCGCTCAAACATGGTGTTTGTTATGGACAGACTGTGGCTAGCACAGAACTAAAATAACAAAAAAACACAAAGGCTGGATACTCAGCACTGTTGATTGGCCCAAAGGCCACTGCAACAGTAAAAGACCTGTCCCTGACTTGAAGGTGCAGTGATGAGACCCTCTCGTTCACAGGGGTGAACTCCAATACGTTGCAGCTGAGCTGTGGAGCTATGAGCAAGCCCACACCAGCGCATCGCCTCTTCCCATGGACAATGTCAGAGAAGTGGAGGATCCAACTCCTCTCGAGTTGGATATCAGAGCCTTATATCTAGCTGGTACCTCTCAACCTCCTGCATGAGCTCAGGATCCACCTAGGTTAAAGCTCACAAGAGACCTTTAAGGCTTAGTACTCAATATTAAACTGTGAGTGAAAAACAGTTTGAACATTTTGTTTCACTCTATTATGCATTAGGGGTTTACCTACAAAGACTATGGGGGACGCGGTACTTCTTAAGTGTTCACTCGGTGCATTTGAGCATAAAATGCAAAGGCATTTGATGCAATTTGGCCGCGATAGAGAAACAACAACAAAGACAATCGCTTCCGTGTGGTTGTCATTTAACAAAGTGACGGAACTAATGAAATAGAAAGCCACTCCATGTTGTTACTTTATGGTTTCCATCAATTAAAATGTCTTTTACAATGTGTATTAGTGAATATCATGATGGTTATTTGTGCAAAGATAATTAATCTTTATAATGAAGTTCTTTTTGATGTTCCTCAGTTGGCGTTGCTGTTGCTAGTGGGAGGAGGGGTGGTGCGCTGGCTCTCTGCGTCTGTGATTCGAGCGTATGTGGCCGCGGGTGGGATGCACGTCATCATTCTACAGCTGCCTCTGATGATGGGCCTCCAGACCCACAGATACTCTGGACTGCTGCCTTCACTATGGGTCAGAATGCATTTAGTAACATTCGTACAATTGTGGCAATTTTGAGAAATAACTTTGGCACATGGAACAGATTCTACTTTTAAACACTCTGTAAAACCAGAAATTATGAATGAATTTTGTTTTTTTTATAATGTTACAATTGGCAGTGAGGAGGTTGTTTTAATGGAGAAGGACTTTGCTTAACATTTGTCTAAGCGGGCATCCCATAATGCTTTGCAATGGGATGTCACAATCTATTTTTAGTGACTGTGAAGAGTGCTATTCAACTTTCTTTCAGCTTCCTGCTTATAGGTGATAGTTGAAGAATTTCTGACCATTCAAAAAGACAGCTTTTTTGTTGAGTTGCTCATTTTTAATGGCAACAATACACATTTTTCATCACTTGGAAACCCATGAATAGTGGCATGTGTCTCCGTGGAGATGGATAAGTTCAATGCCATTCAGTGGAACATTACAGACAAAGCAATAACATCTCTATGGAGACAGATACATGATGTATACTCTTTACCAAAAAAGTTACATAATGCACTTGTAATGTGTTTGGAGTCACCAAACAATTTTTTGTTGTTATTTTAGATATTTTAGACAAAACATAAATTTGTCTCTTGCTTGGTTGTTTTTACGTTTTTTCCAAAGCAGTCAACTTCAACAGTCAGTACTTTAAAACAACTGTGTTCTTGACTATTTCCTCTTACATCAGCTGACTTAAAAACACTTAAACCAGCTCTCACCACATAGAGCCAAGGACAGTGCACTCCTCTCAGTCCTCTCAGTTATACTCAGACCTTGTTGTGTTTGAGAGAGCTCCACTCAGCAGAAGGTCCTGAGGCCACACTTTGAACATGCACCATTTTATCTTCAGCTTTATGTAACTGCGGCTCTCAAATATCAAGAGCCAAGGAGTACCACAAGTCACTGCAGTGTTTGAGAAGGCAGTGTGGAAAATATAATATATACACTTCATCAGTACTATTATAGTAGTATTTGAATCCAGTTTAAATTCACTTCTTAGTTTAAAAACAAATATGTCAGGTACTAATAAGTTTGCCTGGGATCCAGAACACACTATTCTCTAACACAAGATGTGTGTCTGGTCACTGGTAAATCTCCACGAGTTCAGATGGGCTTGATTGACAGGTGGATTAGCCAGTCACGGACAAGCATAGTCCATCTGTATCAAAACAAATATGGCTATTTACGAGGAAAAAATAAACACGGGACTAAAAAAACATTGCAGACTTCTACAGAATCAGTGAGTGAAACATTAAACTCTATTAATCTGAGGTGATTATTTTATTTAATATGATAGGTGAACAATGAGCTCCTTTATTTCGTATGTGTCTCTGAAATAAACAAATCTGATTGCATGATCAGGTCTGGTTCCGGCTCGAGGCACAATGCAGGGTGTGGGGAGCAGACTGATATCAGTCTGTATAAAAATACAGAGAGATATCATTCTGAATTTTCCAGGCAACATGTTGTGACACATCACATCACATGAAAATGTTTGTTATTAATATTTCTTTAAATATCAAATATCATATCAAAATTCCATGTCTATAGGTAAAATAATGCATGCATTCATTCACTGACTACTGTACAATTTTCCAACAAGGGGCAATGGCTTGCACCCTAAACAAAGATTGGTTGGTCAATCCCAATCCTCAAGCAGTGCATAGACTGCTGTTATTCTTGGGCAAGACACCTCATCCATCTCACCTTTGTACAAATGAGATGTGTGAGAGAGATTGGTTCTTGATGAGCCAGTTTGCGCCAATGGACTGCCACATTTCCATTTCCATTGCCATAGCAGCTGTGACTAGAGAACATAAGTGGGGGTAGTGAATCAGTCATGCAATACAAAGCAATTTGAGCATATTGGAAGGGAACATATAAATTCAAGTATTGCCTGCCAAAATGTGTTTTGTTGTGCTGCAGACTCTACGGGACGTGCTGTGTGGTGCCTCCTCCTCCCTCCCTGCTGCTCTGGTCCTGTCTTCAGTCTCCATTGTGGTTCTGATCGGAGGAAAACTTCTGAACAACAGATTCAAACACAAACTCCCTGTGGCCATGCCCTGGGAGCTCATCATGGTAACACCTAGATAAACACTATTTAGGTTGAAAAGCAATTTTTGTCTCATGTTTTATAGAGCAATTTCATATTAAAGCACTTTTGTAAATAGGTACTGTTGAATATGATATCTCATCTAGCTATTGTGGCCATTCAACCTTGTCAATGTCCAATCTCGTCAGATCTCTGAAGCTAAGCAAGGCTTTAGTGAAAACTGTTGTTGTGTCCTTAGGTAAGACATTTCATCCAGATTGCTTAGTATGAATGCGGTGTGTGTGTGAGTGTTAGTGGTGGTTGGGGTGACCAATGCCTTTTGTCCATCCACCACAGGGAAACTGTGACTACAATAATAGCTTACCACCACCGAGTATGGAGTGAATGAATAATGCAATGTAAAGCGCTTTGGGTATTTTGAAAGGTGCTGTATAAATCCAATGCATTGCATTATTATTAAAATACCTTCTGAAATGTTGACCTCAAATATATTTGTTATATCACCGTTTTCAATTGAGGTGTTTTATATTTTATTTTAATTAAGTGTTTAATATCAACATTTTAGTTTTTTGTGTGTGTACCTGGGGTAAAACATATGCCAAATGTAATACAGAAGTAGAGCTGTGATCATGACCTCAAAAACAAGAAGCCAAATGGGGAGACGCTGATTGCAAAGATGTTCTCATAAATGATCAAAAACACTCCACAGCATTTGTGTCTAAGGGCTCTCAGAAATGAGGGCACAAACACTCTACAGAACTTGACCTATTTTCTGTGGTCCACATGATGTCATTGTGAGACCTGATGGCTCCTGATCCCACAGACTTACTCAAAGTCTTACATAAGTCCAAATGAGTCAGGCACCACACACACAGGCACACACATAACAACAGAGGAACAGAGAGGCAGCAAGCGAACGGACACTGCATTGTCATCCATCTGGGAATGAATGGAGAGTTCGATATGTTTTGTTTTAAATAAAAATCTTCTTTTCTGAAAACTAGAATTTAAACTAACAAGCCTAAGTAATTTAATTTGATGTATGTCCTCATTCTAGAAAATGCTACTGTTTCATATTTTCAACTACTTTATTATTTATCAATTTACTTGTTTACTAATTAAAGTAATATATTGAGCAAAATATATATTTGTGTGTTTCAGATCATCGTGAGCACTTTAGTGTCCGTGCAGATGGACCTGTCCGGGTCGTACCATGTGCAGGTGGTGGGGCACATTCCCAGTGGGTCAGTACAACCAAACCATTCAACTGTCACTGTTTGTGTCCACTGTTACATCACTGGGGCAGTGCTGCTGACAGAATTCTGGACATATGGAGAAATGTGCGGTATGAAATAAGAAAAACAAAAACAGTCAATTCAAAATCAAATATGAAAATCTAATTTAATGTACACTCTATAATGTTCACTGTGTGATATTAAATGGTCAATTCACACATGGATATAAAATTCCCAAATTAATATTGAACATTGTGTGCATTTTTTAATAACCCACTGTCCTGTGGTACATTTGGGTCCTTGCTCATCAGTTGAGGACCACTGTGCTATAAAACAGCTTAGATGTGAACCATGCAACTTTTTGATGGAGTGCCACCTGTCATCATGGAGCTGTTATTGCTTTGTCTGAAATGTTCCATAGTATGGCTTTAACCAGGTTACAGCTCACATCTGTTGAGAGGCGAACCCGCTCTCCATAAGAATGCATGTTTTCAGGGTATTTGCAATAAAGCACTAATTTAATAAATGCAAGATAGGTAAGTTTAATGCCATATTGTGGAACATTCCAAACAAAGCAATTGGTGGTTTTCATTCTATGATGTGATGATGTCATACTCCCAGAGGGGGTTCAGGAGACAGTTTTTCTTTTGATTATGTTGTTCTTCGCCATGAAATTTCTAAAAGGTAAATTCACAGATGTGGAACCTGATCATTTCTACTAGAGTCTAGAGCTCACTGTATTACAACATCACACAACAACATAATCTAAGCATTTTAACAGTAGTTATTTTAGCTGCCCTCCATCTGTATTACATCATATCAGCCTAAAGAATGTTGTGATGTCATCTAAAACCCAACAATAAGACAGACACAAGAAGATGACGGCCCTTCATGAAAATGCAACTATAGTGTGCCTTTAAGAGTTAGATCTAAAATGTGTTTTTTCACCATTTTAGATTGATATGATAGTTGAAAGTGTCTCCTCTGTCTTCTCAGCCTCTCCCTCCCCTCCCTTCCCTGTCTCTCCTCCCTCTCCTCTCTCCTCCTCCCTGCCCTCTCCGCTGCTCTGGTTGGATTCAGCTTCCTCTCCGCCCTCGGCACAGTCTTTGCCCAAAAACATGGATACAAAGTGAACCACAACCAGGTACTGTCCCTGTGTGTTTATTATCTAAAGCAATTATTTTTTGTGAACATAAACAATAAACAATACGGACTTTTAAATGTTGTCATTTAACACAAAAATGATCATATGTCTTCCTTCAAAGTCTGCTCCAAAACACATGCTTTTACTGAATATTTGCTGTAGACCTGCCCATTAAAAACACTGAAGTTTACCACTGACAATTAGAAATGACTGAATCTCAATTGAAATTCAAGCCATTAATAGCAGTAGCTGTAGGAGCAGCAGTAGTAGTAATAGTTTTAGTAGTAATAGTAGTGGTAGTAGTAGTAACAGAGTCTGCATATGTTTTGGTGCTAGATAGTTGGTAGGATATTTAATTTTCATCTTGTCCTACATTTCCCACTTCCAAATGATGTCACTGCCAGACCTAATTGGCTCTATCCCAAATCAAGTGGCAGCTCAGATCTGCTGTTACACAACTCCCCATGTGTCTGTACTGTGGAGGAAAACACACAAGGCTCTGCTGAGGAAACCAACTATTGTGGTACCCAAACAGAGATTGGGGAATGAAACAAAACAGAGATTGAGATTTTATAACATATATATTATATTAACATTCTTAATCGTGTAATAATTTTAACTGAGTATTCCATGCAGGAGCTGTTGGCGTTGGGTCTGTGTAACTCGGTGGGATCCATGTTCCAGTGTTTTACAGTCAGCTGCTCTTTCTCCAGAAGTACTGTGCAGGACAGCATCGGCGTCAAAACTCAGGTGCGTCATTAGAAGTTTTTGTACTAATATGCAAACTAAAACCATTTTATAATATATTATCCTTAATTTATGGCAGGTGGCTGGTTTGGTGTCAGCTTCGATGATTTTACTGATTTTGCTGAAGATCGGACACCTATTTGAACAACTGCCAAAGGTAAAAATGTCTTACAGTCTCTACAGAACACTCATATCATTAAAACCCCACTGCAGAATATTTTAACCTGGTAGACTCCATCAGTGGACTAACATGACAAACTAAAAGTAGCAAAGTACTGTACTTAAGCATAAAGTTTAGGTATATGTACTTTACTCAAGCACATTTTAAAGTGGATACTTTTTACTTTTACTTCACTACTTTTGAGAGCAGGTATCGTTATTTTCTACTCTATTTTTTATTATCTGTTGAAACTAACCTGCTGAAAAGGTTGAGGGGTATTTTTTTAGCACGTTCGTAGTTTGAGCAAACTAAAATATACAAATAAAAAAAATTATTGATCGATTATATTGTTCCTGTTCAGCATAAATCTTCATCAAAATCCTCACATTTGAAACTTTATTAGATCTCAAAATCTGAAATACTTTTTACTCTTTAAGTACATTTTTAAATGGTTACTTTAATAATTGTACGAAAGTTGATGTGATACTTTTACTTAAGTATATTTTTGCTCCGGTATCTGTACTTTTACTTAAATAACAAAATTGAGTACTTCTTCCACCACTGGGCTCCATGGAATGACTTCACCTGGAATGTTCCTAAGTATAATTTATCTTCACAGGCAAAAGCAGCTGTGCTTACCACCACAAATGTTACAGAGTGGGGCTTTAAATGTTCAGTAAATGTCCCTCTGTCACGTCTCTGTTGATCCATGTTATGCCCTCTCTGTATCTGGTGTTGTGCTTTTATTTTTGCTGTATACTGACTGCGTTTATGACTCAATAGCTTGTGATTACAGTGTGTCTTGGCTGCAGTGATCGTGGTTAACCTTCAGAAAACTGTGACACAGCTCAGAGACGTGTGTGAGCTCTGGAGGACAGACAGGACAGACCTGGTCAGTTACACATAACATGACATGTTCAAACACTAAAATACTTCACTTCTGATTTTTCTATACAGATGTACTACATACTCTAGTCACTTGTCACTTGTGTTGGACTGATATTTAATAACATTTTGTCCAGGAGCCTGTAACAGATTTCAAACCATGGGTCAGGAATGTTTTAGTTTGAACCTTTAGCCTTACCTAGTCCTTTCTGCCGCTGTGACATTGCACCATGACACAGAAACAACTGTCTGGGATAGTGTCATGCAGTTATTTCCTTATAGTTGTTCATTCTCCAGTCTCTGCTTTCTTCAGGTTTATTGGTCACTCTTGAAAATGCACCATGACAGAGAATCAGGGATCAGATCATCGATGGTGTCATGCAGCTGGTTTTCCATGATTATTAGTAATATTCTGGCTGGTTGGATGAAAAAGTCAATCCTGTCAGTAGCTTCTGTGTTAATCACTACCAGAGAAAATGCTATTTAAAATGAATGCCTTGCCTATTTACCTTACAATGCATAATATAAAGAGCATTTATCTTGACAAGAATACATTTAAATCAGGTGCAAGCACCATTTTAGGTAATATTATATTGTGTATATACATAATATAGGCACAGTCTTTTGTAGTTGCATATTAGGTGACTATTGAAATGAATTAAGATCTCATACCAAACCTTTCCATGTTGAAATGTCTGTATCCTCCTCAGTGTGTTTGGGTGGCCTCTTTCTTCTCCACTCTGGTCTTCAACCTGGACTTGGGGCTGGCTGTGTCTGTGGTCATCTCCCTGCTCTCTGTGCTCTACAGGACTCAGCGGTGAGTTTAGAGTACAACATTTCAGTTTTCAAAGAATATTCAACATGGCTTTAATTATATATTTGGAATGTTATGATTGAATTTTTGAGATGTGGGTCGCCAACTCGTTCCAAATGTTCAGCAGATGAGTCATTGTTTACAAAGCTAGCATTCTTCCTCATGCTTGTGAATATCTCTAGTTTGGGCATTTTTAAACTTTTTTTTTTTTTTGGGACATGTTTTACATCGGGCATTTGTCCAGGATGTCTCCTGGACGCCTCCCTGGGGAGGTGTTCCGGGCATGTCCCACTGGAAGGCGGCCCCGGGGAAGACCCAGGACACGCTGGAGGGACTATGTCTCTCGGTTGGCCTGGGAACACCTCGGGCTCCTACTGGAGGACCTGGAGGATGTGTCTGGGGTGAGGGAAGTCTGGGAGTCCCTGCTTAGACTGCTGCCCTCACGAAAATGGATGGATGAATGGATCGATGATTTACTTTTTTTTTTTTTTTTTTTTTTACATTATGTTTGATTTTTTTCTTCTTCAGCTTGTCAGGGGCTCCTGTCATTCTGGGTCAAATATCGGACACAGGCCTTTATAGAGATGCCAAAGTTTTCTCACAGGTAACATGACTCAAATAAAACATAAGAAAATATTAAATGATAAACATGTGAACAGGATATAGATTGGACTGTGATAAAAAAAAATAAAAATAAAATAAAAATAAAAAAACTATAGAAGACAATATATGCATTTATGATACATTGTTCACCAGTTCAATTTTGCTGAAACATGACTGAAAGGTTTTTATTCTGCACTCTTCTCTTTTAATGATCTAGATGATGATTTGTGATTATTTATGTTTTGATTTGTTTGTATTATGATTGTAATGTCTTTCTTATTCTGTAAAGCACTTTGAATTACTTTGTGTATGAATTGCGTTATACAAATAAACTTGCCTTGCCTTTTTTCAAAACATTGTCCATGTCCATCATCCTCCAGGCCAAACTGGTCCCAGGAGTAAGTGTCCTGTCTTGTCCTGGTTCACTCTACTTCGTCAACAGTGACCTGATCTTCAGCTCTGTCAGAGAGGTACAGTAGTTATTAACATTTCATCAACAACATATTAAAGGGCCCGCAACGTTTTTTTCCCCCAATCCTCTCAACAAAATATGTCTTACCCTTGTATAGCGATATGGTATACTCAGCTCTTAATGTCAAAATGAGTCAGCTACGTGCTGTCTGTATCTAATTAGAAATAGTTTTATTGTCCAATAATCAAGAAGTGTGAATTTGCATGCTAAGTGTTTTACCATAGACTGTATATTGTATATAAATGGACATGGCTAAAGTGCTGGCCACTGTGTTCCAAAGAGAAAGTGAGCACAGGTGCACCTCCGGCTCCATCAACTTAAAATGAACATATTGACCCGTTCTACATGATCTTCATGTTTGTATTTTGCTATTTTGTCCATGATTCAATATATAATATCAATAACAAATAAATCAGGCACTTTACCTTCATTCCCACTAGCATTAGCAACAGGTTTGATTGACAGCGTTGCTAAGTGCCCGCTCCCTGTTAAACCAGCAGTGTGCGCGGGGGAAGCCTCGCTCTGGATTGGCTATTTGGTTGCTATGATACTCACGGTTGGAATTCCAAATGTGGAACTCGACTCCAAAATCCAATTTATATTATGATCTGTTTTTCCCCATTGTTCTTCAGACACACATATCTATTTATTTTATTTAAGGTGAACTGAAAACTTCAGTTTAGGGTACAATTATGTTTTTGTTTTTGTCAATTACAGCTTACAGTAACAGGTCTACTCACAGAAATCAGTTTGATAAAACAAAACGTGATAAAATAATAAAATGCCTGATTTCTATGGAAGGCCTAGCTCTGAGATCAAACAAAAAACACTGTGAGGACTCTTCTATGAAATCAACTCTCAGTCCATGACTATTAGGTTTTCACCCTGCAGTTTTCATCCTTTACTTTAGAAGGAGATTCTGTGTGTGTCTGAGCACATAACACCGCATTACAGATGTACATGGCTAATTTGGATATCAAAATATATATACATATGTGAGAGCTG
Source organism: Periophthalmus magnuspinnatus (assembly GCF_009829125.3). NCBI lineage: Eukaryota > Metazoa > Chordata > Actinopteri > Gobiiformes > Gobiidae > Periophthalmus > Periophthalmus magnuspinnatus. Next base: position 17,196,816 of record NC_047132.1, read on the forward strand.
TCTGAAGTTGCATTTACATGGTTCATTTCCCCTTCAGTCAGTGGAGTTTGAGGAGAGAACGTGCGTGTTGTGCATGTCTGCTCCACTCTCCGAGAGAGGAGCAAGTTAGATCCAAATTAATTAGTTCAAATCTGTCTGGGTGCTGAAAGTCCAAGGTAGGGCTGATTAAATAGCAAATATTACACAGGTGGACCTAGAAATTCATCATATTAAGTGGCTTAAGTGATGGTTTGAGTCTAGACTTATTTTTTCAGTGGGTGTTCAGTTTGTCGTCTGCCTGCTTCTGATTATGCGGACAATTAATATGTACAACAGTGATATTTTGTGGCTGCAGCATGTGAATAGGCACAGTTAATATGCAGGTAATTAACATACATTCAATGTATTCATCGCTCGTTCACTCATCAGATTTGTCTAAGGATGGACATGGATTCTGTGAACACGCTTTTTTGAGTGTCTTAAGGGAAATAAATCTAGGAAAGTAGTGTCCATCGGCAATCTGCTCAGAATTGAAGTAGCAGCTTGGACGAGCAGTGAAACATCTTCACTCAAAAACTTTTTGTCCAGTTGACAGAATAGAATTTTTTTACTAGGAAAGTACAGTAAAAAGTGAGAGTTTTGCCTACCTCACCACACAGGCATCTTCACGCATCTCCAAAGAGCAAGAATAATTCAACTGGTGTCCATTTTGTAAATATCTCTGAAACTACCGCAGCAGCAGGGCCCCTCCCACTCAGTGTGCACTCCTGGACTAGTCCAGCCTAACCTGAAAGAGGTATGTGACAATCCTGTAATATTTTGATGGTGTTTTTTGTTTAAAAATAAACTACTCTCATTCATTGTGATATTGAGAGAATATCAAATGGGTCTGAAGCCTGGGCCATTGGTGGCACTGAAGGGCAATTGATCGGGGGCCCCTTCAGGGTAGGAGGCTCTAGGCACCACCTACTCTTGCCTAATGGTAGCGCCGTCCCTGTGAAAAGCACATATAAAATCTTTGCAGTGAGTACATAGACTGTATAAAGAAGTGGACTAAGTGAGTCTGACGTCACCCATAGCATTCGGCTCCAGTCAAACGAAGCTCATCGAGGCTAGAGGAGTTACAGGGCGAATTTTGGCCAAGCCTCATTTGGAATTCCAACCACGAGTATCATAGCAACCAAAGGGCCAATCTGGAGCGAAGCTGTGGAAGGTAACGCTCCTTACTGCCGCACTACTGGTTTAGTAATGGACGGGCGCTTAGCAACGCTGTCAATCCAAGCAATTATTAAGGCTAGCTGGAGTAACCTCGGGAAGAGAAGGCACCTGATTTGTCTGTTATTAATGTTCATAGCTTGAGTTATAGACACAATAGTCAAAGACAAATACCAGGATCACGCAGAACGGGTCAATACGAACATTTTAAGACCAAAATGAGGAGCTGACAGCAGCATTTATAGAGAGAGGGGCGACAATTTGTAATAATAATGTAAATTAAATTGGAGCTAGAGTCAATGGAGCCAGAAGCACAGCCCACAATCACATCCTATTGGAACACAGCAGTTAACAGGTTAGCTATGTTCATTTATATACACAGTCTGTGGGTGAACGACTGGGACGCTCATAATGCAGAAAGTATGTGAGGAAGAGCTTTGGACCACTGCAAATATTTAAAGTGAACTAGTTTGTTTTCATGTTTTAAAGTGAGTAAACATCATGGTACAGAGCCTCTAATAACATGTCTTTATTTTAGTGTAATTTATATGTGATATTTTTCCTTGCAGACAATAAAGGCTATGATGGTTTCACCTGAGGGTCAGTCCACCCCTCTCACCTCCTCTTCCTCCTCTTCCTCCTCTTCCCCCTCTTCCCCTCAAACCCGATCTTTAGTCCTGGATTTCAGCTCAGTCCAGTTTGTAGATTCTGTGGCCATGAAAGCTCTCTCAAAGGTAAGAAATATTAAATAAATATGTTAGATTTAACAATAAATTTTGTATTACGATGCACTGAAAAAAGTGTGATTTTCGGAACGGAGCAGTTACTGTTTGAGTGAGTTCAAGTACAGTTTTAGAGGCTGCAGCTTAGTCATGTGTGAGTCAGTGTTCTAGTGTGTATCGCTGGCAGATAAACTCAAAACACAATATGACATTTTCTCCCAGCTGTAGGTAAAACAAAAAGTCAAGAATTTTTGTAGTATTTGCACATATAAATTCTTATTTTTTATTATTTTATATATTTTTTATTTTTTTTCTTAAACAAAAAACTTTTATTCAACATGGCTCAGTGGGTTAAGCATTTACCAAATGGTGCAAATTCACTTACACAAAGGCGGAATCAAAATTGGGACTAAACTGAAACAAGACTCAAGCTAACCAAACCAGGATAATATATAAATAAATAAATAAATAAATAAATAGAAACAGAGAGAGAGAGACAGAGAAACAGAGAGAGAAACAGGGAAACAGAGAGAGAAACAGAGAAAGAAACAGAGAGAAACAAAGAAACAGAGAGAGAAATAGTGAGAGAGAAACAGAGAGAAAGAGAAACAGAGAATCAGAGAGAAACAGAGAGAGAAATAGAGAAACAGAGAGACAGAGAAACAGAGAAAGAAACAGAGAATCAGAGAGAAACAGAGAGAGAGACAGAGAAACAGAGAGAGAAATAGCGAGAGAGAAATAGAGAAACAGAGAGAGAAACAGAGAGAGACAGAGAGAGACAGAGAAACAGAGAGAGAAACAGAGAGAGAAACAGAGAGAGAAAAATAAAGAAACAGAGAGAGAGAGAGACAGAGAAACGGGGAAACAGAGAGAGAAACAGAGAGAGAGAGACAGAGAAACAGAGAGAGAAACACACACACAGAGAGAGAGAGAGACATGTGGACTGTCGCTCACACTCCACAGCAAGAAGGTTCCAGGTTCTACTCCCAGGCCTTTCTGTGCAGAGTTTGCATGTTTCTCTTCAGCTGTCTTGAGTGTGTACTCCAGTTCTGACCACCTCTAACACCACTATAATAAAACATGTATCAAATCTTCATTTGTCTAGAAATAGTTGAAGACACCTATAAATCCTAATGTCTCAGACCAGTAGCATCATACTGAAAACAGCTTGTGGATGAAAGTTAAAATGTTTCGATTTCAAATCCAGTGTCCAGATGACTACCTCTGAAACCTACCTTGCACTGCTATAAAACTAATTGACAAAGAATAAGCGGTTATCTCTTAAACGCTCTTAGACAATACTGCCATTTTTGCTCAAATACTTCTACTTGAGACCTCACAGTACGACCAATTTTTGCCAACTTGAACAGTAAGAGAACAGTCATCTCCTGTCCGCTCTGCTGTGCGCGGTGCAATGAAGCAGGACTGAACTGTTGTACAATCTATTTTTATCACACTGTAATTGAGTGTCTGAGAGTTCGGGCTGGAGTGGTCATTAAACGCTGCGCTCTGATTGGTCGGTCTGACTCCCACCTTGACCCTGATTGGTGGGCTTGGTTTACAGTTATGAGCGTTAGATAATGTCTGTTGGGCCTATTAGTCACCTGTGCTTTGTTTTAACTGTAAGCGTTGTGCGTTTTGAAGGTGATGGAGGAGGTGGAGTCTGTAGGAGGGACGGTGGTGATCGCAGCGTGTTCAGGTTAGTGTCGTGTTGTTCGCGCTATAATGATGTCAATAAGAGCACTGTAAACAAACAAAACAGGACCAGGAAAATGACATGTAGACCAGTTTAGCTATGGTTCTCAAGCTGTGGTGAAAGTAACTGTCAGAAATAAAATGTTGTTATTTAGCTCATTTAAATTTACTATGAAAGTATTGAAAGTGCCAAAGGTCCTAAATGATACAATATGGATTCGTGAGAGAAGAGGAGAAGTTTATTTACCATCATTGTACGAGACCCAGCACCTGGAAACATGAACCTTCAAGACATTATTCTAATCTAGTGGAGTCCAGTCCTGCTATGCTTCCATCCGTAGGGAGTATTATTATTGTGCTGGCTGTAAATGCCCTAGATATAACACCAAAATGGAATTTCAGAGCATTTACCTCCTCAAAAACATACTTGGAGTTAAGTTTTGTTTCATTCACATGTTGAGTAACCCGTTATTATTAGTCTGTCTGCATCTCCAAAGCTCAAAATGCTCTGTTCCACCTTGTGATGTCATGAAGCAGTTATACCTGTAGTTCAGTAGATTGGGAATTCCAGGGTTGAAAATATCCAAATGATTCTTGTGAAGGTGTATGGAGTTTAAAAACACAGTGGAGCATGACATTACGAGGTGAAACAGGGCCAGCGCCAAACAGAACACAGCAGCACGTCTGACAGGAAGGACCAAAAAGACAGAACTCAGGGAAAGGTTTAACAGTGTTTATTTACAGGAGTGCAAGTGCAAAAATGACGGTGGATCAATCGGTGAGTCGGGAGCGGGGTATTTGCCATGGTCCAAGGACAGAGCGTGAGTAGCAGAGACTGAGATGGGATGAACAGTACCGGTAGAGAAGAGCAGGGTCTGGTGAGGAGCAAAAGTATCCAGTTTAGCAGAGTCAAAAAGCGAAAAAACATGAACTGAGCCACAAACCACAAAGATACACGGACGATCTGGCGCCGAGTGTCAGGTCCTGGCTCCTCTTATCCTCCCCAGGTGCAGCTGATTGTCGATTAGCCCCAGGTGTGCACGGGAGGAGCCAAGATCTCCGTCCCAGCTCCAGGCTCAGACACAGAAGGGAGGGGAGAAAGAACAAAAAGGGGCAGAACAGACAGGGATCATGACAACAGCCTAAATATGCAAAGTTTCTGTGTGAAACATTTGTGAATTAATATATGTTTAACACTCAAACCCTGCATATTTATACTGTGTCATTCTCTTAAACGGAAAACACCCTTGAGATGTCATACTCCACTGGGTTTTTAAACTCCATACACCTTCACTAGAATCTTTTAGCCATGAAATTATCAATCTCTACTGAACTAAAGCTAAAAGGTTGCTGTTAACTTGAAAATTACCACTTCATGACATCACACGGTGGAACAGAGCATTTTGAGTTTTGGAGATGTAGACAGACTAATAATACAGGGTTACTCAAACATCTAAATGAAACAAAACACAACTCCAGGTAAATTTTTGAGGAGGTAAATAACATTCTAACATGGCTTAAAGCTCACAAGAGTCCATTGCACCTTCTGTCAAGATTTGTTCTGATTCAAGATTGTCTATGTGTTATGTTTTTTGTTATTCAAGGGCTGGTTTAAACTAATCTAAACAAATACATTTTTATTCTTCCAGAGTCTGTCCTAACTCAAATGAGGAGCTCTGTGTCCAGCTCCTGTCTGTTCCCTTCTGTTCACTTTGCTGTACAACACTGTGTGCACTCAATGACAACGACGAATGTGGAAGTAGGTTTTCGCACTTTTTTCATATACACATTTAGTACAGTTTTATACAACCATAAATCTTCAATATTATTCTAAATTCTCTATCTGGAATTTTCACCATGTAGCATTTTGTTTCATTTACACTCAAAGTCCTTAAACGACAAGTAAAAAGTAATCAAGCTAAAACATATATGCCCATAAAACATAAATAAATTAACAATTAAGCAAAATCTTTTTCAGGAATCAAATCCAGATTGTCCTCAGACTTAGAGCTGATTCTGTCTGAAGATATCAAATATGTCAGAAATGGAAGAGATCTCACTCCCTCACAAACATGGGGACAGAAAACACCAGCTCCTTCTCCACTGATCTATAGGTTCTTCAACAAGAGATGGCTGAAAAGAGAAAAGAAAAGTCACGTGGAGTTTAGAAATTTTAACCTGTGTAGCTCCTGTATGGGGTACAATAGTGTTCTTAATAGGTGAACATTTGCTACTATATTTCTGTCATTTTTATTATCATGACATTACTGACTTACCAACGTACTTACACTTTCTTTGTTTTTCATATTTTTCAGTAATAAAAATTGTAAAGAAGTTGTAAATCATGTTGAGGACCCTAGTTTTAAGCCAGTACAGTTTTATTATAATTTCTGTGTTCCTAAGATTCTATAATTTAGTTCTGATTTTGACTTCTTTAGCAATGGTTTAACTTAGTTGTGTTTTATTTTATATTTATTATAGTTCTAATTTAATTGTGGTTTAATTCTGACTTAACGGCGCTATAGGCCTGCCTGATTTTTATTGAAAAAGTTGTGGAAAACCGTTTCAGTGGCCCAAAGTTATTCCTCACTTTCTTATCACATTCCTAGCGTCCTAATTATTCACTACAAATAGTTAATAGTTAGTTAAGCGCTTTTACGATTTTCAGAGACAAGTGTTTTTGCTACAGTGGGGCAAGATAAATGTTACTCTATTACATGAAAAGAAAAAAATGGTACAGCCCCTTAAAGGCTTCCCTGTATCTCTCTAAACACATTGTTCTAAAAGGAGAAGTAGGACATGCAGTTCCTAAATTGGTTACGTCTGAAGTGAATGCTGCCAACCAGAACCATCTTTCATCATCGAAACATACTCAGTACTACATACTCATACTCAAACTCGCCACATTGGACCATTAAACACAAATGTTGGTACACACTCCACCAACTTCAAATACTTCAAATGTTCAGACAGGACACATTATGTAACATGTTAAAGACAGTCAAAAATCATTAAGTGTTTCTGTCTCGAGCCATAAAAATGTTAAACTTTTGCCAAATTAGGAATTTGAACTAATCCACAAGCATCCCATACAAAATTACGACAGAGTATAATGGTCACATTAAGAAATAAATTATATGGGCACTACGAGAATAAAATTGTAACATTTCAACATTAAAGGCGTAATTTTAAAAGCATAAAGTTGTAGATGTAAATATGTAATTTTATTAAGATTTAGGGGCTGGCATCAATGTCAAAATGCAGAAAAACTTAACTCAAAATAAAAAAAACTACATACGATTGATGTAGATCTTAAAGTGCTGACCATAACATTAACAACCTTTGAATAATTTCCCCAGAAATAACCCCCATGCTCCTCTGTGTGCAGATGAGTGCTCCTGGGGAGGACACTGACATCAGGATAAGGGACTAATGCCAGTTTCAGCTGTGCATTGGACTAAACTGTGCACATTTGGAGACAGAAACCGAGCAGCGCAGTGGCAATAGGGCTCAGGCTCCATTATGGCTACATTATAAACCAGAGCTGCCCAGTGCACACGACTCCACAAGCCCATAACGAGGGGCTGGAGTTATCCACAATGAGCATCTTTGAACAACGGTTGTGTGCAAAGTGCCCACCGAACAATGGAGAAGTGGAGCAGAGTATAGATAAAGATCTTGCTGACTCCTCCACTTGTTTGCGGCTCGGAGCACAGCCTCTGTGCCCAGTGAGGCCCAGGGAACGCCAAGCTCTGCATGCTTTTTGCAAGGAGGAGTCCAGCCACTCAATGGGAAAAAAAATGTAGCCTGTTACATTCAACAGTTTGTGATTAATGAGTACGAGCGAAGGGGTGGCAGCTGAAGTGTGGTGGTGATCTGTCTAATAAGTTACAAACACATGGCACGTAAACATGGCATGTAAAATGTCAGCATTTCAAAGTTTGTCCTCCTTTATGAACATTTATGTAAACTTTTAACTCATCCAAGCACCAGTCTTTTGCAGTCTGTGTTTGCTTTGGTTTGCACCGACCCCTAAATCATTAAATGTAACTTTTTTTTTGGCTTAGACTTTAATCTCGAAATATTACAACTTTATTCTCATAAAATTATTACTTTTTCTGGCATCGACTTTATTCTTAGTAAATTTCGACTTGAATGTTGAAATGTTATGACTTTATTGTCATTGCACCTGCAAAATGTGACCCTTATACTCCATCATACAGAATGCACTAGTTCCCATTATGAACAAAAAAGAGTTCAGGGGAAGTAGTTCAGGCTTCAGAGTCCCTTAATGTTAATGGTTACGCCAGGATGCAAAAAATAAAGATTACTAAAAGCCGTAGGGTATGACACAGTGCATTTTTCACTTTTTCCTTTTAACATAAATTTGTAAAAACACAATTAGTTTATTTTAATCAAGAGGTCCAAAGTTATTCCTCACCTACCTTGTGCATTCCAAGCACCCAAATTATTCACCATGATGAGATTATAAGTGCTTTACACAGTTTTAAGAGAACTTTTGCGTGTCACAGTAATGCTAAGGGCAACTAGCAGGCTAACAGTGTACTTCCTGATTCTTACAGGATAAAACATTTAAACTATTTACCTATAGACAGCACACAGTGATCTCAATTCTACTTAAGAGCTGCTTATACAATATATCTGTACTGGGGTAAAGCAAATTTTTCTCAGTGACACAGAAAAAAGAAAATCACATACAGCGACTTTAAATCTGAAAAATCACTGCATCATGGTACAAACTCCTGACTAATGGTTTGTCAACACAGCTCTAATAAATTAATTCAAGCCAATTCATTATGATAAGAGCAAAATGGCTGACAATGAGTAATACAAACATTAGTCCCTTTTTATTGGGCTCATAATCATATTATTCATGGGAGTGTCTGGGGATAAGTGCATAGTGCAACCTCCTCTTTATCTGGCCCAAGTCTCTGCATACAAATAACTAACTTAAATGTCCTTTTGCACAACATCCATTCATCTCCTTGTTTGGGTCTTCCATTCATATATTCACTTTATTTTCTCTGCTCTATTTCTGGGGCTCTGGGATTTAAAAAAAATTGAACTAGTCTTCACTTTACACTAAACTGCACAAAATGTTAATCAGAGTTTTAGCCTTTTTGATAACTTTTTATTTAACTTATATTTGTTTTAGTCGACAAAAATATGGCATTGACGATAACTGATGAACAGCCGACAAAATGAACACTAAACTTTCGCTCACCATGTTGGCTTTCCAGATTGTTTCTTTTTCATCTCCCAGCTGAATCGTTTTATATATTTTTTTTTTTTACAGATGTCTGTTCAATGCTTTCCAAGAAACTTTTGAATCATTGTCTGAACATTGAAACATCGTCTTTGAGTAACCATTGACAGATTCTCACTCATTCACTTAACCCTTTACAACCTCTAGTAGCTTTAGAATAATTGCACAGCAGATAAACGTGCAGAAAATAGACATATATTACTAGTGTCAATAGTCACCCTTTAAATAAGACATTGTTTTTCATTGGACACATTAACCATGCACAAAATTCTCAATAAGTATTATATATTTTTCTCATTGCATTGTTTGATCTTTTGTTATTGTTGGGAGCTGTTGCAAATAAGCTCAAACTTTGACCCCGCTAGACTTTAAAGCAATGTCCAACCTATATCAAGACACGAGACAAGACTGACTGGAGGAGAGGAGCTATAGCTTCACTAATGCACTTTGATAATATAGCAGGGCTCGTAAAAATAGGTGATAACATTTAGTTTTTAGTTTATTTTATTCTGCAATATTGTGACGGATTAAGGAAGAGGACACAGAAGACAGGTTGTTACTGTAATCAAGGAATAACTTGGATTTGAAGACCAAATAAAGAATAATTACAACATATTTTATTCTGAATAGATTGTCTACTCAAAAAGGTAAGTTGTATTTATGATTCTTTAAAATTTGTTGTTTTTTTTTTTTTTTAAACAGTATCTCCATATGTTCATTGTCACTGGGCACAATTACACAGCCGGCAGAAATCAGACAACTAGAATAATGGTAAATGGTCTTATTTTTATAAAGTGCTTTTCCAACTTCTAGATACTCAAAGCGCTTCACATCAAGGAATCACTCACCCATTCACACAGACACATTCATGCACCAGTGTACGCAGACACCAGGGGTGAGCCCAAGGACATGTGGGAATGAATCAGTGGACAAACACTCTGAGCTACTGCCGCCCCTAATCAGATAATCCAATACTTATATATGTTTTTGGTGTGTGTAAATCTGATCATCAAAAACACCAGGTGACATGTATCAGTGGCTATGGTTGTTATTATTATTATTATTATTATTATTATTATTATTATTATTATTATTATTATTAGAGTGATTTTTTTGAGTTTTATCACTAATAAAATGACATGTAAATAGCAAAAAATAGCACCAGATCTCTTTTTATCATGGTCCCTCTGAATACTTACATCAGACGTGTGCATATGACATATGAACACACCTGTTAACCAATGGATTTTTAGAGTAACTGCTGTATTTGGAAGACAAACTGCAATGCATCTTAAAATAATTCTTTAGACATTATAACATTTCGTCTTTCATTTCTGTCTTTACCAGCACCGGTGTGAATCGGAACGAAATCCAATTATGGAACCAAACTACTCCACAAATCAGACTTTTGGTGTGCCTGTAAACATAGTCACTGTTTTTACATCTCACCAACCAATGCAGAAAGTCTAACAATCTAGAACATAGTACAGTGTTTTAAATAGATAAAAAGAATATAGTGATTTTTTTGTAGTACTTTTTGTTGCTTATGATCAGAGTTAAATCACTACTGGACCTGATATTGTCTAATGCTTTGAAAGTTTTGCAAGAATGTTTTTTTTTTCATAGTTTGTGGGTTCTTCAACATCTCAACAGGTCAAATAGGGGTCACCTGGCTAGAAACACGTCGTACCATTGTTCAACTGCTTCAAAATAGGGTGTTTTATGACCCATTATAAACCCTTTCATCAGGGTTAATTCTATAGTCCTTCAAACAGCCTATACTTCTGTTATATACCTAGAGGGCACTATGTTGTTGAAGAGGTTTTGGATTCTGGTTTTGTCCCATAGCTAAGCCTCTCTGGTCTGTCCCGTGTCAGTTGAAAGATGGCAGAGCGGAGGAGAGTGGACTATAATATTCACAGAGACGTGCTCGACGAGGAGATAGTGGACGATGTCTACAACCCGATCTACAACACCACCACTGTGAGAGAAAAGCTCAAGAAATCTGTCAGGTAAGCCATGTTTGCTTTTAGTCAGTAGCACAGTGTTAGGACTTTACAGCATAATAAAGGTATCATACTAAATCAACATTTGGCGCTTTCTATCATGTTATAACTTTGTCTCCTTATCAAAATTATGCCAGATGAGGTTTTATAGGTCATCCATGCACGCTTGAGTAATCTAGTGATCTCTCCCGGGCGCTATTCAAAACCTCCTTACAGTGAGCAGTACCATCCTGTCCACAGCTCATGAGCCTAAAAGCCTTTGTAAGCCATGCACCTGCACAGCCATTTTGAAAATAAATATATAAAAGCATGATACAAAATAATACACTTCAACTTGACAAACCTGGTGCAATGTGCAGTTTCATTAGCAGGATGCGTGTTGTAATGTGATAGAGCTCTGAAGGGGGAGTGCAGGGAGCAGGGGGAACTGGGACCCAGAGTGTCAAAAACAAAACTGAAACTAAAAAGAAGTAATAATAATATGTTGTTTTCAGTGAATATAGCATTTTCAAAGCAATAAAAGGTACAGGTATGATCTAAATATGTTATACTTTAACAAATAAATTCTCCATAGAAGTGTAATTCCCCCTCTTTAAGCCTGAGTGGAGGTTGCATGCTACATCTGTTTCAAACCAAACCATTCAAAAACAGGCTTTTCATGTCCTGGATTAGTTTTTATTTATTTCCATCAGCCGTAATCAAAGCCCCGGTAAAATAAAGTCAAGTTGAAAAAGGGCCGTCTCCTGCTTGTTTCTCTGGAATTCTTGTTCCTTGGTTATAATCCTCCACAGTATTGAAGTATGGTTTTAACTTTTAACTTTCTATTTCCATGGAATCATGCAGGTTATATGCCAACACCAGAAAGTTACGTAGTGTCGCTTTAACTGTCTTGACGTGCTCTTCTTCTGCAGCTGCTCTGGTCCGAGGTTGAAGAAGAGCATTCTGAGTACTGTGCCGGTGGTGTCATGGCTGCCCCGGTATCCCGTCAGAGAGAACGCTCTGGGAGACCTCATCAGTGGCATTAGTGTGGGAATCATGCAGCTCCCACAAGGTGAGGTAATCAGTTAGTTATCAGACACAGTTTGAGTTTGAATGACATTATAAATCTGTCCATTCAAATTCAGTGGGCTGCATCCAGACCCACTAGTGTCTTGCCCAGTGACACAACATCAGTGTGTGAGTGGAGATAGAACCATAACCTTATATGTGTATCTCCTCTGGTTGTAGGAATGGCCTATGCACTCCTGGCCTCTGTCCCTGCGGTCTATGGTCTGTACTCATCCTTCTATCCAGTTCTGATTTACTTCTTCTTCGGCACTTCCAAACACATATCTGTCGGTAAGTATCACAGGCAGAGAATTTAAACATTTGAAACATTGGTGGCATCTTATGCTGGTTTAGTTTAGATAGAAATGGCAAAGCTTGTATGATCGCCACTCTACTGCCCCCTCAGTGCACATCCAGGGAAGGCACATTGAGAGAGTGGACTTACAAGTACCTGGGTGTTGCACTGAACAACAAACTGGACTGGACTCACAACACAGACGCACTGTACAGGAAGGGCCAGAGCAGGCTCTATCTCCTGAGGAGACTCAGGTCTTTTGGAGTGAGAGGGCCACTCCTGAAGACCTTCTATGACTCTGTGGTGGCATCAGCCATCCTGTACGGTGTGGTCTGCTGGAGCAGCAGCATCACAGAGAGGGAGAGGAAGAAGCTGGACAAGGTCATCAAGAAGCTCTGTCCTGGGCTGTCCTCTGGACTCAGTGCAGGAGGTGGGGGACAGGAGGGTCCTGGCTAAGGTCTTTTCTATGCTGGGCCATGAGTCTCACCCCCTGCAGGACGCTCTGTCTGCCCTGGAGAGCAGCTTCAGTGACAGACTGATTCACCCTCGCTGTGTGAAGGAGAGGTTTTGCAGGTCTTTCCTTCCTGCTGCTGTCAGACTGTACAAAAAACACTGTTAACACTGAACATGTGTCATTCAACTATACTCATGTGCACTACTGAATACCATGTAAATCTACTGAAGTCACTTTACTGAGATTTATTCTGTTTATATGCTGCACTGTTACTCTTATTGTACATAATAAGAAACTGTGTTTCATTAGAGTCTATTTTTAGTTTATTTTTAAGTTTATTTTTAAATTATTTTAAGCTATTATCTATTACCTTCTTTTATTGCATGTTACCATTTTCCTGCTGTTCTTGAACTGTGCGGTGCAATACTGGAATTTCCCCACTGTGGGACTAATAAAGGCATATCTTATCTTATCTAGGATTAAAGATCACATACTAGGCATACGTAAACTTACCTCTCCATACCTGGAGATGTGCTTCGTTTCATTTACAAATGCAGTAATTCTGCATATTTAGTGTCCTTCGCAAATTCTTGCTTCCACCTTGTGATGTCATCAGGTGGTAAACCTGAAGCCAGCCATAACTTTGATGCAGGCAGCTATTTCTTTTAGCCTCACTTAAACTGCACCTTAGTACAGTGTAATAGCAGATTGTCCAAAGTGTATTTTGTTGTTGTGCAGGCACGTATGCAGTGATGAGTGTGATGATCGGAGGAGTGACAGAACGATTGGCTCCAGATTCAAACTTTTTGGAAAATGTAACAGGAGAGGCCATCATAAACACTACGCTCCGAGACGCAGAGAGGATCAAAGTGGCAGCAGCAGTCACATTTATGTCCGGGATATTTCAGGTAATAAATCCAGACATATATTTTGATTTATTTACAAATGGACATTAGTAGATAATGCTGTGGTTTTACTAGCATTGTGCTAATGCTTTCCTAGTCTTTTTTTTTTTTTTGGCAGCTTCAGCACAAACTAGATACTGTAGCTTTCTGTTCAAAAACGCGTAAATCTAAGTTTGTGTTGCCTCCAATGGCCTCTGCAATTTCCTGCACGGTGTGTTGAAATGCAACACATTGTGAGGATATGTGCTGGTGACAGCAGAGAAAAAGCTTTTTCAACAACACACAGACAGTGACAGAAAAGGCTCACCTGCACAGACAGGAGGAGAAGTGGCATTGGTGTTAAGTTGATCCAATTTGCCTTGTGTCAAACAGCAGCTCTGCAGCACCCATATATATATATATATATATATATATATATATATATATATATATATATATATATATATATATATATATATATATATATATATATATATATATATATATATATATATATATATATATATATATATATATATATATATATATATATATATATATATATACACCGTAAATTTCGGACTACAGAGCGCACCTGATTAAAAGCCGCACCAGCTAAATTTGAAGAGAAAATCAATTTTGTACATATATAAGCCGCACCTGAATAAAAGCCGCAGGTTTTCATATTGTAACATGAGATATTTACACAGAAAGACGGTGCACTGACACGCTTTTTTTTTAACTTTGCCTGAAAATTGGAACCAACACGACATCAACACGGGATGAACACATCTGCAGGTTTAGAAAATAAAACTGCACCAAAACGGAAAATCTGCTTTTATTTCCTCTGAAAACTTTTGTCGTCTTTTACATTGACCAAGTTGGATTCATTGATGTCGAGCTTACGTGCAGTGGCTCTATTTCAGGAGTCGGCAACCCGCGGCTCCGGAGCCGTATGCGCCTCTTTCAGCCTTATACTGCGGCTCTGCGTGGCTGAAGTGTATTTTATTTGTGTTAGCTCTTTTTTGTTGTAGTTTAAATTGGAAGATTATTATGATCTTACAATAAAATTATATTTTCTTATTTTTCGTTGCTCAAAATAAGCGTCACACTCGCGGAACAATGTTCAAAACAAACACCGCTCACGTCTCACAGACACAGACACAGCTCACAGTCCTGCGTAAAGAGCCCTGATTTTCAGACGTTGTGCGCACAGGGGTCAGGAGCAACTTTCGCCCGTCCCTAATGACACACTAATAAGCTCGTCCGTAGATGTATCATGAAAATCCTGCTGGAAATCGCCACAGAAATCTATTTGATGTAGTAGCAAGTTTATTATCTGCTCTTGTCTCCGCGGTGACGTATCACGTTTAACACATCAGACACGACGCACAAAAGTAGAGCCACAAGCGAGTGAAAATGA
This sequence comes from Periophthalmus magnuspinnatus, assembly GCF_009829125.3. Lineage (NCBI taxonomy): Eukaryota > Metazoa > Chordata > Actinopteri > Gobiiformes > Gobiidae > Periophthalmus > Periophthalmus magnuspinnatus. The sequence continues at coordinate 17,211,823 of NC_047132.1, forward strand.
GCCAAAACAAAAGTCTTTGGAGAGCTTTTAACAAAGGGGAAAAGGACAACTGAGGAGCCAGAAGAGGAGACTACACCTCCAAGAAAAAGAAAGATAAATTTAACAGACAATGCCCACTTAAAATCTGGGTTTGTCGCTGCAGGTGACTCACGCGCACAGTCCGCTCTACGTAACATACGGGAAAAGCAAATAAGGCAATGAAACCTTCAAAACTGCTTTGGCACATGGAGAATAAGCACCTGGGATTAAACAATACGCCTTTAGAGTTTTTGAAAGAAACTGCGGAGCAGAGTAGACATAATCACATAATCAGCGCAGGGCTCCCTCTGATGCAGCGGTTTGGTGAGTTGTATTTTTTTAATGCACTTAAGTTGTTTTTGCCATATTTATCTGCCACGTGTAGAAGGCTTGTCCGTGAAAATAAAACCCAGGGGCCGTTATCCAGTAAAAAATCCATAAATAAGCCGCACTGCTGTACAAGCCGCAGGGTTCAAAGCGTGGAAAAAAAGTAGCGGCTTATAATCCGAAATTTACGGTATATATATATATATATATATATATATATATATATATATATATATATATATATATATATATATATATATATATATATATATATATATATATATATATATATACACAGCACCCTTATATATACATAATCCAAGCGCTTTTTTTTCTTTTCCAAGCCCTTTTACTTTTACCACAGACTGCGTAGGTCAACCCAAGGTCAGCTGCGTTCACACCACATTGCCCCACTTCAGAGGGCGAGTGGAAACCACATGTTTCAAGTCCTCTCAGAGCGGCCGTTTCCGTGAATGAAAATATAACTTTTGAGCTCACATCAGCCCAAGCTCTCAGAGCAAATGCTCCTGTAAGTCGACCTAACTAGTGGCCTAAATGCGTTGTATCTCCCCTTGCCCCTCACAGGTGCTCCTAGGCCTGGTGCAGTTTGGTTTCGTGGTCACATACCTCTCTGAGCCTCTGGTCCGTGGGTACACCACCGGAGCAGCCATCCACGTCATCGTCTCCCAGCTCAAGTACACCTTTGGGATCAACCCCACCAGGTTCAGTGGACCTCTGGCTCTCATTTATGTAAGAACTCATAAGAAATTCACCAATTGTGTAGTGTTTCAACAAACAAACTGGTGTTGTCCTGTGCACTTCTGTGTTTCTATAGGTGTTTGTGTCTTAATGCTAATGCTAATTTTGAAGGATAAGGATATAGGATAATATTGAAAAAAAGAAAAGAAAAAAAGCCACAAACTGAAGTAATCTACACATAAAAACAATCAGGTACCATTTATTTTACATTATAATTTGCAAAAGAAAATTCAATTCTGGACCAAAGTTTTAGAATGAAGACGTTTCGCCGCTCATATAAGCAACTTCTTCAGTTCTGGTCAGATTACTGGTGGACACTGCCTTATATCTGTCTGAAGAGAGGAGCTAAATACACTGAAACTAACACACCTATTTGTTTACAGTTTCTGTTAGTTTAGTTTATTGGTTTATTTCAACAAGGACCATGTGCAAACACATTCATCTTAATAAACAAGAGATACATTACACCACATTTAGCTAAAGCTAGTCTCCATCTGGAGTAGGTTAACAGACAACTAAAATACATCCAAATATGCACCCCTTTACCATCAAACCATACATTCTCATATTCCTTCTTTTAAAGTTTACCTTATCAGTACATTTCTACCATTTCTCCTTTTGTCTCCTTCCACAGACGGTGTTAGAAATTGGTTCTCTTTTGCCTGAAACTAACCTGGGGACTCTGGTGGTCAGTGCTGTCTCCATCGTCTGCCTGATTCTAGCCAAAGAACTCAACACGTATCTAGCAAAATGGCTTCCTGTACCTATACCAGTGGAGCTAATAGCTGTAAGAATACACATGCATGGTATATACATGTTATTTTCCATCTAAAATGTGATTGATTTTGTATTGTGTGTCCGTAGATCATTGTAGCCACACTGATCTCCTGGCAGGTTAACTTGAATGCCAAATATGGTATCGATGTGGTGGGCGACATTCCATCTGGGTGAGAAAAAAGGGATTTTTATTTTATTTTTTTAAATGAAGACCAAATTGAATGTTCAAATAAAAAAAAAAATATATGCATGTTTGGATCAAAGTATAGCAGTTCTTATATTGTATAGAGAGACAGGTTGAGACTGGCCAAATTTTTTTGTTTTAAGGCTTGATACCTGATTTGTTAAAAACTTGAAAAACAGAACTACTTCAACAACTATTCACTTATCTTATGCATTCAGACCATTGTAATTATTCATCACAACTTCAGGAGGCCAGACCGCGGTTATGCTAACAACAAGTAGCATGATAACCACACACTTCCTGATTCTTGAACAAAAAAATGCTTTATAATTAAACACAGGCAGTGCATAGTGGACTTATTTTAACATCAAGAGATGCTTATGCAATATATCTGTACGGGGGCAAGACAAATACATACAAAAAATCTTGTACGGGCCCTTAAAGTCGTTCCTAGCTAACTGCAGGTGAGTTGAAGCCACGCTATGACTTTATGTTGCCAAATAAACAGACTAATTTTTGAGCATTTATGCTATAAGCTTGTTTTGCTAAATATTTTCTGAATTTAGAAGTTTTGTTCATTTGAGCAAAATTCAATCACAACAAATTAAGTTAGTTAAAATATGTAGTCACATGACATGTTCAGCGCTATTTAAGCCGTACTTCTTGTCTCTCCACAGCCTGCAGCCGCCAGCGCTCCCCGACATCTCTCTCTTCTCTCAGGTGATCGGAGATGCGTTCGCCATTTCTGTAGTCGGATATGGACTGGCCATTTCTCTGGGACGAATCTTCGCTCTCAAGTATGGGTACAAGGTGGACAGCAACCAGGTAAGTAAATGGCAACCTATTTATATATGCAGTGTCTTACTACCTAGTCATATATATTCCCTATGATGATGTACTGTATATTGACAGGAGTTGATTGCCCTGGGTCTGAGTAACACCTTTGGAGGGATATTCCAGTGTTTTGCTATCAGCTGCTCAATGTCCAGGTCTATGGTCCAGGTCAGCACTGGAGGAAAAACCCAGGTCTGTTGACATTTTATTATTCAAGGACACGAATTAAGCAAAATTGATATTTTTGAGCAGGTGATGGTGCTATTTTTATCTCATCAAACATGTTGCAGGTCCGAATTAGTGCTTCTCCTGCACAGTTTTAGTGGGAGTTTTACTAAATAGATTTTGTTGAGCTTTGTGCCATGTTGGTCCCTCATAAAAAACATGCCTGAAGAGGTTTTATATGTCACCCTTGCTTGTTTGAGTAATTTTGTAATCTCTCCTGGCCTCTATTTGAACTGTTTTTTTGTTTTTTTTTTACTGTTGTTAGCTGTAAGATTCTGTCCAGTCCTGAGCCCACAAGCCTACGTCATCCATGCTTCTACATGACAATTTGCCATAAATATCCAAAAACATGATACAAAACTGTACACAGCAACTTGACAAAGCTAATGCGACGTGCAGCAGTTTCGTTAGTGGGATGTGCGTTGGTACGATAGCGCTCTGAATGGAAGAGCAAAGGGAGAGGAGAAAACAAAAATGAAACGTATAAAACATGTTAAATATCCCCTCTTGAAGTCAATGAACTAGACTCATTTCTTTCTGTTTCAGAGGGTGTGCCAAGGCCTAAATACCTGAATGAAAAAAGAAATTTAGTTTTTAAAGTGTGCTTTCTAAATGTAAACATGATCTTAGATTAGATCAGACCTGTCCAAACAACGGCCCAGGGCCAAATGCGGTCCTCAGACCAATTTTTGTTGGCCCTCATGCCTCCTCCTAACCTGGTCCATTTGATCAGGAAGTATTTTTTATTCCAAACTGCAGAGATTCTACCTCTATAACCTGAATAACATCACAGTGCATTGTGACACAGACCTAAAAATAATCTTCTAAGTCTTATTAAAGGTACAATGTCTCTGTCAAACCTGTGGTAAATGCAACATTTGACTCTCTGTATCGACACTGGCCTGTGGCCCTCTGCTTCAAATATGTTTCAGTATGTGGCCCTCGGTGAAAAAAGTTTGAACATTCATGGATTAAATCATATCAGTACAGAGTTTTATGTATTTTTTCTTTGATTTTGAAGCCACTGAAATAACTGATCTGTGTTAAGTGTTGCGTTACATAAATAATAATCCATAATCGTGTTCCAAAAAGAAAAAAAAAAGCCCTGACCTTTCTCCCTTGAAAACAAGTACGTGCACATTTATATCAAAGCCGGTGTAAATAAATGGTCTTTTGAGTATTATTCTAATTACTGGGTGTAGTAATTGAAACAGAAATGTGATTAGTTGTACATTTCTAATTTCTCCCCACTGTCGTTTTAATCAGGTGGCTGGAGCTCTGTCCGCTCTGGTCATTCTCATTATCACTCTTTGGATCGGACAGCTCTTTGAGGATCTGCCCAAGGTATGTCCTACAATCATGAACATCATTTAACATGTATTATAACGTCCCAAACACGTCGGTACTATTTTGTGATTTTATTCTTTGTCCAGTCAGTGTTAGCCGCCATCATCTATGTGAACCTGCAGGGGATCATGAAGCAGTTTACGGACATCCCAGCTCTGTGGAGGAGTAACTGGATCGACATGGTACGAATAAACCAAAGCCTATATAATAACCACAATTATACAAGAAGTGTTTGATTAGAATGATTTATTTGATTTGAACTTTGGTTGTGTAGGTGATCTGGATAGTCACATTTATACTGACCGTCCTGTTGAACCCAGACCTGGGGCTGGCTGCTTCTATCGCCTTTGCTCTGCTCACTATCATCTTCAGGACTCAACTGTAAGAACTAGACTTTTCACTTTTTTATTGTAATTATATTGTCCTTTAATAATTAGTATTCTTGTTTTAGTCCAACCTACTCTCTGTTGGGACAGATCTCAGACACAGACATCTACAAACCTCTGAACAGCTACGAAGAGGTAAAGACTAGCAAGATTTATTTACTGATTGCAAAGTAGTTAAATGTGTATTATTTTATATTATTATTGCTGTTTATTTACAGTTTAATTAACAGGGCGGTATAACTAAATCCCTCCTCTCACAGTAGTTTTTCTTGAACATCTTCGTCTTTTATGGTCTACCTATAAGTAGTAGGTCTCAAATATACTACCAGACATTGAAAACTGTGGATGTATAGTTAAACTTTTCCTTTTCAAAATCCAAGTAGTTGAACATTGGCAGTTGTATTTGTACTGACCTCGTAAGACTCCTTTTTATGATCCAAGAGTTAAACAGCTCCACGCAACCTCAAGTCACTGACGCCAGGATGGGTTTACACTGTTTACACTTCATATGGTAGCTGTAAAACTGTAACACAATACAGTATGCATTAGCGATCTTGCAAAGAAATACAGCAAAACATGTTGTGCTAATGCTAACCTAAAGCACTCTAGTATCTCATAAGTAAGCACGTACATCATACATGTACATGCTTACCATTTAGCTATGTACATGCATGTACATAGCTTGTAAATAGTTATATAAATTTGACTGACACATTTAGTTGATATTGTCATTCTGTGGTTATTTTCAGGTGAAGCCGGTGCCAGATGTGGTGGTTTTCCGCTCCTCTGCTACTCTGTACTTTGCCAACGCAGAGATGTACCAGGAAGCTCTGGGGCGCAAGGTAAAATCTACATTAAAGGTGCCGTGTATAACTTTCATGGTGGAGTGTCCGCTACCTGCTTGTTTCCAAGGAGATGTTAGTGTTTTGAATGAAATGTTCCACAGTACAGCATTTAAGTTTTATATTTTGCATTTCTTCAGTTACACATGTTTATATGGCTTTAAAACACCTTGAAAAAACATGCATTCTTACTGTGAGTGGGGGTCAACCTCTCCTAGATCTGACCTGTAACATGGCCTGATGGCATCAACTACTTGTTTCCATGGAGGTAATTGCTTTACCTGTAATATTCCACATATGCTTAAACTTTTACTTTTTGTATTTATTCAGTTACACAAAATATTGCTCTATTCTTGAAAGCCATATATCCTCACATCAGATCATTCCATAGATGTAACCTGTAACGTGGTCAGATGATGGTGTCTCCATGGAGATTGCTCAAACTTTAATTACTTCAAATTTTGCAACATTACATGCAAAGAAACAACGCCTCCACGCAGACACGTTAGAAAAGATTTGGAGCTGAAAACCAGGGTTCTGAGCTGAAAACCATTCTACTACAACCATTAAAACACTTCATTTTTGTTCTTTTTTGCTTCCTGTAGCTCACTTTTTCTGCAGTTTCATTCAAATCAATTGTACTCCCAACTTCCTGTCAGTTTGTGTATAATTATCTTTCTCATTCACACACTGACACACATTGTTCTTCTGTCAGTTCTCCGTGCTGAACTCCTCCCATCTTTTTGTTTCTAAGGAAGACACCACAAAAAGGTGAGATTTGACCAATCAGAGCCGAGACATAGGCGATAATTATACGTGTGGTGTAGTGAAATGAAAGCTTTTTTTTTTTTTTTTACTCCTGGAAGCAAAAAGGGTTTCAGTATTTTGTTTTTGACTGACGGTTCAATTTGCACATTCGACACGGTACAATTTTTGAATCAACACAAAACCCCATTAGTGAAGTACTTTGAACTGTCAGTGTGGTTTCTGTTGCTGTTACTACTACAATGACACAGTGTAGTTTCTAAAATCAAACTTCGTGCCATGGAGACGAGCTGGTGGTAGGAGCTGTTACTGGAATGTTCCACAATATCACATTAAACAAATCTAGGAGGCAAGCAGGTAACCTCCACCAGGCACATTTACAGGTTAGATCTGTGGAAAGGTGTTTCTCAGAATTATAAAAAAAAAAAAAAAAAAAAAAAAATACAAACAGTTAAATAAATGTAAAATAGAATATTAAATGTGATAGTACAGAACATTTCAGGCAAATCATAACATTCCCAGGGAGACAAGCGAGTGACTAACCATTTATCAGAAAAGTTACAGGCACCTTTACTACTACTACTACTACTACTACTACTACTACTACTACTACTACTACTACTACTACTACTACTACTACTACTACTACTACTACTACTACTACTACTACTACTACTACTACTACTACTACTACTACTACTACTACTACTACTACTACATCATTTTTTTATAAGCGCCTTTTATAAAACATAAAAGCAGGTGAAAAAAACACAATACAATACAAAACTGGATGATTGTGCGGTTGGTTATGTGCTGTAGGATTGTCTAATTTAAGTTTTAAGTCATGAGAGGAAGTTGAAGAGAGGAAGGGAGTTCCAGAGCGGAGGAGCAGAGTGGATGAAGAAATTTTTTATTATTTAAAAATAACCATTTAATTTATTCTTTACAAAATGTATGTTTTCTTTCAGACTGGGATTGACATCACTAAGATCTTGGCGGTCAAACAGAAACTGGAGGCCAAACGAAAGAGGGTGGAGAAAAAACAGCTGAAGAAAGCCCAGAAAGAGGCTAAGAAGCAGGCCAAGGAGAACAGAGATCTGCAGGTCAGAGGGCGTTTAAGAAAAAGCATTTAATGGATGAGAACCATATGGAGGCAATTGCCTGTGACCGTCAGAATGAGAAGGGACTAAGTCGGCAGAGTATTCATTCAAACTGAGCTATGTTTCTCATCATAGTTTAAAAACGAGTACAGAACTTTGAACTACTTTTGAACACCATAGAATTGGCTATTATTTTACCACTAAAGGACATAAATGATGCATTATTTTATTGTTATTGGCCTTTAAACATGCTTTGAGGACCTTTGCTTTGGTATCTAATGTCTTAGAACGTAAAATAACCACTGTGTATAGAAAACACATCAGTTGTGACATCCATCCTGAGATTAGGTGTGTGAATGAACCATGAAAAAAACTAAAGCTACATATTTAAGCAACTTGAACAACATGCTAACAGAAGCACGCAGCTGTAATGAATACGATTTGACAGCAGAAATGCGAGTCTGGAAAACGAGTCTGGCGATGATTTATGAACTAAAAATATGCAGGATTTCTACCTGTGACGGCACAATTCAGGGAAATTTGAAACTAAGTAATTTTTGATACCCAGAGCAAGACAAACTTGTAAACAGGATGAATGAAAAAGTGAAAAAGCTAAAAAAAAAAAATATTTAAGTCCAGCTATGGTTAGATGAAGGAATATTATAACATTGCCAAAAGCTTAAAAAAGTCAATTTAACATCATACGTGTCTTTACTGTCCTACCTTTGAATGATGTGTTGTAGATGGATTGAAAACAAAGACGTACATTGATTCCTCTTATCTGTGTTTTTTTACTCTCTCCAGGTGGATGTTGAGCACACGGAAATGGCGGGGGTGGCAGTGATTGACATAGAACCAGACAGAGACCCGTCTTTACCCAGAGCCATCATTCTGGATCTAAGTCCTGTCAACTTCCTGGACACGGTCGCAGTCAAGACCCTCAAAAATGTACGTTATTTACTTCCTATTATCCCCGCAGCAACTGGTCTGTATTTGAAATGTTCCATGCCATTGATCTTTAGGTGAATATTGACCCGTGTGTGTGTTTCAGATCAAAAAGGACTATGGAGAAATCGGAATTGACGTGGTACTGACCGGCTGCCAGTGTAAGCTATTATGAGAATACCGACTGACTAATTTACATTTATTATGATCAAGGTCATGGTCAACAATATTTATAGACAACCTCTGGCAACCAACGTACAGAATAATGTATAAAAAAAAAAATCTAATATCATATAAAAGACACAAAATAACAATACTAAAAGTCAAATAATGATAATACAAATAGAAATATAATAAAATTGCATTAAAAACCAGTTCATAAAGGTAAGTTTCTAGTGTGGATTTAAAACAATTTATAGTTTGGACTGATCTAATGCTGAAAAAGAGATTACTACTGAGATGCACGCAAAAAAAATAAAAATAAAGAAGCAGTGAAAGCCGTGTCTGTTATGCGATATAACAGATAATAATGCAAGTCCAGTGATCCTGTAGTATAACACAATATAACAAGCCATAAATTAGTCACAAGTAGTGTAGCCTTTGTGTCAGTGCTAAGCCCCGGTACACGAAAATAAAATAAATAATAAAAGGAGCAGGTTATGCCTTCAAACCAGGTAATAGGTCAATCTTGATGAGAGGTAACCCTGCTTTTCAAGGGATATCTGAGTCATTCATACTTGTATAAATGCAAGATAGACAAAAAGAAAATACCACACAATATTATCTCCATGGCAACAAGAAGGTGGCGTATCCTCCACCAGAAATTAACATAAGTAAGTAAACCAGTCCACTTGATGATTGGGCTGGTTTTGATTAAAGAAATCCAAAAACACCTCAAAGCAATGTTTAAAACCATCTGTTACGACAACATATGGAGTCGAATCTGGAGAAAAATGGGAAATAGAAAGATGTGGACATTTGTAGTTAAAATATACAGCAGTGAAGACCTTTCATGATGTAATATTGGTATGTATAAAACCACATTAGCACGCTGGTTTTACTTACGAGGCACACCCTGTTGAAATGTGCACTTTCTCTACTAAACATGTACGGAGGATAGGGAATATATGGGTGGAAGGAAGCTGAGGCTAGAGCTGCCAGAAGACAAGAGACCTAGAGGAAGACCAAAGAGATGGTTTATGGATGTAGTGAATGAAGACATGGAGTTAGCTTGTTTTAGAAAGAGGAAACAGAGGAGAGACGGAGATGGAGCAGAGGATTAATAGTTCTGTTCTTTCCTTTGGAGATGAAAGGAAAGGCCAAAAATATGTGGTAATAACACATTATTCTGTTATGTTTTCAGCTGGAGTGGTGCATAACTTGGAGACGGGCGGATTCTTCAATGAGAAAGTGACAAAGTGCTGTGTGTTTTCTTCTATTCATGATGCTGTTCTGCACTGCCAGTGTTCATGTGAGACAGAGCGCCACCAGCAGGACAAGGTTAGTATATGTTTTGTAAATGCTTATGCAGCATTACAGCAAGATTGATTCTTGTGACATTTGTGAGTTCACAAGCTCATGACAATCTATCGTCCCGAGGCAAAGTGCCCAAGCGAACAGAAAACAAGCATGGCAGTGCTGACAGACGTACTTCAGCCCATTTTAGTGAAACTACACACTATTTTGTTACTGACTAAACTTGACTATTTTGTTTAAAACGTGGAGAAGGTAAGCGCTTCGTGCATTTGTGGACGGGGAAGATGTCTGCGCTTTTCTCTCAACTGGATGTAACAAAAGTTTGATTTCTCAGCTTGTTCCGTTGTTGTGACACTTTGAATCAGATTTAAATATTCATCATGGTGTTCCACCTTCACCTTCATTTTTTTCAATATTTTATTATATTTTAAAGTCATAGTGTGTAACTTTTTAGCCAAAAAATAGACTAAAATAAAAGCATGATTGCATCTCCACAAACCTGACTTATTTGTCCTGGAGAAGGGCCTCCTTCTGCTTGTTTCAATGTTAATATTTTTTCTTTGGCTGTAATCTTCAACAGTATGACACAAAACTCATCTAACTCCATTGACAATGTTCTGAAGTATGGTTTTGACTTTCTTTTCCACAAGAATCATGCATTCAGAAACTTACATACTGTTGCTTTAATTAAATCTATTTGATGATGTCCTCTTCTTTTCAACTGACATAAAATCTCAATTTCTTTCTGTAGTATTTGGTTTGAATTGTGCATCTGAAAGAACATGTTAAAGTCTGTAAAGTTCACTGGACCTGCATGTATCAATATGTAGCATCACGTTGACAATGGCAATGCTGCTAATTCTTCATTTCTTTCAATACTTCTATGTTTTTCAGGAGGTGAGAGACATGCCAGCCACGCACTTCTGAATCTGGAACACATACAAATATTTGTCCAGTGGTATAGAGTACAAGTATTTGGAAGCCTCTAACAAAACTAAATATATTGTTGGTCTTAGTTTATTTGAATTATTCCATATTTTTGTCTACATTTTATATTCCTGTTTACCCACCCCACAATATACTGCCTCCTATTGCAAAGGCTCTTGTTATAACAGCAAGAAACTGCCACATGTAATTTGAAGAAAATTCAAAATATTTGTTATTGTCAGGGTTTGAAAATGTATCTTGTTATGCTGATATTTTTCATTTTCTGTATAATAAATATTTTTCTCAATTTTAAATAGCTTGTTTTGTTGCCAAAAAATATAATCAAAATCTATATGCAATTCCTGACATTGCTAAACATAGACTAACTCCAGCCACAAGGGGTCACAATTATGCATATGAAGTCATTATATGCCAGACTTAAGCTCTTTTAACACTGTAACATTTTAATGCTTTTGTGCAATGTCAATGAATTGTGTACTGTTCAAACTGCTCCCTAAAAATATGTGTGTAAATATTATTTCCACTTAAAGCAGGTTTTGTTCTCTTGTTTAAAGAATATATCTGGAGTACATTACACTTGTTTGTACTGTTCAAAACTGCCAGATCTGTAATGTTTGGGTTTTTTTGGCAGCAGTGAGCAACTGAAAAAAACAATGTTATTTCATTCACTGCTAAACAGCCTCCAGCTGAGAAGACTGAAGGAATTACCCAACAATGGACAACAACGCTGGGTTTTGTAAATCTCACCAACAAGATCTGATTTACAATTGAACCCACAACACAACAGATCAAATTAAAGATGCATTATATGTAAACTTTCCCTTCTTTGAACCACCACGTGGTTAATGTGGTTTTTGGTAAAGGTTAAAATTTTACTTTCTGGTTGGACATGGGCAGTGGTGGTAGGTAAGAACAAGTAGTAAAGTATTGTACTTTTTAGGTATCTGTACTTAAGTAAATTTTATAGTGGATACTTTTACTTACTTACTACATTTGAGTTAATTTTACTAAAATTATGAATATTAGTATTTAAAAAAAATACTAGGGTAAAAACTAAAAAAGAGAAAGGGATTACATCAACTATAACGCGATGTCAGAGAGTTCCAGTTGATCCTGTTTATGAAAGGCAAAACAAACTTCCTGCACCGGACCTGGCCACACAGTCTTTTGTGGCCAGTATTTTGCTAAAAAACACTTCAGCAACATGGGCCAGACTAATGGGACTCACACTGACAAAGGTAAGAGGTCACTCAATTCTGGCCATAATAGTTTATTATAATTAAATAATTTAATGTGTAAACCTAGTAACCAATTTGTATCCTAACTGTATGTAACCGAATTCAAAGCAGTAGTAGAAGTTAATAGTGGTATTGGCCAAATTGCCTATTAAAAGTATAGTGTCAGTATTGTGCAATGAAATTTTACATTTTTACTTCTACACATCACCAGGTACCTTTGTAGCTGCTGTACAGTATTCATATTAATTCATTATCAGTAGAGTTACTTTTTGCTTTACTTCTATATCTGAATTTTTCTTAGATCCCATTAAGACTGTCATTAAGTAGAATAGCAGCATTTAAAAAGTAAAAGAGCAGATATTGCAATTTACTGGCAACAATATCATCAAAGGTAATAGCAGTAGTAGTTGCAGTTATAGTAGCAGCAAGAAAATATAGTTCAGTCAACTGGACAAAATGTTTTTGGTGAAGATGTTTCGCTGCTCATTCAAGCCGCTTCTTCAGTTCTGGTCAGATTCCAGGTGGACACTGTCTTCTACCTTTGTGAAGAGAGGAACTAACACCTGTTGTTTACAGTTTTTGTTTGTTGGCTTGGTCTATTAAACTACACTAAGTGTGAACTGTGCCTGAGTCATAATCATTCATGCCCTATTGGGAGCTCTCATACACAATAGCATACTAGCTCTCATTATTGTTTGTTTAGATTTAGGTCTGAGGATTACGTTATAATGAGATAAATGATGTCTAAGCCCCCTCCTGTTCAAAGATGGATTGTCTTTCCTAAAAAAAAAAGCCTCTTTAACTCCCCTCTCACACCAATAGTTTTGCTCTGCCTCATTATCTTCAAAGGAGTGGTTAGTGATTTTGAAATGGAGATGTACGGCAGACTGGGCTCCCGAGCAGCTCTCACTACAGTGCGGCTGGTACATTCTTTTATCGATTGGCTGTTTTGTTTCTCCAATGTAATGCTCACTGCAGTCTTCGCTGAAGGAGTACACTGAAGTAATAGCAGCAGGAGTGGTAGTAATAGTAGTTGTAGCAGTAGTTATTAGTGGCAAGTAGCAGCAAAAAAGCAGATCTTGCAATTCACATATATCATCAATAATAGAAATATTTGTAGCAATAGCAGCAGTAGTAGTAGTAGTAGCAGCTTTTAAAAAGTAAAAAAAGTAGGTATTGCAATTTAGATAGGCCTACTAGAAGCACTATTATCTGTAGTAGTAGTTATTGTACAAATAGTAGTAATGTAGTAGATGTAGTAGTAGCAATGGTGATAGTAGCTGTTATAGTTGCAGCTTTTAAAAAGGAAAAAGCAGATACTGTATTTTAAATGCTGTAGTAGTAGTAGTAGTAGTAGTAGTAGTAGTAGTAGTAGTAGTAGTAGTAGTAGAAAAAAAGACTAAGCCAAAATCTTTAAAGTCCAGTCAAATATGTTAATCCAGTCATTGAAGAGTGTGAAAAATGTTACACAAAAAATAACATATTGGACTTTTTAGATTAATTGAAAACCACAGGCACAGTCAAAAGCGTCTGCCTCCCTCACCACACCTGTGCAATAATTGGTGCTACCTTTAAACTTTAGGAACACTCCCAGAGCGCCCTCTGGTGTAATGGCTTTACCAGAAGTAACAGAGGTTGAAATAGTAATAGGGAGTCTTAGATGTTGTAGTAGCAGTTATAGTACTGGTAGGAGCAGCAGAGCCAATGATGTTAAGTCACAAAAGAGTGTCTGGTAAAACAAAAACGTGTTATGGGTGAACCCTGTTGCCCTGAGGTCGAGGGGTCACCACTCGTCTCAGGGTCAAAAGTGAGAGGTCATGGAGCTCAAAAGAATCTGCAGCTGATGTTCACACAGACACTGCTTTCATTAGAAACCCAAACCAATATGAATTCCTCCCATCATGCACCTCCAGGAACTCATGTTTGAAGATTAATAGCCTATTTCTTAACACTATGGAGCTGTCAAAATCTCAAAATCTTGAAACTTAATATCCAATGATGATGAATAAATATGTTGAAATGTATATTAAAAACAACAAACCAAGAAATTACCAAGAAATTCTGTGTCTTTAAGTCCTCTGAGAATAAGCCATGTCACACAAGTTCATGCAGGCAATTTGGGTGAAGTGTCTTGCCCAGTGATACAATGGAAGGCAATGCAAGTAATAGGGACCATTTGTGAATTTAGACAAGACAAAACAAGACAAAAGATTAATCAACCCCCCTTTTTTAGATTTAACGCGTGGACAGTGATGATTGCAGCTGAATAAAATAAAAGAACGCGTGATATTATTAACCAAACTACTGCCCAATGGAAACTTGATATCTCTCCAAAAAAAAACAAAAAAAAAAACACAAGTGCAACAATGGCTGGAGCGCAACGGACCAAAAGCAACCGTGCGTATCCGCCTCCTAACCTCTCTCCTCCTGTCACAACAGGAGAGAGAGAAAGAGAGAAAGAGAGAGAGGGAGAGCGCGCAGAGCAGAGGGTTGCGTGGGGGATCGTAGTTTCCCTTCCAAACGGGGCCGGTCGCATTCTCGTGTTTGGCGAAGGAAGAAGCGAGTGAGCATCTCCACAGCGACATCACGGAGGGGCTGAAAGAAGCGAAGTGTGGACTTAAAGTTTGACTCGAGACGTGTTTATTACAGGTTAGTCTGGTGTCGTACTTCAGTGTAGTGATGTATATCTATAGGCTGATTTTTATGCACGGAATTGCTTTGCTTTGCGCGCTTGGAACCATTGCACGCCATAACACCTAGCGTCAACTTTATCAGCCGTAAGATTTTATACGTGAAATCCACTCAAAGCATGCATGTATGTTTTGTCCAGTCTAAAAAAAAATACAGTTGTGTGGCTTGACATGTCTTGTTTGTAAAGGATCTTCAAAATAAACGTGGAACAACCGCATTTCTTCGTCTATCCATCTCCTCCAAATCTGGGTCTATGATCTCGGGGGAAATTGCCAATTATGATGCGCTAATTTGGAGTAATGTTGCTGTATTTCCTGAGAATATTGGTGCAGATCCTCTCATCTGCGCACCATATTCCTATACAGCCGCTGCAAAAAATGACAACAAACGCGAGCTTGGGTTTTTCACGCATTTTTACGCACGGTCACTCCGACGCGATTGGATTATTTTGACATGTGTAGCGCACATGTTTGGCTTCTGTTATGTTTGTTTAAGGTTTAATGTTCCGTTTAAAGCTACATTCTGGCATTTTCCCGCTGCAAAATTGCCCATAAAATCAACAGTAAAGCACTTACGCACAGTAGCGCTATAAGAATGTTGGATTTCAGGGTCGCTTGTTCTCTCGCCTTATTTGATTGAAAACTACAGTTGACACAAATGAAAGACGACACTGACCACGGTCCGAGTGGGGAAATAGCTCCACGCGTGGCTATTTTTACGGTCCACGCGCGTGTCTCTGTATTCACGGCTTTAGGGGTGCTGCTTTGTGCGTGGACCGCACCGAAGCGTCAGGTTGGGCGCAGGAGGAGGATGTGAAGGACTCATTAGGAGCGAATAGGAAAGAAAGCAGATTATGAAACGAGACACGGAGCAGAGACGCTGACAGTCTATAACCACCATGTAGTGCGTAACGTGGATTGGCCAGCAGTTTTTATTTTAAGGTTAAAAAAAACGAATTCAGTTTGATATACAGAATTATTAACTGTGTTTACGCTTAAGTCCTATATCAATTGTAAAAGTTGGTCTAGTTTTAAACTCAATAGGCCTTTGCCATTTTCGTTTTTGTCTATTTGATTGTGACTTTTGAGCTATACTTCAGATCTTTATAGTACTGAATTTAACAATTACAGGCCTAGCTTTGTTGTCATCATTGTTCTATAAAGCAAAATGTATATTACTATTAAAAGGTGTAGTACTCAGCTTTTTTATGGAGGGTCCACTACTTGTCTTCACAAATGTGTTATTATTTTGTCAGGAGTATTCCACAGTATTATTGATGTATATATATTTTGTCTTAAATAAAAACACCAGTACTTGAACAAATGAAAACATAGATATAGGGTTAATGCCATGCTATGGTACATTACAGGCAGAATAGTGACATATCCATGGAGACAAGCACAGGCGACCCAATGCTCTCTCTCTGTCTCTCTCTCTCTCTCTCTCTCTCTCTCTCTCTCTCTCTCTCTCTCTGTCTCTCTCTCTCACACACACACACACCCCCCCCCACACACACACACACACGCACACACACGCACACACACCTTTAACCCCTCTGCTCGGCTCATATCACCTTAAAGGGACCCAATTTGTATCATATATCTGAGCAAACGTCGTCTTGCTCCAGTACAGTGGGCTGCCTGCATCTAATTTTAAAACATTTTATTCAGGAAGTGCTAGGGAGCATGCTAGTTGCTGTTAACTTTACCATCACAGAACTCCACTCTGGTCTCTGAGAGTTGTGAAAAGTGCTTATAAACTTATTGTGCTGACTAATTAAGATGCTCAGAATGCATAAGGTAAGGGATTCATAATTTGGAACTTTTGTTTTAAAACAGGTACAAGTACAGCACCTTTGAATGTTTTGTTTGCAAACTAGAAAAAATGTGGATAAACTGGTTGAACAATGAAGTTGCTTGAGTGAAGTTTTGGAAACGTCCCATTGAGCTGCATAGATCGTCTTACAGAAGGATTCCCCATAGCACTCCTTTGAAGTGCTTGTTCTTTTAGTTGAGTTTGAGGGTGTATTTTCTAACCTAATCTAGTATATCAATAATAGAACTATATTGAAGCAAAAGCCAAAAGTAAAATCTGTCAACTGGACAAACAGTTGTAAGAGTAAAGACATTTTGCTGCTCATCCAAGCCTCTTCTTCAGTTCTGGTCAGATTAGTGGTGGATCCTGCCTTATATCTGTCTGAAGGGAGGAGCTAATTACACTGTTTATAGGCTAGGTCCATTGAGTTACACTGTGCGTTAGCCAGCTTAGCATATTCATTAAACTCTTAATGGGTACTTTCACACCTGTTGGCATCCTGACTTGCTCTATAGTTCCCTTTGTTTCCTTTATTTGCTTTGAGCCTGAGGATGGCGTTATAGATGGGGGAACGATGATGTCTAAGGCCCCCATTCCTGTACAGGGAAGGATCATCTTTTCTAACAAAACTGCTTCTTTAACTCCCCTCTCAAACCATTTCTTTTCTCTGGTTAATATCTGAACCTCACTATCTTCAAAGGAGTGGCTTTGAGATGGAGATGTACAGTCGCCGAACATCAAAGACACTCCTATACTTTCTTAATCGGTGATTCATAAAGGATTCATCTATCTATCAAAGATACCGACTCTTTGTTGTGATGACATTTTCAGCTCCCGTTGGGTACTGCAGTTTTCTCGGAAGTCAGTGGACTTGTTTCTTTTATTAAGTTGTTTTAGATAAATATTGTGATTTAAAATGTGGAAATTATAACATAATGATCCACAGGTGTCATAGATTATAGCCATATAGCAGACTCAAACACAGTAGGACTTCTTTAACGTAAGCATATGCATGTTCATATTTTAATTTATTTTGAAAGCCAATCACATTTTCCTTTACATTTTTTTTTTTATTATTGTATTTTTTTATTGGTCCAGTTGGGATAAACTATTTTATTACAAATCTATAGCTGGACTCTTGATATACATGTCTAAATGTATGCCAACTTCTCAAAATGTATTAAGCTTTTTCGGAGATGCTGATTGCGGTGATTGTGCTAACTGTATATCAGCAGCAGCCTTTGATCGCACCACTGTACTGATGCAACACTGTCAAGTCTCCATGCCTCATCAGCTCAGAAACATTACTTACACAATATACAATCACTTTGCTTTCTAGACTGGTGAGAAATCATTTAGTTTCTCCAATTTATGGTTGCAGAAAAAAGAAAGAAAAATTACTTAATGGAAGACAGTCCAACATTGTGTAAATATAACCTTGCAATCTTTATGAAAAAGTATTGAGTAGTATCAGTGATTAAGACTTAACACTGCCAATGAATAAGATTTTTTTTTTTATAAATTACAATTTGAAACGTCTTCCATGTTTCTTTACATAAATAAAAGAAAACAAGTATTTCATCGTGTAATGTTGTAAATAAGGCATTTGATGTAGTCAATACTGTGCTTAAAGCTGGTTTTAATGTGTTGATCTGACCCTATGCTGACCCTTAACCTTTATATGCTGACCTTTAGCCTTTGTTCATTGATAAAGGTTACATGAACCCGGGATAGTTCTGCATATTAGTTTCACTAGCTATATTAAGTAATTTAGTTTGTGTATGAGATTTTTTTTTTTTTTTTATTAAAAAATCTTAAAATCTATCATTTTATTTAGAATTGTATTAATTTATGGTTTCAGTAGTCCTAAATCCAGCCAGTTAGATCATTCAGTGTTTTATTTATTTTATTTTAACAGGTTTAGATCATGTTTTTGTCATACTTTAATGAGTTTTTTTCCTGCTTTCCTAGGCATTATAGTCATATGGTTTTAAGCCAAAAGAGGGTATTATGCAAAATTAACTTTTTGGAGCTTTCTACCATGTTATAACTTAGTTTCCTGATCAAAAACATGGTGGTTTTATATGTGGTTTTATATGTCATCCATGCATGTTTGAGTAATTGTATTCTCTCCCTCACCTTATTTGAACTTTACGGACAGTTAGCTGTAAGATTCTGGCCAATGCTCAGCCCACAAGCGTACATCACCCATGCACCACACTGCAATTTTCCATAAATATACAAAAGCAGGTTAAAAAAAATACATTACAACTTCACAAACCTGATATGATGTGCAATAGCTTCATTAGCGGAATGCACGCCAATTGTAATGTGATAGACTGAAACGGAGTGATTTCGGCGTAAAAAAAAAAAAGCACTAAAAAAACCAAAACTGAAACTTATTAGGATTTTCTAAATGATAAAAGGTAATATGATGATCTATATATGTTATGTGTTAGCAGTTAATACCCCATAGAAGATATTTTATCTGTAGTCTGCATTTGAGGCATACCTCATCGTAAAGCTTTAGGTTAGTGAACAAGAGTACCTGTAGCTTTTGTGAATCATTTTGATTGTAAGATGAAACTGCAGAACCTGAGAAAAATGTGAAACCCACCAACCCAGTGACACAAAGAACATTCAGGACCCCACCCATCCTCAGAGTCACATTGTGTTGGTGTGCGGCCAAGTATGCGTCAAAATGTCAATGGGTTTTGCAAGAAATTACTAAAGAAAGAAAGAGGAACAGATCATTAGGGAGATTTCTGAGAAGTTCCATTTTAAATGCAAATGAAATGAGACACTTCCTGTTGTGTTGTCTCTGAAATTGTCTAAAGTCAAAACCAAAACACAAGACTTTCGGTCATGATCTATGAATGTTTGAGCAATTATGGCAATGTTTTCACCAAATTTTGACATTTTGTGCAAACTCAGATTTGGATTGTCAAAAGTATAAAAACAAGACAAATCAGACAATAATCAATACTAAAACTAGTATTAAAACTCGATACTCATTAGAGAAAGTATTAATACTAAAAAAGTCACATTCACAGGAGAAGAAATGAGCCCTTACTGAATAGCTATAGAATGATCTTGGCCTACCACAAAGATATTTCATTAAAACATAACTACTACTACTACTACTACTACTACTACTACAATTACTGCCAATATTATTTTTTTCTAATTTACTGCAAATATGACTTCTTAACAATAGACCTCATTTTCTCCTTACAGAGTATTTTGTAGCATAGGATAAGAGAGTCAAATGCAAATATTCAACTTTCAACCCAGATTTTAAAACAAAAAGTGTCTCTTACCAAACGTCTTTTAATCAAAAGAGAAGGAATTTCCCTTGAGAGAACAACTCTCGGGGAAACTTCTGTCAAACTTCAGTAAAAACATTTACACAAGTTTAAAATATTTGCTGTTGTGTACACCAGTGTCCTCTTCCTCTGACATGTTTAGCAATCCGCCCTATTCTTTAACTCCATTTGTGAACACAGATAGTCAGAGTGGGCCAGTCACCCCCAGAAAACTCTCACTCAATATTTAAAAATGATGCTATAAGAACACGTATATTATTTAATGCAACATAAAGCATAGGTTTAAAAACAGTTCTTCATTTTTGTTAATATTGTCATACACGAATACAAAAATGCAAGTATTTATTCAAAATATCTATAAAAAAACTGGAAACAGTGTTGAATGGAAGCATGTATATCAGCTTAATTTTCTTTGGATCAACTTCTAAACAGAAATATGTTACTTAATATATGTGTATATAAGGTATGGTATGGTATGCTTTTATTTGGACAGGGACAGTGCACAACAATACATTGACCTTAAAAAACAACAGCTATCAGCCTTCAATTTTGGTTTGTCTGTTGTCTAAAAATACACACAAAACCTTCTTTGAACACATTTAAGACAAAGAGATAGCAGCACAAAACTTGACTGCACAACTCTCTTAAAGGTTTGTGGTAAAAAAGCTGTTGTTGAGTGTTTAGTATATTTAAATTACATCATTTGGGTAAAATAATCAAAATGGGCCATACATATTGGCACAAAAATATCATCAGAGCTTATCAGCCATCGGATGCTCTGGATTCTAAACAATCAGTCAGTCTTTACTTTATTGTTCTGCATTTTAGGCTTGAGTGCTCACAAAATCTCTGTTTACACCTACCCCCTATCCCGGACCGCTACTCTATTTACTTGCGATTATTTAAAAAAAATCCAGAATCCGGATTTTATGGGGAAAGCTGGCCAATGTGAAAAAAATAACAAAGATATATTCAAATTCCATGATAAACTGAAACTAAGGACCTCTCCCACACGGATCAGGCTACACTTACGTTCCCGAATCATTCCACAGGTGCCGATTAGGTTTTAATTTTAGCAGTATCTCAGCCTAACTGCTAATTTATGAAGGCCTAACTTCCTTTAATAAAAGTGTTTAAAATAAAACTATAAACGCTGAAATACTGAAACCAAAATACACAAAAACACTGAAACAAAAAGGATCTTAAACCAGTTCTCACCTCCACGTGGTCCAGCCCACAACCTCACCCCCCCCAAGGTTTTAAAAAGGGCCGACATTAGGCACACCCCCTCTTTCTCTGGACCATGTGGAGACTCAGATACGTACTGAATGTGGATATGTTTAACTCAACTTGTATAACTGAAATGAATAGGTTTAACCAAATTAAATATCTTTAAAGTAACGTGTGTATGTTTGGTATTTAACTTAAATGTGGACTATAACTAAACAAAGACTAATCAAAACAAACCCAGGTTAGGTCTGTCTTGCAGTTTAGTTGGTTGTGGAAAAATATAGGAAATGAACAAGTGTGTGAAATTAAATGACATTATAATAAATAAGAGGCCCACTTTGTCACAGGATCATTCATATAGGGTTAAAAATGTTCCGCTTGGCCTCATGCTTCCTCTGCATCCTTCTACCAATATATTCAAAATCTCTTCTCTGCCCAAACCACCTCAGTCTTAATTTCCAAACCATCTAACATCATTATCAAAGAATCTTTACACATGTAAACCTATTAGAAAGCCCAGTGCATGCTGCAAAGGCATAACGCGTAACTTTCCACCTGTATTACAATATGGTTTTGTTGTGTCCCTTTGACCCTCCCGGTGTTCCTGTTAAATCCTCAGATGAATGAAAACCGTTGTACACTCATTTTCTCAAATCCCAGCTTTAGACGGGCTTTAACCCCATACATTCTGTTCAATGGGGGCGAGGCGGGACTGCTATGGGCTGTGGGCGGAGCTATCTAGGGCCCAACTGAAAAAATAATGCGCTCATCTCCATAATGAGAGACTTAAAATAATGTGCATGATAGATTACATCAGCCTAACTGGATCATAACACAGGAAATACTGCCAAAGCATATTATATTATAACTGAGGAAATGTATTTTTAAAATCTATCAGAAGTTTCACATTTGCGATCTACTGGTAAAAAAAATAATAATTCAAATAAACATATGTTTGCTTTAAAGGTGCACTTTAATGTGTTTATAGGTTCTGCCATCTGCGTGTCTCTATGGGAATGTTGTGTTTAGCCTGGAGCCTAATATCTTATATTAGTTCAGTTAGATGTGTGTTAACTCATTGTTTCAGTGAGTAGGGTCGCCTCTGCACAGATCTTACCTGTAACTTGATGCCTGGCGACATCATTTGCTTGTTTTACTGAGTGGAACACACCAAGCAAAACATTAACATCTACATGGAGACGAACAGGCCACCTGAAAAGTTACATAGAGTACCTTTAATAATATACAATTGTCAGTAACATGTTGATCAGTAAAGAGAGAGAGAGAGAGAGAGAGAGAGAGAGAGAGAGGGAGAAAAGAGAGACAGAGAGACACAGAGGGAGAGAGACAGAGAAAAGAGAGACACACACAGAGAGAGAGAGAGAGATAAACAGAGAGACACAGAGACAGAGAGAAACAGAGAGACAGAAAGAGAGGGAGAGACAGAGAGAGAGAGCGAGAGAGAGAGAGAGAGAGAGAGAGAGAGAGAAAGAGAGAGGAGCATATGGCCGTGACGTCACCATTAGTGTCGCTCGTGCTCGTGTGCTGTGGCCGCGCACAGCTCGGCTCTGCGCCTCTCCTTCTTCTTCAAACGGAAACAAACCTGTTCTTTTCTGAGATGCATTGTGCAGTTTGTGTGTAGCTCTGCTCCTCATCATGCGCGCTGTCACCGCGCTGTGCTGCGTGGCTGTGGCCGGGCTCAGCTGCCTCCTGTGCGGCGTGCCCGCGTTGCTGTCTCCGCACTCTTGGATCTCATGGCTGTTCTTGTCCCCAGAGCCGTCCATGCCGGAGGCAAAGAGCCCGCAGGGTGTGCCGTACAGCGACCTGCCGCACATCGTCAACGCGGACGGACTGCACCTGTTCTGCCGCTACTGGGAGCCCAGCGGCCCGCCCAGGTGAGTGCACGAGCCGGTGTCACCAGGGACAGGGAGGCGATGGAGAGTTTACACATGTGTAATGAATGCGTATTTGACAAGTAGCAACAACCTGTAATAGGCCCAAAATAAACTGTGTTATCGATCACTTCTGACGGTTTGTGGTTTGTGCGTATGGTTCAGGCTGCTCTGGAACAATGGAGATAGACAAGCAAAAACTTTCCTTAGACATGTGCAGACCTGTTGCATCCCCCAGCCTCCTTTAAGGTGGACCTCTGACTCACTGTATTTGAGTTGTGTTAGAAAAGGAAATCCATTTAGTCTACTATATTTGCCTCTTCTGTAGGGCTATTATTATTTCAGCCTACAACAACTTCTGTTAGCATCACTACACCAAATAACAATAAATACTAGACTTACACTACTTGTAATGCTAATATTAATACTGTTAATATAACACTAGGCTTTGAGCATTCATTTCTCAATAAGCAGACATCCACACTATAGATCGACCTATATGTTTTTGTTTTCATGCAGATGTACTTGTGTTTTCGTCCTTGTAGCATATATGAAGTATGTGCAACTTAAACCAGCTTGTTAGAGATGTGCATTCACAAATACAAAGCATATGGTTTATTTCAAATTTGAACTGAACATTCATTGCACATTTTGAATTATTAATGTGATATTTATTTATTTTTTACTATAATACTGTCAGATCATTTTGAGTTTTTCCTGAGTGTTTGCGTTTTACTTGTGTTATAGAGTTAGTTTAAGGTGACTTGTGTAATTCTCTCCACATGGACCAGTCACATGACCCTTCTTGCTTCCTGTTTAATGTTTACACCAAAGTTGCTGTAGTAATAAGTTAACAATGACACCGTTATAAAGCGACACAGGCTGTATGTTTGTCTGTGGAGATAAGCAAAATGCCAAGTTACAGGTCAGATTTGTGGAAAGGCAACCTCACTTACAGTAAGAATGCATGTTTTTCAAGGTATTTTTGTGCAATAAACATTTACTTCATTGAATAAATGCAAGATATTTAATGCTATATAGTGGAACTTTCTCAGCAACGCAATAACAAGCAGCAGACCCTCCACCAAAAAGTTACGTAGTGAACCTAAGATTATGTCTGCATCATTAGGATCAAGTTTTGGCTTCAAGTGAATCTATTTTTGTTGTATTGTTGTCTTGATACTATATTATTTTATTTCAAAAATACTGGAAATAATAGTACTTTCTTTGTTACCATGACATCATACTAGTTCTGATAAAGCTCTAAGTGACACTAAAACTGTTCAAGAAAGCCCAAATTTTGTCCAGTTAATGTGATTTTTTGCAGTATCAACACTTGCTCAAATGACCATCTAGTTTCATTAGTTTTAGTATGAATTGGTGTCTGATTTTCAATACGTTTGATAACTCTAGTTTGTGTAAATAAATAACCATAGTAGGAAACAATAAACATGGACGCTCTTGTTGTGTGGCCGTGGTTTGCTGGTGAACAGGTGACAGATGATGCAGGAGGAAAGATTGAGAAGTCTGTAAGTAAACACAGAGCATGACAGTTGGTTGAGTTTTGAGGGTACATATAACACAGGTGCACGTGAAGTAGAGATTATAGTGTTTCTTACTGTGGGAGTTTGGTGAGTGTTTAGTGAAGCGTTCTCGCCTCTATCTGAGCTGTGTTTAGTTGCCAGGAGACCAGGGTTATTTCTGGCTAAATTTAGTGACATAACAATGGTGCTACAAGAAGTTCTAAGCAATATTGTTATCATGCTATTTTATTTTGAATTTGTATTTTTTTGTGTGCGTGTGTTAAGTTTCTGAGCCCCCATTACCACTTACATAGTGTTGAGGTTTTGCCATGAATTGCAAAGATAATAGCAAAAAGTCCTATATATCCCCTATATCTGGCAGCTTAATGTTTTACTGTATATATGTCCTATAGCATTTGAACATTTGTCTCGCCTCAGTACAGATATATTGTATAAGCAGCTCTTTAGGTCAGAATTATCAAGCATTTTATTGTCCGATAATCAGGAAGTGCGCGTTAGCATGCTAGTTGCTATTAGCTTACTGTCCGTGATGATAAAAGTCTGCACTGGTCTATGGGAGTTGTAAAAAACGGTTATAAACTCAAAATGGTGAATAATTAGGATGCTTGGAATGCATAAGCTAAGTGAGGAAGAACTCTGAATGCAAACGGTTTAAAATGAACCGATTCTGATTTTAAGACTGTAAAAATCAGGTAGCTGACGTTATGTGTGAAAAAAATATCAAGGAGAAAAGTAGCAGTAATGAGACAGGAGTAACCAGTGAAACAGGCTTGAATAACTGAGGAATTAAATCACTTATGTAACAGGAAAAGTAACCACTCCTACTGGAGATGCCTGCATATTTTATTTTTCTTTCATTTAATTGGGAATATTATGAAATGGCTTCCGTGTAGTAACATTACATTGAGTTATTTAATTCAGCTCATGTTTACAGCTCCTCCAGGACGAGTTGAGAGCATGTGGTTTCTATGGGAGAGAGAGAGAAAGGGAGAATGAAAGTAAATATTGATTTCTAACCAGGTCCATTACATTTAATACTGTTCTGTAAAGACAGCGGTTTCTATTGACATTAAGCCTAAACTCTTCAGCCATAACATTACGATCACTGACTGGTTACAACATGGGCTTTTATTTAAGCCATCGTAATATGTCATTCTTAAGTTTCCTCAACAATAAGGGCTGAATGGATACTTTTACTCGGATGTACAATTCATTCTTTACACTACACACAAATTAATACAAAGATATGAAATACATTTGGGCTTAAAAACGAATTTGTTAGGATCTTTACAGTTCACTATAGGTAGTTCATGCAGAGTGAGCGTACTTATTTTTTTACCTCTCGCATCAGCAGCAGCCTCATTTGTGTAACTAAACACAGTGGGAAAACTCTGCAGGTTTGATGGTTCTCTTTAAATGTAAATACTGTGTCTCATTCACAAATAGATGAAAAAAACAAACTTATGAGAACTGTGGTGCCTATTAAGCTCTGTGCGTGTGAACTAAGCACATTGGCATCAGCTGCTTGGACTGGTCAGAGGTGAGGGGAGTGAATTAATGCTTTCTTCTCTTCGTTCATCAAAACAATAATTTAATTCTGTTCTGTATAATTTAGTCTGTGTTTATAATGAGGAGAGGAGTTCAGTTCGTGGGTCACTTATAATGTGGGACGATAATGATGCTTTTGTGCATTAGCTGAAGGCCAAACCCAGATCTAAGAGTGTGCTGTCCTCAGTGCAGTCCTGTCTCATTATCACTCTGTAATTATAAAAATGAGCTGTTGTCGCAGTGACCAGAGACACTCGTCAGGGGTCATGACCTCATTATGTTCAGACCAGCTCCATGTAGCAACAGATCTGAAAAGACAAGTCAAGACTTCTCACTGAATATTTAAAAACAAAAAAACTTTTGGAAGTGAGGTTATTTGGGTTTGATTTGTATTAAAATTTAAATGTTTTTGTTATATTTATCGACAGTTGTATAGGAGTCTTATACTAGTCTGTGTTCTTATACTTGTTCTGATACAGCTCAATATCATTATAAAGCTGTTCAGGAAAGATTAATTTCGGTCCTGGGAATGTGACTTTTTTTTGAATAGTTACTAAAATGCAATAGTTTTGATACTAGTTTTTGTATTGATTAGAATCTGATTTTTGACTGTTGGTGTCTCAACTGCTTCATATTTTCACTTGTAAAAACTTTATGTCATGATGTCAGTTTCCCTGTCCTCCCGTGCTCTCTCCCCCTCCCCTACCTGTGTGTCTGGAGCTGGGTGGAGTGCCTGACTCCTCCCGTGCACACCTGGGGTGCATCAGCCTAATCACCACCACCTGCTGCTGAGTACAAGAAGGCTTGGCAGTCTACACTCGGTGCCAGACCGTCCGCGTGTAAAACGTGAATGTTTCTTGCTAAGCTTTGTTATATGGTACTTTCCGGCAAATGCTCATTTGGATTTATGCACCCTCCAGATTCCTGCCTCTACTCGCCCAGCTCCTGCCGCCACGTTCCAGTCCCGGTATCGCTTCCAGCTCGTCTTGTCTCCTGCTCGTCTCGTCTCCTGCTCGTCTCGTCTCCTGCTCGTCTCGTCTCCTGCTCGTCTCGTCTCCTGTCCGGTCCTGGTCTCTGGTTTGTCACCCGCTCCCCGCTCTGGTCTTCGTCTGATCCGCCTGCCCTGGTACCGCACCTGCTTCTATCCCCGTCCTGGTCCTGTCCTGCCCGCCTCTACCTGCACCGCACCCGCCTGACCCGTCTCCCGCTCCCCGGTTCCTGTACCTGCTCTTGTGACCTGTTTAAAGACTGCATTTTCACCGCTGTAAATAAACACTGTTAAAACTGCTCTGGTCTGCATCCTTTGGTCCTATCCGCACCGTTACGACAGAACGGTCTGGCCACTATGGACCAAGCAGGCTCAGATCCGGACCAGACGCGCCGCCTCACGCACTCTCACCCCGAGGCGGTGCTGGGTCAGCATGAACAATCCATTCGGACTCTATTGGAGCTAAATCAGACATTGTCCCAGCAGGTGGCACAGCTTAACCACCAGGTGGCCGCGCTCCTCGTCACCCCGCCTGCTGCAGCCGGAGCGCCGCCACGCCTCCCGGAGCCGAGAGGCACGGATCCGGAGCCGTATGCTGGACAACCTCACCTCTGTCGCGGATTCCTGTTCCAGTGCGAGTTCATGTTCCAGCAATGCCCTTCTCGTTTCAGCTCGGGGGCCACCAAGATCCGATATATATGTGGATTACTCCGGGGCAGAGCTCTCCAGTGGGCAGAGGCGCGCCTAATGAAGACGTCTGTGGATAGCCTGGATTTTAATGAATTTGTGTCCACGTTTAAGCTGGTGTTTGACCACCCGCACTACCAGGACAATGCTGCCTCCCGGTTATTGACTCTCAGCCAGGGCTCCAGGACGGTAGCGGATTATTCCATTGAATTCTGGACACATGCGGCGGAGCTGGACTGGACGGACAGCGCGCTGCGGGCTGTGTTTGTGCGGGGCCTGAACGAGACTTTGAAAGATGAATTGGTTTCCCGGGACGAACCCCCCGACCTGCGGACCCTCATCTCCCTCACTCACCGTATAGACAACCGCCTACGGGCTCGTCGCCGAGAGAGACGCCGGTCACCGGTCCCGCCGGAGCCACGCGCTGCCCCGCCCCCGCCGGATGAGCCCATGCAACTTGACAGGACCCTTGTGTCGGCCGAGGAGCGTCAACGGAGGCGTCGTCTGGCCGGGGCTTGCCTCTACTGCGGTGAGCGCGGACATTATGTGGTCACTTGCCCAGTTCGGCCAAAAGGGGGGGCCCACCAGTAGCACTGGGAGTACTGGTGGGCGAGCAACACATCCTGGACTCTTCTAATAGACTGCGGCTCAGCGCCACCCTGTGCGTTCGCACAGAGACCTTATGCGTTTCCGCCCTTATCGACTCCGGGGCTGAGAGGGACTTTATTGATGCCCAAGTCGCGGAGCAGCTCGGGGTCTACCTGGAGCCCCTCGAACGCCCCTTAAATGCCCAGGGGCTCAATGGACGTTTTCTGGGGCACATCACTCACATCACAGAACCTGTCACCGTGATTCTGTCCGGCAACCACCAAGAGAACCGTCAGTTTCATGTCCTGTCCTCCTCCGCTTCTCCTCTGGTCCTTGGTTACCCCTGGCTACGCGCCCATAACCCTGTGTTCGATTGGGCCAGGGGCGGAGTTTCGGGCTGGAGTCCCGATTGCCACGCCAAGTGCCTTCGGTCCGCCCTCCCTCCGGCCGGGAGGTCCGTTCCTGTCGCTGATCCGTCCCCAGACACCCCCAATCTGTCCTCGGTGCCTGCTGAATATCACGACCTGGGGGAGGTTTTTAGCAAGAGCAAGGCCCTCTCTTTACCGCCCCACCGTCCATATGACTGCGCCATTGACCTCCTGCCGGGTGCCCCACTACCATCTAGCAGGCTATATAACCTGTCTAAACCTGAACGCGAGTCAATGGAGGACTATATCCGTGGGTCCCTGGCTGCCGGAATCATCCGCCCGTCCACTTCACCCGTGGGAGCGGGGTTCTTCTTTGTGGCTAAGAAGGACAAATCCCTGCGGCCTTGCATTGATTACCGGGGTCTGAACAATATAACTGTAAAGAATAAATACCCGCTTCCCTTACTGGACTCGGCATTTACGCCCCTCCACGGTGCGACCATCTTCTCAAAGTTGGATTTGCGGAATGCGTACCACCTGGTGCGCATCAGGGAGGGAGACGAATGGAAGACGGCCTTCAAGACACCCCTGGGACATTTCGAATACTTGGTTATGCCCTTCGGTCTCACCAACGCCCCTGCCGT
Organism: Periophthalmus magnuspinnatus; assembly: GCF_009829125.3. Classification (NCBI taxonomy): domain Eukaryota; kingdom Metazoa; phylum Chordata; class Actinopteri; order Gobiiformes; family Gobiidae; genus Periophthalmus; species Periophthalmus magnuspinnatus. The sequence goes on from NC_047132.1 coordinate 17,241,315, forward strand.
ATTCCAAGCCCTCATCAACGATGTGCTCCGTGATTTCCTTAACCGATTCGTCTTTGTTTACTTGGATGACATCTTGATTTTCTCGCGGTCCCCCCAGGAGCATCATCAGCACGTTCGCCAGGTTCTCCAGCGCCTCCTCGAGAATAAACTGTTCGTGAAAGCTGAGAAATGCGAGTTTCACGCAGAGGAGGTCAGCTTTTTGGGCTTCATTGTGGGGCGGGGCCAAGTAAGAGCTGACCCTGAAAAGATCCAGGCTGTCACTGAGTGGCCCGTTCCTACCAGCCGGAGACAGCTCCAGAGATTTATCGGCTTTGCCAATTTTTATAGACGTTTCATCCGGGATTTTAGTAGGGTTATCTCGCCCTTAACTAAACTCACCTCTCCTGCTTTGCCGTTTGCCTGGTCTCCTGAGGCGCAGACAGCCTTCGAGAAGCTTAAGAGACTATTTACCTCCGCTCCCATCCTGCACCAGCCCGACCCTTCACGGCAATTCATCGTGGAGGTCGACGCCTCCGACTCGGGAGTGGGGGCCGTGCTTTCGCAGAGGTTCGACCCCCACAACCGCCTCTGTCCCTGCGCCTTCTTTTCCCGGCGATTGTCCTCGGCCGAGGTCAATTATGACGTGGGGGATCGGGAGCTCCTTGCCGTAAAGCTGGCCTTGGAGGAGTGGCGCCACTGGCTCGAAGGGGCGGAGCAACCATTCATCGTCTGGACCGACCATAAAAACTTGGAGTACATCCAGTCCGCCAGGCGCCTCAATCCCCGTCAAGCTCGTTGGTCCCTCTTCTTCAGCCGCTTCAACTTTCTCCTCACCTACCGCCCCGGATCTCGGAACGTCAAACCCGATGCCCTCTCCCGCCAGTTCGCCCTGGAGGATAGCCCGGTCACCGCAGAAACAATTATTCCCTCCTCGTGTGTGGTGGCCGCGGTCCATTGGGATATCGAGGACACCGTCCGAGAGGCCCAGACCAACGACCCCGACCCAGGTAACGGCCCTCCAGGTAAACTGTTTGTTCCCGATTCTGTCCGGTCTCAGGTGCTCCAGTGGGTCCATGCCTCCCGTTTCGCCTGCCATCCTGGTGCCGGTCGCTCTCTCTCCCTCCTCAGGAGACGCTTCTGGTGGCCCACGATGGACACAGACACCCGGGCTTATGTCGCCGCCTGCCAGGTATGTGCTCGGGCCAAGGCCTCCCACTCACCCCCTTCTGGTCTCTTGCATCCTCTCCCAGTTCCTCGTCGCCCTTGGTCCCACATCGCCTTGGACTTCGTGACGGGCCTTCCCCCTTCCCAGGGGAACACGGTGGTTCTCACCATTGTGGACCGCTTCTCCAAGGCCGCCCATTTCGTTGCCCTGCCTAAGCTCCCCACAGCCAAAGAAACTGCCGACCAGCTGACCAGTCATGTCTTCCGACTCCACGGCATCCCGGTGGACATCGTGTCCGACAGAGGGACCCAATTCACCTCTCAGGTATGGCGGTCTTTCTGCGACGGTTTGGGGGCCACGGTTAGCCTCACGTCCGGGTTCCATCCACAATCTAATGGGCAGACGGAGCGGGCCAACCAAGACCTGGAGTCGGCCCTACGGTGCACAGCCTCCGCCAACCCCGCGACCTGGAGTACTCACCTGCCCTGGATAGAGTATGCTCACAACTCCCTCGTGAGTTCCGCCACTGGTATGTCCCCCTTCGAGGCATCGCTGGGATATCAACCCCCTCTCTTTCCCACGGAGGAGAGGGACCTCGCCGTCCCGTCTGTTCAGCGCCATCTCCAGCGCTGTCGCCGGATCTGGAAGAAGGCCAGGGCGGCCCTTCTTCGGGCTGGAGCGCGCACTAAGGCGACGGCCGATCGCCACCGTGTCCCGGCGCCCGTATACCAACCTGGCCAGATGGTTTGGCTCTCCGCCAAGACGGTCCCGCTGAAGACGGACTCCCGTAAGCTGTCCCCCCGATTCCTGGGACCGTTTAAGATCATGAGGATCATAAATCCATCGGCGGTGCGCCTCCAGTTACCCCCGTCTCTCCGGATTCATCCGACCTTTCACGTCTCCCAGGTTAAACCAGTCCGGACCAGCGACCTGTGCCCTCCGGCCGATCCCCCACCGCCCGCCCGAGTCATTGACGGCCACCCGGCGTTCACCGTCCGCCGCCTGATTGACGTTCGTCGCCGTGGTAGGGGCCTCCAGTACCTCGTCGATTGGGAGGGTTACGGTCCGGAGGAGCGATCCTGGGTGCCCAGGGCACGCATTCTGGACCCCGACATGGTGAGAGACTTCCACCGCGCTCATCCTGACAAGCCTGGGGGTCCACCAGGAGGTGGACCTTAGGGGGGGGGTACTGTCATGATGTCAGTTTCCCTGTCCTCCCGTGCTCTCTCCCCCTCCCCTACCTGTGTGTCTGGAGCTGGGTGGAGTGCCTGACTCCTCCCGTGCACACCTGGGGTGCATCAGCCTAATCACCACCACCTGCTGCTGAGTACAAGAAGGCTTGGCAGTCTACACTCGGTGCCAGACCGTCCGCGTGTAAAACGTGAATGTTTCTTGCTAAGCTTTGTTATATGGTACTTTCCGGCAAATGCTCATTTGGATTTATGCACCCTCCAGATTCCTGCCTCTACTCGCCCAGCTCCTGCCGCCACGTTCCAGTCCCGGTATCGCTTCCAGCTCGTCTTGTCTCCTGCTCGTCTCGTCTCCTGCTCGTCTCGTCTCCTGCTCGTCTCGTCTCCTGCTCGTCTCGTCTCCTGTCCGGTCCTGGTCTCTGGTTTGTCACCCGCTCCCCGCTCTGGTCTTCGTCTGATCCGCCTGCCCTGGTACCGCACCTGCTTCTATCCCCGTCCTGGTCCTGTCCTGCCCGCCTCTACCTGCACCGCACCCGCCTGACCCGTCTCCCGCTCCCCGGTTCCTGTACCTGCTCTTGTGACCTGTTTAAAGACTGCATTTTCACCGCTGTAAATAAACACTGTTAAAACTGCTCTGGTCTGCATCCTTTGGTCCTATCCGCACCGTTACGACACTTTAAGATTACTTTTACATGTGAGAAGCCCCTGTCTCCTCTCCTGTGCCGTGAAGCTGGTACAAAGTGGTTTAGCTGAAATATCTTTCCTCCAAATGTAAAGGAAGCCCATATATACAAACACTTGTCTGCTGTCTGCCTCTGACCTGGGATCAGAGGTTGGAGTCAGGGCTCAGAGTGAGCTCTCTGAGGGAGAAAACCTCAGAGGAAAAGCAGCTGAATCTGTGTGTTTTGGGATTCTAATTATTGGAGTAAATTATAGCAAAAGATGAAGTTAAATCTGTCAACTGGACAAATAGTTATTTTCTCCAGTTTACCAATAGCTGTTGACAGTTTCAGTGTGGTTAGCCCCTCGCGTCAGATAGATATAAGTGTCCACCAGCAATCTGACCAGAACTGAAGAAGCAGCTTGGATGAGCAGCAAAATGTCTTCACTCCTACAACGAATTGTCCAGTTGACAGATTTTAACTTCTTCTTTTGCTATGGATCTGGATGACTGAGAGTTTACACAGACATTGGAGTAAATTATTGAGTAAATTATCTGTGATTTTGTTTTTATTATTGGAATTATGGGTGTGACGTCATAATTGTCATTATCAACCGATAATGAACAGTAACGATATAATTGTGCATCCCTATTTTTCTAGTGTCTGCTGAAGGCTTGTTTGTGTCTGGTACTGCACAGTCTGCGTGTCAGTCCAGATGATGGAGATTCATGAGTCACTTATGAATATGTAAATACTTAGATGCACAAAATGGACAGCTCAAGTCTTTTGGGCTAGTAATGAAAGCAACAAAATCTAAAAGGACAACAAAATAATGCATTCAACACATTTCAGATCTAAATGTCTTGGAAAAGCTGAACTACTGTGTTTATTTTGGACAGCTCGTGGGGGCAAATGTAAGAAACTGTTCTTTAAAGGTTGCTCAAATAAAAAAATAAGCCTTTATATTTAACAGAAAAAAAAACAAAACAACTTTTATAGGCCCTGTACCAGATTTTTTTTCCCATGAATATTTGCAAATTTCTTTTGCCCCAGTACAGATATTGTATAAGCAGCTCAAAATAAGTCAGCTGCATGCTGTCTGCATCTAAAAAGCATTTTATTGTTAATCATCAGGCATTGGCATACCAGTGGTTGTTAGCGTAACCGTGATGGCAAAACTCTGTTCTGGTCTCTGAAAGTTGTGAAAAGCGCTTATAGACTTGCTGTGAATAACTCGGATGCTTGAAATGCATTTGGTAAGTGAGGAATTTTAGACCATTTAAAATGAGCTATTTCTGTTTTTCACATTTTTAAATCCAGCATGGCACCTTTCAAGAGCATTTACTTTATTTTAAGTTGAGTTTAAGCCTACTGACACAATTTTTTTTGTCCAATCAGGGGCATTTTTCCCCAAGAATCAAGGGAAAACATTGTCTGACATGATCCCAGCTAGTTCCTTGTCATAATGCATTATAAAAAGTGAGAAAAATGTGGGCAGAGACTGATGAGAACCATGTGCAAACAACTGCATGAAACTATCCCAGACAGTGGTGCAATATCAGTGACAAAAGGACAGGGTTGACAGTTCAAACTAAAACTAGAGAAGATTCTCAGGCTCCCATCAGGGCGTAACTACAACTGGTTTAAAATGGTAAAACATTAAGCTGCCAGACAATTTGTAACAACATGTTTGAAAAGACATAGCACTTGCAATAACAACTTTTATCAGTGTTTATTCTCAATCCCCAGAATATGTCTAGTCTGACGAAAGTGCAGGAGACAGGAGTGTGCATGTGAAATAGTGCACGTGAGTATCGGAGGAGTCCTCAGAAGTGGTCAGGGCAAAGATTGCATAAGACTCTAAATCTGCAGCACACAGTCTATTTAAAGACCGACCTCCAGGGGAACTAGGAACCAGGACCGGGTCTGCACTGGACTAAACTCACTAACGATATAATGGCGTGTTATGTCCGTTATGGCGTGTTATGTCCAACAGCATCAGTAGGGCAAGAATTTGTATTTTTTATTTATTTCCTGTGATTCCCAAACATCGGTCTATACATATTAGGGCTGTGCTAAAATATGGAAAAATGTATGTCGTAATACTTAATTTGATGATACAGTATTGAGATTCTGATGATGAAAAAAGCATACATTTGGGACAGAATGTATTTGTTCGTTGCAATATATTGATCATTAGGTGTATCGCACAATTGGGATCGTGTATCATAAGCCATGCATTGTACTGAATCATGAGGGACCCTGTGGTTCCTACCCCTAATCCATCCATCTATCCTAATTTTACTATTTTATTTCTTGATTATGACTTTCCAAGCCATGGGTACATTTGTTTTGTATTTTAAAAATGCTTTATTTGATATTCATATGCAATTTGATGAAGTCAGATGGAGATGGTTTGGACATGTACAGAGTAGGACTGGGCGATTTTGCCTTAAAAAAAATAAATTCTGTTTTATTTTATTTCATTTTATTTATTTATTTATTTATTTATTTTACTAAAAACATAGCCCTGTGCTAAACCTTGGCCCCTGTGACTGCAGTGACCAGCCTTTCTTGTATGTATCCTTGGGGATGAACCCTTATTTTTCAGTTGTTTTTTTTTTTGAGTTCCCATATTGATTTCAATACTATGAATTTAAGTATCTGCCAATACCCGATATCGACCGATACCAGTGCAGAGACTGTGAACGGCATTTATTTCCTATAAGACAAAACAGATCCAAATGTGTCATACAGCTACTATTTATCCTTCAAGTAGCCACAGGACAGCTTTGTATCATATGTACGATACCAGTATTGGATCAGAGCATCACTACAATTTCCACTGCAAGAAAGGGGGCAAAATCCTTTTTTTTCTCCCATACAAATCAATTTGAACTTCAAATTCAAAAATCTAATTCTAATGGATACTAACCCTAGTATCGAAACTAGATACTCATTTGAGCATTGATACTAAAAAGGCCACGTTCACAGGACAGAATGAACCTTTGCTTCATAACTTTGTCCAGATAACGGTGACGATTATCAAAATATGGCTATGACTATTTATCATATTTTTATCATATTTATTGCAGCCGTTCTTCCTACTTTAACTTGGCCACATTTTAGCATGTTAAATCGGTGTTTACAGACCTCCAAAGTGGAGAGCAGAGTGGGCAGCAGAGACAGCAGTGCCAGGAGAGCATAGAGGAGCCAGAACTAAAGCTGTGAAAATGGGTCACTTTGGTAAATATTGATCTGATCTCTGCTGTTCCAAGAATCTGTTTTTGAAGAACACCATGGCTCCACCTCCTCCTTTTTTCAGGACAGGTTTCCCACACAGAGGAGATTTTGTATTTTGAGATTCAAATAATTTCTTTTTCTATTTTGATATGTAATTTGAAGTAACGAACTGAATAGAATTACCGTAAATTTCAGACTATAAGCCGCTACTTTTTTCCCTCCCTTTGAACCCTCCCTTTGAGCCTATACAACGGTGTGGCTAATTTATAAATTTTTACTGGCTAACGGCCACCAGGGGGCGGGGCTCTCTCTAGCTCTAAATGCAAAAGTGAGACATGGGGAAAGATTATGCGCTGAAGAATACACTAGTTTTGATTTTGAACTATCATTTTGCTCATCATGCACACATTCTGATCATGGAAAACACATGAGCAAATGTAAATGATGCAGCTTTTAAGTTAAAGGCAATGGATCTGGCCTCAAAGAAGGAAATAGAGCCACTGCACGTAAACTTGGCTTAAATTAACCAATGGTGTGATGTTGGAGGCGGCAGCGGGAAGAACTTAGTCAATGTAAAAAGACGACAAAAGCTTTCAGGAAAAATAAAAGCAGATGGCCCGTGTTGCCCGATGCCGTTTTATTTTTTAAACATGCAGTTATGTTCATCCCATGTTACTGTCGTTTTGATGCCATACTGCCGATTTTCAGGAACAGTTTAAAAAAAAAAAAAAAAGGCTCTTAAATTAAAACAAAACAAAAAAAATCTCCATGTACCATCTTTCTGCGTAAATATCTCATATTACAACATAAAAACCTGCGGCTTATATTCAAGTGCAGCTTATATATGTACAAAATTGATTTTCTTTTAAAATTTGCTGGTGGTCTCTCATTTATCATGGGGGTTACTTTCCAAAAATAACCCGCAATAGACAAAATCCATGAAGTAGAAAGCTGTATTTTTTACAATTATTGTATATATTATAAGGCTGTAAAAACCCTCACCACACACTTCATATACGTTTCTCAGACAGGCATTTCTCTCTTGTACAAACACTCTCAAAGTTCAAACCCTTGTAAATTTTAAAAAATAAGCACAGTATTATAGCACGAAACCAAATACTATACTGTACTGTAAATAAAAATGACAGCTTTTAGAAATACTGTAACAAATTTAATTATATGATCAACCTACGAGGTTGGACACATAAGAAATGATTAATAGTGATTCACATGTATTTCACAGTTCCTCTGACCGCGCCTCTTGGTCCTGGCACCGCTCCACTGTAGTAATGTTGTTTTTCCTGCAGTCACTGATCCACAAAGCTAAAGCAGACGCCATACTTACGATGGTCTTGTTGCAGTTACAACCCTTTTTTTTTTATCCTTGTTAAAACCTATTGGTGCTGTCGTCCTTATGTTATTTTCCTCCTTCTTCATGTGATGAACCGAATATTAAATTATTCCATAATGACGCCCTACAGCCACGTAACCTCTTCCTTCCCTCAGCATTTCCAGAAGTCCAACTTTTTCTGCGATGGTTAGCATCTTACTTGGCCTTTTGGGCACGGGCTCAGGTGCATTTGTCGGTGCAGAACGTTCCATCGACATAGTGGGTTTTGTCAGGGAGAAAACTTGCAAACATACAGCACTTCAGAGTCACACTGCATCAAACATTTATGTATATTTGTTAAGCTGAATGCTTCTGTATTGTACAGGATACACGGCATATCCCTTAGCCAGTCAGGACGCAGAACACAATGTGCCTTCATACACTGAAAAAAAGCATGCTCGAGGTCATTCTAAAGCTCTTCAGAAAAGGTTAATTTCTGTCTTGTGAATCTGACTTTTTTAGTATTGATACTAGTTCACAAGAGTATCTAGTTTCAGTACTAGTTTTTGTATTGATTAGTATATGATTTTTGCTGCTTGCTACTTTACCATATTCTAAACTACAGGTTTAGCAGTTTTGTTTTACATAATAACATAGGATAATATGCTGTTTGCAAAGGAAATTTTGATACATCTTGCAGCCCTAGGTGAGAGGTGGCTCTGTCTAGTAGTAGGTCTATGGCTCGGTGTCAGTATACTGGAGGAATGAGGCCAAAGGTGAGTGGGTGAGTGGTCAACACGTTGTGGGAAAAAAAAAAAAAGGTAAATGTTAGTTTTGCTCTGAGTTGATCCCGGTCATCCTGGATGTGTATACAGGCTGTATCCAAACTGGGGCTCTCACTTTAGTACATAGTTCAGAGTGTACTGTAAATGTAGTGCTTTAACATGCCCTTGTTCCCTCCTTTTCTGTTTTGTCAGTTATATATTTTTTCTGTCTTTTTAGTGCTGGATATTATTTGTATATGTGGCTGGGACAGTCCAAGTATGTAGGCCTGTCATGATAGAATGATTTGAATTATTGCATGAACTTTTTCTTTGCACTAGTGTAGGGTATTTTCCTTATTTTTTGTAGTATTAGTCCTATATGATGACTTTCGAGCTGTAGTTGGTCGAATCACATCTGCACATTATAGACATTAGAACTAACTTCTTAAGTGTTTAGTTGTGCTATTTATTTATTATTTGCTTAAGTTTTACAATATGGTTCACTTAGATCAGACATGTCAGACTCAGGCCCTCAGGCCAAATTTGGCCCTCGATATAATTATATTTGGCCTGCGAGATCATATCAAATATGTATTAGAGTTGGCTCATCGGCTGCCACACCGTATATGCCCATGCACTGCTAATAATACGAATCCCAGAAAGCTTTGCAAATACATTGGCGCTGGCCCCCACCACTTTTGTTGGCACACATTAGCATGTGCTACCTGTTGCCTTACTCAAATTTAATCCACCCCTTCTGAAAAACATGCAGATGTTGTTAAAATGTTTCAATAAATATTTAGTTTGGCCCACGACTTAGTCCCAGTTTTTAATTTTGGCCCTCTGCAAATTTGAGTTTGACATCCCTGACTTAGATGAAGGTTCATTGGTATTATCCTATTGTAGGGTTACTGCCTCAGTGGCATAAAATACTTATATCATTGTGTATCATGCTCTGTAGCAATATATTGTAGTTCAAAATATGTTATCGTGACATGTCCACAAATTGGTGGTTTCAGATGACATCATAACATTCTATTGGCCTATAACGTCCTGCTCACTGGACTCTCCAAATGAGCCTTAAGACAGCTGCAGTACATCCAGAACACTGCTGCTTGGGTCCTGACTAGAACTAGGAAGTACAAGCACATAAGTCCTGTGCTCAGGTCTCTGCACTGGCTCCTGTGGCTCAGAGAGTAAACTTTAAAGCAGCTCTGCTTGTGAATAAGTCTCTCCATGGACCAGCACCAAAGTAGATCTCCAACATGTTAGTGCCATATGAAACATCTCACACTCAGGACTTTAGGGACCGGCCTCCTGCTGGTGCCCAGAGTCAGGACTAAACACGAGGAATCAGAATTTCAGTTTTATGCACTTAAACCTTGAACAGTCTTCCTGAAGATGTGAGACAAGCCTCTACTTTGACAATGTTTAAATCCAGGCTCAAACAGTTCTGTTTAGCTGTGCATACGACTGAAAGGTTTTTATTCTGCACTCTTCTCTTGTAATGTTAATTTTATGATGATTATTTGTGATTATTTCTGTTTTGATTAGTTGTATTGTTATTTTAATCTGATTTGATTAATTTAATTTGAATTACCTTGTGTATGAATTGTGCTATACAAATAAACTTCCCTTGCTTTGACAATTTTTTATTTTTTTTTCATTTTTGAAGGTCCACAAGTATGAACACACAGGCTATACATGCGATGACCCCATTTTAATCTGCACTTGCTCTCAGACATACACTCTCATTCATATACTAGTGTATTGATACTAGAGGCAAAGTGGGTGAAAAGTCTTGATCAAGTACACAACTACACAGTACGCTCTAGAGCATAGTGGTGGGAATGTAATTTCGGATGGCAGATTTTTTCAAGGAAGGCAAATTTTATATGCGTTAATAGCTAACTTAATGAATAGCTTTTCAGCCTTTGTCACCTACACAAAAATAAATGACAAATACAAAGTCAAAGCACAAAATATAATTTGGCCCACGTGTGCGCTCAGCCTCATTTTATGCACATACAACAAGCAATCAGGCATTGAAGTAAAATAAACACTGTAACTTCATCGTCTTACTCACCGCGATGCTCTCCTGCTCAGATGAAGCCAAATCCACCACTGTGAGACAAGGGACATGTGGTTTTGTCCCATGATGGTCTTTTCACAGTGTAAACAAGAACAACAAGTCCTGATGCATTCGTTTTAAACAAACACGACCTGCACAACAAATTCAGACTGTAACAGGGATCCACGTTGTTGTTTCTTCCTCTTAATCCAGTCCGGGGTTGTCCTTTTCTCTGTTCTTTTGTGATATGCTGCTGTCACTCTGTCACTGGTCAGCACTCACAGTTTTCGCCGCAATACATTCTGCATTTAAATATATTTAAATACAACATGTGTACTTTTAGAATGAGTTTATTTTTATCTTATCTTTGCTAGAAATAGATCTAGTTTTGCTCAGCGCAGATCCAGCAACCAATGGGCCTTCCTACACCTGCAGCACCCGTAGTTCCTGCGGTGATGCCTCAGAGCCAGTACCACCCCATTCAAACCTGGTATTCCCATCTATGTCTAACCAAGCTCTAACCGAGACCAACCCTGCTTAGATTTTGAGATCAGACAAGCCCAGCAATATCAGCAGAGTTTACTGATCATCCATTTCTCTGGATTCTAAACAATTGCTTTCAGCCATGAAAAAAATAAAACATTTTAGTCAATTTTAATTAATACTACATTGTGCAAGTCTGCTGGACAAGTCAGTTCTACAGGACTGGTCTAAATATCCATCTGAGAGGAGCAAAGGTGGTTTAGTTAGTATTGAGTATTGTGAGTGAGTATTAGTCCAGTCCATGCCCTGTTTTGAAATGTAAGTCCTCACATACTGGGATAGGAACTGGAAAAATTCCATTCTCCTAACAGCTCAGTATGTTATCTTCCTCGCTCAAACAGATGCTACGTAAACCTTTAAATCATCATAACTCTAAAAATATACATGCTTTCAGTTTTTCTCCAGATGTATTCAGAAGTTCGCACTAAACCATGTCTCACTTTTACGATCCCTTCGCGTGTCAAAAGCACATGGACTCAAATCTTTCTCCGTTCGTCTTAAAGGTATTTTTTTTGCATGTAGAGACGGCTCTGATCTGGTGCCAGTTTTTTCCTGAGATTGAGCAGAACATGTGGCAGTGTCAGCATGAAATCAGACACACATGTGGATCTAAGGAAAACATTAAGGACTTAAGAACTTTGGGCGGGGTTTCACTCAAGATCACAGAGAGGAATTTGAGGGATAATTGTACAATCTGGCAACACATCAGCTTTAACATCTGTGTAAATATTTGATGTTGGCATATAGATTCATCTGAGTAAAATACTGATGTTAGCTTTTTCACCACACATAAAGGTGCACTATAACCACATGCTTGTCTCCATGGAGATGTTATTACTTTACCTGGACTGTATCTGCATATAAAAGCAAATCAGGAAATGCCACCAGACCAAGTTACAGGTAAGATTTGTGGAGAGGTGACTGCACTCAAAGAATGCATGTTTCTCAAGGTGTCTTTGTGTATGAAAAAGTGAAAATGAAAGCAAGATAGCTGAATTTATGCCATGCTGTTGAAGAGTTCAGAAAAACACATCTCTATGGAGACAAGCACGTTGCAGAAAATTTGCAAAGTGCCACCTATAAGCAAAAGAAACTGTCATAATGATTTATTTAATCAAAGGTACTACTACAGTCTGGCTCTGTTTCTTCTTTTGGATTTGGATAAAATTTTAGATGTTTTTGAGGGGAAATTGGCAAGATATAGCACATGTGTTTACAATTCTCCCTAAGACTGATAGAATGATTTTTGTGCTTTATGATTTTCCTCTCTATTAGAAACACTCTCTGAAACTACTTTATACTATTACTGAAGTCACTATTTTGTTGCATACTTTGAGTTTTAGTTAAGTTACTGTATGCAGCAAAAACATTTTCAGCAATATGCCAAAAGAAGAAAAAGAACATTTTATTTTACTCAAATTATAAATGGATTAATTAACACAGAAACACATTTTTAAAAAGAGTTTAAATAAAGAACAAATCAGTTGTTTTAAAGATCCGTTATGTATTATATTTTCAGAATACCAGAACCCTGCTTCCAGTGTTAGCGGTGTTGATTAAAGCCTGGTAACCTCCACAGGAATTACATTTACAGGCACTTTAATGAGACAGAAGCTGCTGAGCTCAGTCTTTACAGTGTGTTTACTCTCTCACATAAACACATGGGCTCTCTCCAAACTGGAGTAGTGGGTACCATGAGGTTACTGTGTGTTAATACATTTACAAAGTTTTAAAAGTACATAAGCTAAATATGCAGAGGGCTGTCGAATGGGGTTTTAATAGGGATGCACTTTATATCGCATTTGAACGGGAAACAAATTGAGTTGGTGCACTTATCCGCAATTATTTTGGAGTTGCTTACAATATGAACAGAATCCTACGTTTAAAAAATGTATATCAGAAATCCCAATCACAGTTTCATATTTTTTTTCCAAAATCTACCCTGGCTACGTAATTAATTGATTGAAAAAAATTAAACGTTATCCCTCTATACATCTATAAATCCAGTCTAATGTATTTACACAGCTATTTTCCAATCCACTCCCCTCCCTCATGTCTTTCTCTTGTCTGCATGTTGAGGTAATAATCTTGCGTGAATGCCGAGCAGCAGCTGACATTGATGAATGGTGAATGCTCACGTCTTTATAAACTCCGCTCTGTCTCTGTCGGTGCGAGATACGGAGGATGCCTCTGTTTCCATGGTGACCGCATCCTGCTCCTCAGCATCACTTTGTTCAGTCACAACACAGACCACAGCACAGTACTGGGTTAGAATGCCTCAGGAAGGATATAATATGAGAGTTCATTAAGTTTTATGAGTGATAGGAGCTCAGGAGGATAAGTTAAGGCTAAACCAGGACTAAACTATAAATATATATAAAATACCCAGATAATTAAACTGATACAAAAACTATTACCAAAACTACATTTGAGCAAGTATCTATATTGAACACAAAGAAGACACAATTGGAGCTTTTCTGAATAGATTTGAGAAAGATTAGTCTATATCAGAACTTATATAAGACCACATAAAAACATATTATAATATAGCTAAAAATACATACTAAAAATGTGTTTTTACCATATTTTATGTATCAAAATTGGTATCAAGTATTGAGTCTTTTCCTTAGTATCAAAAACTGAGTTTGAAATTGATTATGTCAGCAATTCCAGGGGCAAAAACATGACCTGTAGCTCTCAACTAGGATCTAAACTCAGACTAGACCAGGACTAAACTTGGCCTATTTAAACTGATTCTTTTTTATTATGAGAATGACAAGTTTTGGCTTATGTTTTTCAGGTTGGCTAACACCTTTTCTATTCAATTCCGCAGGACAATGGACAACCAAAAGCCTCAGTCCCTTAAAGTAATAGGAGTTATCTTGTTTTAGTTCAAAACCTCTGGCATGATGAGTGATACTTAAAACCAAATGAATAATAATGCTTATGTTGTGATTATGTGCAATACTAAAATGTCAAACTTCAGATACTAAGGGAAATATATCGAATGTCATTTTCAACCCAAATTAACAGTAGTTTATTTCATTTTTCTCTGTGATCTTGTACTAGTTGTGGTATAGACCAAGAGCTTTCTGAATTGTGTCCTATTTAGATAATTTATTTCAGTATTGATACAGTATTTATAGTTCTAGTGTCTTGTATCCTGTTTTGATACTAGTTTTAGTATCGATTAGAATCTGGGTATATATCAAGCCTACTTCCTCCCTACTCTGTTTTTGGTTCCATTGATTTCCGCTTTTATCACATAAATTGTAGTACAAATATTTCCTGGGAGAGCAGTGACCTCAGCAGTGAGTGGACTTGAGCGATCCTCAAACATCCAACATGGCACAGGAGATTTGACCTCTCACACTGTTTTCTAATAACACAGGGGAGAGACATAGGAAGTGGGTGAAAGTTAAAGAGTGGAGTAGGAGGAATGATTGACAGGGTAAGTGTTTCAAGGACACACAAAGTCGGACTAGGTAAAGAATGTACAGGGGAACTATAAGGCTGAGGGCAGAGACAGAGAGCAGTTATGAAAAAGTGATGTAAAATTGTATAGTTGCTGGGATTGGACTGTAAAAGTTTGTTTATTTATTAAATTTAACTTTCTCTTGAAAGCTGTCTTGAATTGTCCAGTTTTAGTTTTAAATGCTTGGTAACTAAAGTTGTTCGTTAACGATCAATGAACAGCTCTGAGTTGTTGTTGTTGTGCCACTTGCCACTTAATGCAGACTTATTATGCAAAATGGACTTTTTAGAGCTTTTAAACATGTTATAATTGTTTCTCCACACGATTTACTCAGCCAAAGTTGTATTTGGAGTGGTTTGTGCATGTTTGAGCAATCTTTAATCACCACCAACATACTGTTCTTTACTTAGGTCGTACTCCTATTTTATTTTTTGATATACGCAGGATTCAGAAGCATTGCATACTCATTTTGGTGCAAATTAAACTGCTGCTTGCTAGCGTGATCTGCATCTACCCATTGGAGACGCTGACTCTTTGTTGTGGTGACATTTACAACATCAACCCCCATTGGGCACTGCAGTTTTGTAACGCAGAATACAGGTTTGAATGCTGCATATTTATATTAACTACATTTGCGTCTGCAGTCATGAAAATATAAAAAAGTTTTCTTACTACTGCTCTGTTGTAACAATCGGGGTTCTTTTAGGTTTAAGTTACCTGAATTAGCCAATTTCCTTGAACTGTTTTTAAAATATAACACACCAGTACAAATTTTACTTATGTTTTCTAAGTGCCTTTAAGTAAGGTACTTAAAGTATGTTGTCGTATATATAATGACACGTATGTTCATAGTGAAGATATATAAAAGAGTGACCTGGTTCTGTCTGCTTCATGTTGAACTCATTTGAGCCCCTTAACTTCCCTCTACACTTTGCACTCTGCACTTAGCGTCTGCCACGGTGGTTGTGTCTGTACTTCCTGTGTGTCCTCCAAAGTACAGGCTTTAGACATGCAATTTGACTTTTTAAGTTCAACTACTCTACAAGTTTTGTGAGTGAATAGGTTTAAGAGAGGCTTCACAATTTTTGGGGAAAAAGTTTTTTTTTTACTTTTCAAATCAAGATTTTATACTTAGTATACATTTTCAAACACGCATAGATCTTTGAAGAGGCGTGTCTTCAATAAGAGTACATAAAAATACATGGTTATCAATCAATTTTTTTATTTATTTAACCCCATACTGTGGAGCATTTCAGATAAAGCACTAACATTTCCTTAGAGACAAGCAGGTAGCGGACACCTTACCAGAAAATATGGTTGGGTGATTTGGCCAAAAATGTAAATGTAGATTTTTTTTGCACACACTGGACAATTACAATTTTAATCAATTTTAATCAAAGTCAAAGCAGGTGCTGCTTGTCTTCCAAACAGGGTAAGCTCTTTACATTTTCACTCTTATCTTATTATTTAAGAAATTGTAAACTACCATCAATCACATTTGTGTATAAATACAATCTAATATTAATATTTTAAATTACAATGAGATTTTTTCATAATGCCAATTGTTTAATTGCACAATAACCCCACTTTGCAAGTAAGAAAATCAGGAGTTAACCTAATTCATAAGAATCCTGGATTTCATTAGTTTGCAATTTTTCAAAAATCTTTATAATTTAAAACACAAATTAATCAAATGAGTTTGATTAATTGCCCAGCCCTACCAGAAAAGCACATTATTATTTTTTAATTGCAATTGTGCTAAACAGGTTTTAAGTTCATGGTCTGAGAGGTGTAGGTAATTCTAAATTCTCTCTTCTAAATGAATCCACTTGCATAACTTGCACTTAGCTTAGAACCAGCCACTCCATTAGCCCTCCTGTTGTCTTTGGTTTGACCCTCTTCAACCCTTGGACTGAGAGTGCAGATTAAATGAGGGTTCTGTGGGAAATGAGGAGGACTGAGGTTCTCATGAGCTGGGACAGGACATAAAAGGACAAAATAAAAGGCTACTGCATGGATCAGTATTATTGACAGAAGTATTGCTAGTACACCTTAAAATTATTTAGCCTGATCTGAAAGGGACACATTCAGTAGATATTTAAGAGCGGCTGATGCAGGGCTTAACAATTTGGGAAAAATGTCTAATAACAATTTTTCTAACAAGCATGGCAATTGTGATCAGAGTTGCGATTTATATATTTTTAATAAAATTAACTTCAAGGTTCATATGAATTGACATATGAACTATAAAAGTAATATGAACTGACTAGATTTCAATACCCATCTTTTTGGTGTCGCAAGGATGGGGTTAATTGAGAGAAACCCAACTGGTGCTGATGAATGAGAGGAATGTTGCCTTCACTGCAGTCTGTAAAAGCCAGCGTCTCACATTAGGACAAAGAGTGGACAGAGAGTGAACTGATTTAGCCTCTGCAGCCTCCACTTCTGTACAGTAACACACAAAGAGTTCTATTGAGTTGCTCTATACAAAGGACAAGACATTCTGCATCATCAGGGCCATAAAAACTTGATGTTAACTTTAAAAATATCAAGCTACAAATATTCAAGGCTTGTAAGACATTTCCCTACTACTTCAAAGTTTCCTAGTAAAAGAAAAATCAATTCTGTCAACTGGACAAAATTTTTTAGAGCAAAGACTTTTAGAGATGTGCTGCTCACCCAAGCATCTTGTTCAGTTCTGGTCAGATCACTGCTGGACATTTCCTTATATTTGAAGGGAGGCACTGATTACACTGAAACTAACGCACCTGTTTACAGTCTCTGTTGCCTCTGTCTGTTGAACTACATTAAGTGTGAACTGTGCCTGAGTCATATTGTGCATAATCATTCATGCCCAAACGGACGCTCTCACACCTCTTTGCATACTGGCTAGCCCTATTGTTCTCCTTGTTTAGGTTTAGGTCTGAGGATGGAGTTATAAATAAGAGATAAATGATGTTTAAGGCCACACTCCTGTTCAAAGATGGATTGTCTTTTCTAGCAAAATGTGGCTCTTTAACTCCCCTCTCAAACCATTTCTTTTCTTTGGCTAAGATCTGAACCTCACTATCTTCAAAGGAGTGGTTTGTGGCTTTGAGATGGAGATGTACAGCGGACTGGGGAGCTCTCGTGACGGTGTTGGTACATTCTCTTATGGAGTGACTGTTTCTCCAATATAACGCTCACTGCACTCTTCACTACACTGAATGGAGTAGCCCACATTGCTTTGTTTGTAGCTCGGGGATTTGTCCCTTGGGTGGACTAGTTTCTGTCTTAAAGTGTTTGTAGGTTTGAAATAGGGTCATGGGTCAGTGGATAGATATTATAGAACAATCACCTAACCATTAACCATTGTGAGATTGTGACAATGCCTTGGTGGAGGTCGGTCTAAGTGTTACCTGGTCCCTCTGGCATTGTATTTATTACCTGTTTGACCTGGTTTAGAATAGGTTTAGCCCTGCTTTAGTCCTAAATTAGTTCTGGTACAGTTCCTCCCTAGTTTAGACCACGTTGCTGCTACCTCTAGTTTAATCCTGTTTAATCTAGTCTTAGATTATTCCTAGATTAGTTGTGGCATTTCCTTTGGTCTATAACAAAAAAATCTCTTTGTAGGAAAAAATTAAAGGGTCTTTGAGAGTAGAGTTTGAAATCCTCTAATTTCCTCCAGCCCTGAGAGCACCTCTTTGTTCCCAGTCACTTCTCTGGGTTATAATAGTTTGTAATGGGGCTGTTGAAGGCTGCAGTCTCTTCATTCTTCCTCTGATTCATCTGTCTAACTTTGGAAACACTGAAGAGGACTCATTTACTGCTGCTGCAATCTATACAGATTCAATACTTTATTAACTTTGAGCTCAGACATTTTCGGTGTTGTAAATGGGAATATTGCAGCATCACACTGCCACTTGGTTTTAGCGTGAGTGCAGTGTTTTGCTGTGATTATGAAGTAAACAACAAGTAGCATACTAACACATTCTTCCTGATTATTGAACGATAAAATGACCAATTCAATGCTGTCCATAGGATTCAACAAATTAGGACCGTTGCATAGTGGTTAACTATTTAAAATGGCATATATCTTTTGAATGGGAAAAAAGTACTCACAGTGTTGTATAACAGGAAGCTATATTTTGTCAGATGTATTATTGCTGTTTTATAATATACAAAAATATTAGAAAATATTACTGATTCATATAATTATTTTATTATATTTTATCACCTAAACCTTTTTCTAGTAAATCCATATCTTAGTTATATTTACCAGTTTTCATTCCCCAAAGTGCAGAGCAAGACTGACCACTTACAACTAATCTTAACTTTAAAATGTCACTCTAGACCTCTCACATTAATCTGACCTTTTTGTCCTTCCTGTGTCTCCGTAGGGCCCTGGTGTTTATCACACATGGAGCTGGAGAACACATAGGGCCTTATGACGAAGTGGCCCAGAGACTCAAGGAGCTGCAACTGCTGGTGTTTGGTCACGACCACGGTTTGTCTATGCAATACTGTATACATTAAAAATACTGGAAACTTTATTTTTATTCATCCACAAATAGTAAAATGTCTTGTCTTATTGTGCATAAAAATTGCTAAGCCTGTAGTGTTGGCCACTTTTAAAATGAGACAATGAGAAAGCAATCCTATTAAAACATATTGCAAATCTAATCACAGTTCGATATTTTTCCCAAATTGATTAACCCTTACATAATCACAGTTGAATTTCTAATTATATATTATTCAGACACTGGGTCAGAATGTTATACTATGGATGTGATTTTTGGTGTAATCAATGTGAATAATCGTAAGATCGTGATGTTTTTTCTCACAATAATCATTTGTAACACTAAAACTGTGACATCTCTAGATATAGCTGTTTTAAAAGTCGATTCAAGAACAAAAGAATAAATATGACTTAAAATACAAAAAATATAAAAGACGAGGGAAGTTGACTAAGCCTGATAGGAGCAGACCAGAGCTGATAGAAGTGTGAGATGGGGTGGTGGTGAATGTGACAGTGTTAATGGAAAAACCTGAACTGGATCAAGTCCCTGAAGGCCACAGTCTGAAGGAAAGTAGCTTTAATTTTTTGTCTAGTACAGGATCTGTTGTACAACTTACAGTAATATATGCAGAAAATGCCTTAGCTAGCCCTATTAATAGTTGTATACAAAACACCTGTAGAGTGCACAAGACCTGCATCTGACACAGTGAAAAAGAAAGCAGTTTGTAATGTTAGTGATTTGAGCTTATAAAGAAACTAAATAAATTAACCACAACTCTGTTTTTGATGAAGATACAACAGTATAAATCTGCTGTACAGCGCACCAAGCATTAATTAGATGCATCCAGCACTCATCAGTCTCATTTTTACCCTTAGTGCTGCATTTACAATATAGATGTACTGGGCCAAGTCTTTTAACTTTATTAAATGAAAATTAATTTAATTACTTAATTAGATCACATTGTAATCATTTAGACTCAGCAGTCTCATAAGCGCTGCGTACATTTTCACATTTTCATAAAAAATCCTTACAAGTACATGGTTTTACAGTTCTCTGCCATGTGACGGGGAGAGGGGCTATGATTGGTTCAGAGGTCGCCATGGAAACTGTCTCACCTCCATCTCGGCAGCATCACCTGTGTTTGTACACACAGTGAGAAATTATACTGGGAAACACGGTAGCTTTAGTGTATATATTTTTTCTTTTTTTCATGTGGGTATTTTAATCATACCCACATGAAAAAACAGGCTTAATCTAGAAAAAAAAAAGATTACTCGATTACTAACTAAATGAAATCTACTGGCTTAATTAGGTGCTTACTGGAGTATGAAACAACTACTGCTGCTAACACTATTATTATTACTGCTATAACTGCTACTTTTACTACTGTTGCTTTTCACTACTACCATTACTATGTAACTTTTATGCTTTTCTCTGTCCACCACCAGCTTGTCTCCATTTTGCTATTGCTTTCCAGGAATATTCCACAGTATTGGCATTTAACTTTTCAACAGTACATTGTATTTTTTTCAATTTGGGTGTTTTTATTGATGAGGCAAAATATATATATTACCACAGATCTGACC
Source organism: Periophthalmus magnuspinnatus (assembly GCF_009829125.3). Taxonomy (NCBI): domain Eukaryota; kingdom Metazoa; phylum Chordata; class Actinopteri; order Gobiiformes; family Gobiidae; genus Periophthalmus; species Periophthalmus magnuspinnatus. The sequence continues at coordinate 17,261,822 of NC_047132.1, forward strand.
TGCAATGTGGCCCCAGCAGGAAAGTTATATATTACACCTTTAAAGAAGCAAACAGATGATCTAACAGTGTTGTCTTGTTGTTTTTCCAGTGGGTCATGGGCAGAGTGAAGGAGAGCGCATGAACATCAGAGACTTCCAGATTTACATTCGAGATGTTCTTCAGCACGTGGACCTGATGAAGAGCAGACACCCAGGCATCCCCATCTTCATAGTGGGACACTCTATGGTGAGTAATAACCAGGGTGATGCAATTAATAGAATTTTGTTTAAGATTCAATAATTTCGAATCATCCGCTTTTGTGTTTTTAATCAAGAGGTCTATCCATGAGTTTCAGAATGATGAAAAGTTCAAACTGTTGTAGCAATTAACATTTCAAAACTAAATTTTATATATTTTGAATGGTTAAAATGGCACCATATAACAAGAAGCTGAAACACATGAATACCCAATGCTTAGTGCAGTCTTCAATTCAATTTATTTTTGTAAAGCCCAAAATCACATCAGCAGTTGTCTTTTAGAGCTGAAGATGAAAATTGATTTAGCCAACAGAAAGTTAGAAAATCATCAATGAAAGAGAAACAGACAAGCAAATTAATCAGCAGAAAACAAGCAAATGGATAAATGTCTCAGAGCATCCCCCTCCTTCTCTGCAAGGAAAAACTCAAAAAAACACAGTGAGAAAAAGAGAAACCTCAAGGACAATCACAGTGAAGAACAGATCCACTCCCATGAAGGGACAGGCTGCAGATGTGTCCAGGACTAATGCGCATCCATTTACAGATTGAATAGACTGTAGGGCCAGAGCTCACTCAACTAAGGGACAGAGGGAGGCCCACCCACAGCAGGGAGCCACCTCAGCCAGGCACCAGGCCATGCAGCCAGGCGAGGGAATTGAGGGTCCAGGTCCACAGAACAGGATCAGGGCACAGGAGGGGATCTAGGGCGTCTTTGGAGGGCAAAATTTGATTGAAAGTCTGTATTTTGTCGGATTGAACAGCCCTAGCACTGAGTAGGGATGGATGGGCAGTATTGACAAAAATTAACTACTACTGCCACCCTGAGTTAAAGGTGTAATGGAAACTAGACATGGGTACACTGGCTATGTTTACATACACACCAGAAATCTGATCATAATCTGATTTCTGGAGTTATCAGATTATTGAATTGTCAGTTACATGTGATGGGAGTAATCTGATTTATTTCAGATTATTCACATCTGTGCAAGATTTGACAAGAAAAAATCTTCCAAAAAAAAGTGTCAGACAAAAATAAAAGATAAAATGTTAGATTGAAATAGTTTTTATCCATTGACATGTTGTTCCTTTGGCTATAATCTTCCACAATATAGCATAAAATTCATCTCCATGGAGAATGTTCCATAGTATTTCCATGGAATCATGCAGGTGACACACAACCTCGAGAGAGTTGCATACTGTACCTTTAAGTAGTGTTTTTTATTTCCATTATTATGTAATATGTTATATTGCTCAGTAGAATCCTAAACTCTTTATAAGGACACCCCTCTCTCCTCAGTTCTTCAGATCTCTCTAAACATAAGACCCACAGAGCCCTCTCTCTCACTCCTCTCTCCCTTCTCCCCCCATTAATTGGCCTCTGTGTTGCTCTGAATATTCATGAGACAGAGGCCTGCACTTAACAAGGCGCTCTAAACTGTTCCCACAAGACCAGAAAGATTAGACTGGAGAAAACCCAAAACCTAAATAACACTAGATTGCTTTTTAAAAATATGTTTTATTGAAATATTTAAACTAAACAAGGAGAACTAAGAATAAAGAAAACATGTTACGTAAAATCAACCTTTATTAGCTTTTCAAGAGGGGGTATTATGCAAAATCGACTTTCTACCATGTTATAGCATTGTTCCCTTATCAAAAACACTCCTAAACTGGTTTTATGTCGGTCATGCATGTTTGAGTAACTGAGCTAAGATTCTGTCTAATGCTCAACTGACAAACTTGCATCATCTGTGCTTGCGCGTGACAATTTTCCATAAATATACAAAAGCATGATATAAAACAACACTAGAATGTCACAAACCTGATGCAGTTGCAGGAGTTTCATTAGTGGATTGCATGCCGATTGTAATGTGATAGGGGGGTGATTAGGCATGAACAGCAAAGGGAGGAGAGAAACAAAAAGAAACAAAAGTGAAATTTATGAAACATGTTAATACATATAGCAATATAGCATTTGTTCTGTGTTAGCAGTTAATACCCCATACAAGTCTAATACCACTTCCCATATTATAACAGTCTGTTGTACTTTGATAACTGCATGTTTGAGTAATCTTGTATTTATTTTTTATTTTTTGCATTGTAGCACTTTGAGATTTGATGTCAAATGTAAAGTGCGTTATAAATAAAATATATTATTATTATTATTATTATTATTGTCCTGCATTTGTGGCTTGAGTGCTCAGAAAATTTACCCTATTTCTACCCCCAGCTTTGAACTAAATACCTGGAAACAGAGCATGTCTTAAAAAATCCTATTTCAAGCATCAATTGAGTAACTTCAATGGGACAAAACAAGACATGGGACGATATTAAAAGTTTGCGTGATGATTATCTTGCCCAAAATAACTGCAGTTAACGATTATATCACGATAATGATTAAAGTTGTTATGGATATGAATAATTATAACTTTAACTGAGAATATTATGGATGAGCAGGGCCATCGACTGAAATTTGGGGGCCCGGGGCAATAAGCCTTACATGGCCCCCCTGTAATACAAATTCCTAGAGGGTCCAATTCTGGGCCACTAAGACCCTGGGGCTCCGGACAACAGACCCCTTTGTCTCCCCCTGTTGACTCCCTTGTGGATAAGTCATTTTTGCTGCACATTCAGGTGATATAATGGTGATTATCTTTGTTGGCGATTATCACAATTATATAAAATGTCCCACAAACGATTATTGTCGACCCTTTTTATTACGATAAACGATATTATTGTTTATTGTCCCATCCCTAGATAAAACACACCATTGCACATATGAGTGGAATTACACACAGACAAGCAGGTTACTATGTCCATTGAGTTGCTAGCGAAACAGCTGAGGCTTAATTTAGCTGAAATGAGTGATCATACAGGAGTCAGCTGACTAAAGGACAAATCCTCTGTTATATCACATGACCTCTTGTGTCACCTGATGTCTGGCTTAAGAAAGAACTGTGGCTAATGTGATAAGTTTCTCACACTCACTCAGAGAACATAAGCGGATACTGTGGGCTCATCATTACAGAGCTACTGCAGACAAACACAAAGCATGGTTTTCATTGAGAATTTTATTTAGTTATTTTTGCCTAGTGTCAGAAGAATTTGAGATTTGTAATATATGTTTTAATATCCTATGCTAAACTATCTGTCTATGGAGAAAACTGCACTAAATGAGGCAACTAATTTAGTAAAAATAAATATAATAATAATAATAATAATAATAATAATAATAATAATAATAATAATAATAATAATAATAATAATAATAATAATATTCCTTGACTAATTTTGCTCAAAAAAAAAAAAGTTCAACAAGTTAGAAATCTAAAAATCCCTCTAAACTAGTCAAAATGCTTTCAGTGTAATTATCCTGTCTCCTTCCTCTCAGTGTTAAGGTTGTGGGTAAGACTGCTGATCTTTCTTCAAACTCATGCATGTACAGCCAGGTGGATAGGCAAATCTAAACAGCCCATGGTAAATGAATGAGGGACCGAAGAGCAGGCTTGTCAGATTTTGAGAACGCAATAAGCGACCAAGTCTTTGAAAAAACAAAAACAAAAAAAACAAGAGACCTTAGCCCTTCAAAAAGAATCCAACTAGTTGTGTCAAGCTGGACAAGAGTTAATGAGATGCACATATTAGCATGTTTATTATCAATAATGGCTTTAAAACATTAACAGCTTGTCGTTATTACCATAGACTGTATATGGCTATTACTAGTCTAAGCCTATTAAAGTGGAACTGATCACTAAATCTAATTTTTTCTCTTCTAAACTGTAAATATGATTTTTGAAAAGCATTATCTACTGTCCCTAGTAATTTGTGGCAGTTTGAGGCTTTCCGGTCAAAAACGTCTAAATTGAAGTTTATTCTGCCTTGAGTGGCCTCTGCAATTTCCAGTAATTGGTGACATCACTGTACAGACACTGGCAGACTGTAATCAGAGACACCTGGCTGTAAACAGGGTAAACAACTGGAAGTTTGAAGTGTAGGTACCAGTAAGACCAATGACTGTTCCTCATACCACCATCTCATACCTCACTCGCTTTAGTCCCTCAGGCACTACCCAGTTTAGCAGCTCTATTTGTAATGTGATTTTGGGTTGTAGATGTTTAGCGTCTGTAATGTGAAACAGAACTGAATCTTTTGGGATGTAAAAGTGCCTCTCGGGAGCAAGCCCAAAAAAACACACCGCAGGACTCTTAAAATTTTCAAGCGACTTTCCCAAAAAAAGCCCAAAGCCACTATAAACAAGGGGACTTGGCAACTATGCAGAATAGGGGCCTCTCTGGACCGGCTTACAGGAAGAGTCAACCTCATGGGTTTGGCTCCACCTCTGGGCTGTTTCCTGTAACCTGCTGTCTGTGTTTAATGCAGTTTAATAAACACAAAGTATTTTGAGTGCTGTGTTTGGAGTAGTGTTCCTTTGTATAAATCTGTATCTACCAACAGCTGAACTAACACAACAGGAATGCTGTGTCCTCTTCCTTCACCCCTGTAAACTCCTTGTCGTCTTTGACTGCATCTACAACACTCTTTATAATCGTTCTCTAGGTTTCTTGTTTTCTGATAGTTCTTAGCATTCTTCATCCCATATGTGTTTACTGATAATGTGACAGGGCTATATTTATAATCTCATGGTACGATACTACCACAGTATTAATTTTACACGATACGATATTTATTGTGATATTGTGGAAATCCTACCAGAATTGAAGAATTATTGCTTTTTTCATCTTTAAAAGCCTTGACAAGACTTTGGTGCTATATTACTGTCATATTCCAAAGTATTAAGATTGAAAAGTTCTTTAGAGCAGTGATTTTTTTCATACTGTCTGCATTGAAATGGAACAAAGGATCACGGTCTATGTAGTTCCCTGTTGTAGCTGTTGCTAAAACATCAGAGAACTACATGCATTTAAGCAGAGGAGTATATATTTGGATATATTGTGACAGCCCACGATATTATTGCGAGACCTTTGACAATATATCTCAATATTTCGGTTATTGTTACATCCCTAGTATAATTAGAGTAAACCATTTTTATTTTTAAAAGGTATGAGCTGCAAAAGGTAAATGGCAGAATGAAGCAATAATTAGCCATAAAAGTTACTTATTCAATCCTCTGCTGCTCAAATCTTAGTGTGTTGGAAGAAAATGTAGATATTAAATTAAATATTGATCCCCAAAATGTATTGTTCAAGCTATCATTTATTGAACAAGGTTAACTTTAGACATTAACATAATACATCATTGATTGAAGCCCTAATATAAATTACAATATGTATAAGATCAAAATAATCTTGATTATTCTTCATAATTTTAGTTTCTTCACTGTCTTTTCTGTCTATATCTGTGGTCAGTCCAGTTCATGTTTCCTCAAAATCCCTGGTGACGAGGGTCCTGCTGTTTCTAACAAAGAGGCTTGTTCTACACAGAGTGGGGCCTTTAACTCTCCGCTCACTTCTCTGCTCAGACATAATATGAGCATAAAACCACAATCACCTCACATACGTTTTCCATCACTGTATTTCAATTTTCTCTAGTTTCATATTTCTTTTCTTCTATACATGTTATTCTGTTATTCTCGGTTTAAAGGCAGATTACTACAGATACTACAGTGCTAATAAGGTTACCTCAGTCTGGAATAACAGATGTTTAAATTGTTCAGACAAAGGAGAGACTTTTCAGATTTTTAGCCAAATACAGCAGCCAATTGACCCAGTTATTGTTATTATTTTTGGCTAAATAAATGTGTAGCGTCATACATATCATTTTCTGTTCTTGCCACCGTGTTGGTAATATTTATATTCCTTTTTGGGAAAATATCAGCTTTCTGCTCCACATCAAAAGTCGCGGGGACTTGAATGGATTAACCAGGAGCTGTACAAGATGGATTCTCATGAGTTTGAAAGCCTTGCGACAATCCAGGCTGCAGCACACTTTTTCCCACCATCTGCCATGATGAGTGAATTTCCCCCACTCTGAGATCAGTAAAGTTCAATAAAGGTCGATAAAGTTCAATCTTATCTCAAAAAAGTTGTAAAGTTGAATCAAATGTAGAGTGACAGTTAGTGCAGCGCTCTATTCTGAAACCAGAATGGACCGAGGTTTATTTTCCACACCATATAGGGGCATTTTCAGTTTCTCCTACATGCACAATATACACAGTTCTCCCCTGCTTGTACGTTTTGGGACTATTAATGTCTCGTGTTGAAAAATGTCTCTGTTAATACCAGTAAACTCAAACAATAGTGTTATTATATAAACAAATTTCTTGTCTTTTCTCATTATTACAGGGTGGTGCGATCTCCATCCTGACAGCCTGTGAACGTCCCTCGGAGTTTAAAGGAGTGGTCCTGATCGCTCCCATGGTCCAGATGAACCCAGACTCTGCCACACCCTTCAAAGTATGTATATAACTGCATAAGTACTGTACTACTATTATTCCTATAAAGTCATAGGAGGAATATACGACTATAAAAATAACTACAGTAATTGTATTTTGGTCATTGTACCAGTCATCTAGACATGTTATCACCATTATTTTAACACAAAGACGGTAACATTATTAGTTCAAAATGGCCAGTATATCAGCCTGATTGTTGCGTTTCTTAGTGGCTATCAACCTTAAATTTTCAGCACAGCCCGATATTTTGCTTCGGCCGTACTGCTGCCCATAGAATATGCATAAAGCCTTATTTGAACACAACATGACTACACAGCTCTGTTATAGATTTATGGTAAATGCTGTGAGTGAGTTTTTAGTCAGTTTAAATTACATATTTTGGGGTAAATTATCAAAATTGGCCCTACATTTCGTTCTAATAATATCTACACACCTCGTTGGCTATTGGTTTCTCTTTATTTTAAACAATCTGCTTCGGCATTGGCAAAGAAAAATAAAAATAAATAAATAAATAAACATTGATTGAATAAACAATTTTTTATTTTTTTTTTTACCAATAATACTTTACGTAGAAATTGTTTTGACATTGTTTGACAAGTCAACTAATTGAAAAAAATTATTAACTGACTACTAAAACAATCGTTAGTTGCAACCCTAATTGACCTTTTGTATTGTATATTGTGTATTTTGTGCAGGTTTTTGTGGCGAAGGTGCTCAACCACATGATGCCAAGTCTGACTCTGGGAACCATAGAGTCCAAGTGGGTTTCACGTGACAAGAAACAGGTCAGAAAAAAAACAAACATTGAAGTAGAAAAAAATACATAATGTACCCTCCACTAAAATTGGCATCTTGGATCAGGCCAAAAGTCTTTTATTTGGATAAGCATCACTGCAGAGGTTTGTTTGGACTTGGGCTGGTCAGAAAGGACTTTTTTTTAGTTTTCAAATAAATATGCAAAAATTTAATATCGAGTACATAGCATAAGAGAAAAGCTGCAAAAATAGCATAAAAATAAAATAAAGATAGTATGATGTGTTGTACAAATTCATATCTGTTTTGTGCAATGCACAAACCTCAACCAATTACAGGCATATTTTAGCACATTTTTGATGAATTGCAAAAATATCATCTGATTATAATCATAACCCCTTAACATTAAAGGTGCGGAATGTAACTTTTATGTTGGAGGCCATCTGCCATCTGCTTGTCGCCATGGAGATGTTATTGCTTTGCCTGGAATGTTCCACAGTATGAGATTAAACATATCTATCTGGTATTTGTTTTACATCTCCAAAATACCTTGAAAAACTTGGTGGTGTCACATCCTTAACTTGATGGAGATAGATATAATTAATTCCATACTGAAGAACATTCCAGAAAAAAATTACATCTGCATGATGACAAACAGGGAGTGGTCCCTCCATCCGAAGAGTTACTTAGTGCACCTTGACATAATCATTTTGTCTATATCACCCTGTATCAGAAAGGTTCCAGTGTGACACTGTAATTACCATCATCACCGCTCTTTGGATGAGTGGTGCCAATGTAAATATAGGTGCACCAATGTGGGAATGAACTGTTGCATCTGCTTTTGTCATCTTTTTACCTCACCTTACCCGACCTCCTGACCGTGTTTTTTCAGCTTACAGGACATAGCAAAAACAGGAAGTGGTTGTGTGGAACCACACTAACACAACAAAGCGCTCTGAGACCAGTAACATCTATGTCACGTCTCCATTATTAAAACAGGAGATTACCTTTGGACCAAAGTCTATAGTAACTAGACTATTGTTATGTTTTTGGGAGTGGAGCAGAAATACCACTGCTCCCCAAAGGTTTAGACACCGAAATGTGGTTAATGGAAACAATACGTCAGCCAATCAGAGAGCAGGAAGGATACGCCACGCGGATAGTTTTCAAGGACATTTTTATAGCTTTGGTTGGACAAGAGATGGGACTTTGGGATTTATGTAGGAAGAATCAAGGATGGGGTGGTTCAGATTTCTGGCACAAATTACAAAAAATCATATTCTCAAGGATATTTATTATTAGACCAAGATATGAAGCATATTTGTTACAAACCCGTGTAACCAGTGTAATGGGAAGGGCATCAGGAGTAAAAAACAAAACAAAATTATGACTGTAAGCTGACATGAAAAAAAAAAAGAACAAAATGCATTACAATCACATTAACCCATTCATGCATGTTTGTGCCAACATCATCTGTTGCAGTTAATTAAACAACCAACCTCTGGGTTAATGAGTAAATGTGATACTGTGTAAAAGCTTCATTAAACATTTTAATCAAAACATAAACTTAAAGCTCAAACAATGTTAAGTGCCAAGAAATGTCACAAGGAATTTACAAATTGTTTAAGATTTTGTTACAGGTCTGACTGTCAAGACGGCAATGTTTAGTTCACACCTGTAGGGCTGTGAACAGTGTCACATTACTATAGTACTACATTTTAGATACCTTATGTTCATTCTTTACATGCTGCTCAGTGTCACTTTGCCTTTGAGAGCTTAGAGCATAGACACCACAGCAGAGGAGTATATGTGAAGATACTCACTCATACGCATACTCACTCTGACCTCTATGCTCTGGTTTCAGTCAGTCTCCTGTTACAGTCGCACCATATCCACGCTGTTTTCTTTCCCGGAACTACACAATGTCACTCTAATCTACTTAAACTGATAGTGACAAACAGTTTTAAGCGTGCCTGCTAGCCCAAGTTGCCTTCAATATTGCACAGTATAATATTTAAACTTGTCTATCCTTGGAAAACATGAATTCCTCCTGTCAGCAGACTCGCATCTCCTGCTGGAATGTGTGTAGATAATGCAAACATTTATTCAGTGCAATCCCTGTGTTGTCCAGGTGGAGGCGTACGACTCAGATGAGCTGGTGCACCATGGCGGGCTGCGGGTGTCATTTGCGATACAGCTGATGGGGGCGGTGTCCAGGATTGAGAGGGAGTTGCCTAACATCCACTGGCCCTTTTACCTTCTCCATGGAGATGCAGACAGACTGTGTGACATCCGGGGTTCCCATATGATGTACGACAACGCCCCCAGCACCGACAAGAAACTCAAGGTAGACTCAATATGCTCCCCTGACATCACAACGTTATAAACTGACAATAGTTTAAAATTGTGGTGGAGGGCTGGTCAGAATTTGTGTGTAAAATTTAAGATAAGAGAACCTTTATTTGTTCTACGGGGGTAAATTTCTGTGTTGCAAAGTAAAAGAACAATAACAAAAAAATAGGCTTAAAGCTGCCATCTTTCAGTTAATTTGATTATTTTACCAGTAGGTGGCAGATGTGAAGTAACATAGATAGCATCTTGTGGTACAGATAGTAGCTTTAACTCTAACCATTTAACTAGAATATTAAAATATACTTTGCATTCTGACAGTTAAATTGTGCATCTTAATTATATTCAGATGTTTTGTCCTCGTTTATGGTTAGTTCTCTGTAATTACTCAACGTATCCACATTAAACATAGCAGAGTGATTGTTATCCATTAAAAACACTTAATGCTGCAAGTATAATATGATACATTTAGATTAGATTTTAGATTTGTGGTCTTTGTTTTTGGATATTTCTTTCAAAGACTGCAAACCACCCACAGAGTAATAGAGGCCCCTGCACCACATATATAGAATATGACATAATTTGCCCACAAGCAGGAAGACTGACAGTTTAGAAGAATGTGCGTGTTTGATTGGAGGGGCTCTAGGCAACAAATGACTGTCATTCTTAGCTTACCAGAACCGGGTGTGACTGAGGAGTGAAGTACAAGTTCACAGTATGAATCTCATCTACACACTGTTCTGAGTGTGTGTTTCTGCTCTGAAACTTCAGTTCCTCTAATATCAGTGGTTACCAAGGCTGTAAGATTAATCACAATCAAATCGAAATCACAATTAGCTACTACTGCAACTAAATATCCTGTCTTATTCTACATAAAAAAGTGCCTACCTTGTTTACATCTGTACAAACATGTTCTGAAATGTGATTCTTGTACTAGTTTGTCAGTTCATTTCAGTCTTTTTGTCTTTTCTGGACATATTTAATATAATTTTGAACAGAGAAAAGTTTTCAAATGACGGTTTAATGGATGATTTGTAATATTTTGAAATGAGAAACTCTGAAATTGACTGAAATGAAGCTTCAAATATTGATAAGTGTTGTCACGATACAAAAATTTCAAACAATTTCCATACTAAGGAATAGACTCGATACTTGATACAGATTCCAATACCATGATAATAAAAAACACTCCTTATTTAGACAATAGAATGTGATTTTCAACATTAAATCACAGTACTTTCTTTTATATTCCCATGTGGTCTTATATCTGTGGAATCCCTAAGTGTCCAGTAGGTTCCATAGTGGTCCTAGGGTGTATACTAGTCTATGTGTCTTATAGTTGTTCCAATACAGCTCAAGATCATTCTAAACTATTCAGGAAAGATTCACTTCTGTCCTGTGAATATGACTTTTTTAGTATTGATACTTTCTCAAATGAGTATCTAGTCCCGATACTAGTTTTAGTATCTATTAGTAGGCCTATCTGATTTTTGACACTTTAGCTACTACCACTACAACCTTAATTGATAATATCTTCAAATGAATAAACCTGACTTGTTTGTGTTTTTAATATTGCAGGTTTATGAAGCAGCATATCATGCTCTGCACCACGACCTTCCAGAAGTGGCAGAAAACGTGCTAAAGGAAGTGAGCACATGGATCTCGGAACGACTTCCTGTGTCGTAGGTCACCCCAATTAAAAGCTAACATTAACACTTGATTTTATATGGAGAAGAAGAAACAACACTGTCTGCTATACAAATATCAACTTAAATCTCTTTTTTTATTCTTTTATTTGCACACTAGTTTTTAAAATTCTTCTCTCTTGTGGATGATGGGGTCATAATAGCTTTGTTTTTTTGGTCAGGGTTAAAATGTGCAATAATGGCGTTTGAAGACTCCCCTTTGGGAATGTCGCTGGACAAAGGGGTGGTCTCCATGGTTATAACAGGTGAATTTGCATATCAAAAAGAGGGGACACGGTATCCATGGCAATACTTCCTGTTGCTCGGCGAGATGCAAATTAATTGGATTCCTCGTAGGGACAATTAAGTCTACCTAAGAGACAATGTCACTCAAAGATGAATTTATTCTGATTTAACACTGGCACAAATCAATGAGTTTTAGATTGACTTTTATTGTTTTAAGTATCAGAAATTCTCAAAAAGGCATCCACAAAAAGTAATGCCACCAAAACCAATTAATATAATGTACAATGTTATTATCAGGGTGCACTACTCTTTATTGACCACTAGAGGCTGGCTCAAAAATAGAACATGTAATCCTTAAAAGAATTTAATAGCCGTCCGGATCACATCCCTTGTACACCATTATAAAAGTGTTTAACATCTCCCCACCATTCCCCCGCTCTGTACGGTCGCCATGGCAGCAGCAGTCTTCCCTCTCCTCACTTTCTCTCTTCTTTTCACTCCTCTCTCTTGTTAGTATTTTCTCTCGCTGCTATCGCTCCGTCTGTCAGTCTCCCTGTATATATGTGTGCCCATGTGTGTGTATGTGTGTATGTGTGTGTGTGTTGCTCTTTTGTGTGAGATAATGAGCCAGAGTTGTGAACTGCAGCAGACTCATCCTGAATACTAATCCTAACTGCACTATTCAAAGCCTTCATGACTCCAGCATCCACAGGTTTACATGGGAAGAATAGGATTTTTAACTGCGATTATTACAAAACCAACTATGTTTCAGGTTAGATTCAACTACTATTGCAACTACTATTGTTTATGTTATGTGCACCTTGCTCATAGCATATACTAAAACATCTGTGAAAGTTGCCATCAAGAGTCACTGCATTAAATGTGCACTGTGTAACTTTTCTTAACTTTTTCTTTTAGCAGAGGGTCCATCACTTGCTTGTTTCTATGGAGATGTCATTGCTTTGGCTGGATGTTGCACAATAAGGCATTGAACATATCTGTTTAGCATTTATTCATTTACAGATGTTTTTATTTCTGTAGAAGTAATTATAACATAACATAATTACTGTGAGCCCCTCCACAGATCTAAACTGTAACTTAACCTGGAACATCACCAGCTTGTGTACATGGAGATAGATTTAAGGCTTAAAGCCATACTGTGCAACATTCCAGATACACCAATAGCATCTCCATGCAGACAATCCACCAGAAAAGTGGTGCATAGTGAAATGATAGTTTAGCAAATATATTTACTAAATATTTGCTTTTTTAAAATTAGAAAACTATTAAATTGCATTATAAATGCATTATTTTACCATTTCAATTGTTTTTATTTCTTTTTTACAGAATTTTTATTTTTTCATTTAACGTGGTCCTTTAAATCCTCCACATGTTATTGGTTATATGTTATTAATACCATTTTATAATAAGTACTTTAATTAGCCTTAATTCCTAATGAATACTTTATTAAGAGTGATTCAGGCTTAGTGAGTGCTTCATTCTCTAAAACTAACTCCTAATCCTTACCTCTTAGTTAAGTAGTTTCAAAGCCACACTCATTCTTAATAAACTATTTGTTCATTAAGTCTTTGTTCATACTTAAGGCTAATTAATGTATAGTTATTATTTTAAAGTGGTACTAAGTTATTTGTATAATTCAGTTTGATTCTAGTTCAAAATGTTATAGATTTAATTATAAAATAGTAGAGTTGCAGTAGATCCATTGTTCAGAATCATGGTTGGTTTTCTTGGTTTCTCTTTGACCCACTTTAGATTTGAGGTTGGAGTGTGAATCTTTGACTGTTACTGAAGGAGGCAGGGACTTTCCTCTCTCAATGAGGTTCTTATCGACTTTATGACTGTTTTTGGGGACAGGCCAGTCTTTTGTAAAACTGACTTTGCCACATTTTAGACACAACTGTACTTATATATCTGATACTGGGGTCAAGAGGAATGATCAGTGAGGTTTGAGAGATGTCGACCAAAATGCTACTTTGCAGTTATGACAACATGGATATGGCTTGGTTGTTGTTTTTATTCCATGTACCAAAAAATATTAAATACATTTGAAGATAAAATTATCCCTTGTATTAGCTATATTTAGTTTGGATTGCATTGCTAACATTAAAGTATAAGAATGAAATGAAGTAATAAAGGAATGAATGAAATTATGACCAGAGCTTCACTAACATTTCTAGTTTGACAATTCAGTTTGCATTTTGACATTTTAAAATCCTCTCAAATGTCACCCTTTCCTGCTTGACTCTTGTAGTTCCACACTGTACAAAGCTAGTGATGCTAACTCTTCAGTCTCATGGATTGTATGTATTTTACAGATCTTTAATGAACTAATATTTAGGGAATATAGGAGTATAGTTTGGTTAATGATCATTTAATGCACTTTTATATTATCATTAACTCTACATTTCCATATGGACCTTCACTGAATTGAAATGTCTATGAAGAAGTTGCTGAAGAGATTTGACAAGACATAACTACTGTTTTTAACTTTTATTTTGTGCAAAGAAGGATATGGTAGTTTGGGATGTATTTACTATTTTAATATTGCAATAGGAATTTCACTTATATTATTAATTCAGGGAATCTTGTAAGTTTTTGGTAACATAAAATAATTGGTTGATTTGAAAAAAATTAAATAAAAATCTAACAAAGCAGTTCAAGTTGCAAATGTCAATAACATGGACCTGAAAAAGCTTAGACTACAACATTTTTGGAGGAAAACTGAATAATTCCATACATCTATGTTTGTCTGTGCCTTATTCTCATGATGACTTGATGTTTCTATAATATTGTAAACATTTTGTGAATTGTGTCTAATAACACAAGGTGTCTGATTTTTAAAAATTACCATTCAGTTTAAAGTCACAGTATGTAACATTTTAGCAAAAAAATAGACTACGATAAATCTTTTTTCTAAGCTTTACAGTGCAATATAAACACAACCAAAATGAAAAATGTGCGTCCGTACTCTGAGTGGGCTTGCATCTCCACAAACCTAACACTTATTTCTATGAAAATGTTGTTCCTTTGGCTATAATCTTCCACAGTATGGCATAAAACATCTCCATCTCCATGGAGAATGTGCTGAAGTATAACTATTTCCATGAAATCATGCAGAAGACATACCTCCAGGAAGTCACATACTGTACCTTTTAGATCTTGTTTGTTTTATAAGATGTATTTAAGTGTCAAACCAAGGTAAACTTAACCAGGGAAACAGGATCAAAAACATCAACAATGGACCAAGAGTGTTTCAAAATGTCTTATGTCAGTGTATTTGTTAACCCAGTCTCAAGTTGATGATAATGAACAGCATATTGGCAACCGCTCTCAATGCTTTTATTAAAAATCTATATATTTTGTGAGACTGGGTTGGTTTGTGTCTGTCTAATTGTCATGTTTTTATATTTTCTGTTACTTGTATGCAACAGGACTCAGTTTGTGATGTTAAAGCAGATTGGAAAGGAATAGGTTCACACTGCATACCACCTAATAGAAAAACAGGCCATATCTGATCTAATTACATAGAAACTCATTGTAATAGCTCGCTGACATCACATGATTGAGTCTTCCATGTAAAGTAATACAGCTTCATTCAAAATAATATATGAATGTGTAAATAATGTAAATATTGTGGAATAACTGAATGCTTGAATGTATTAATATCTATATCTGACCAAATAAAACATGACTGTTCACAACTTGCTGACTTTGTTTTTGTGAAGTGTTAAAAGAAACAAATGATAATTACTTGAATTACTGTGTCCAATATTTTATAGATCTAGCCTCGCAAATGACGTCTTCTACTTAATTTGACTGAAAGAGAAAAGGAGATTATAGACAGAGCTGGGGATTGAACCCTCAACCTTCTTGCAATAAGTGTATTACGTAACTAAGCCGCTGTATATTTGGCATTTTACCGAGTGTCCAGCAGATGGCGGTGCAGGATTAGAAACGGCCCTCACTAAATCTTGTACTGAATGAATGTACTTGAATCTGTTATGAATGGATTTAGGCACATATAAATATGAAGAAAAATTGTTATTTGTGGATATAGATTTAAGCTCTATATCCAAACAAGTTATAGTTAAAGACGCACAATGTAACTTTTTCCTGGTGGAAGGTCCAGCAATTGCTTGTCCCCATGGAGATGTCAGTGTTTTGCTTGATTGTTTCACAGTATGGCAGTAATTATCTCTAGGACAATCAAGTGAATCCATGATAGACCTATTTACAAGCCAATTCTGTGGAGAGGCGACATCACTCACAGTAGAAATTGATTTTTTTGTTCGATTGTTTGTTTGTTTTAGCGAAAAATAAATAAATAAATAAATAACATACATTTTTGACATGTTACTGTAACAGCATTAGGCAATGTCTCCCACCAACTCACCTTTTAGTTTCATATATAAAGAATGACTGGTTTAGTTCCTCTTCAGCACGGCATGAATCACAGTCTGCTAATGTCAGAAGTACCTCTTTCTAACTGCATGTGAAGGCTGTCTATCCATGAGTTACAGAAACATTAAGTCCGTTTCCATGGCGATTAACATTTTTAAATAAAATATCATATCTTTTAAATGGAAACAGTAAGCCTAATAATTAATTCAGTCTGTTTTTAGTACAATTCCCCTCTTGTCCTGCAGAGGGCGCTCCGCTGTGTGCTTCCCCTCTCTCAGCTTTCAGCCAATCAGAGCAGAGTTTGAGGACTTAAACGTGGGCTCGTTGTGACCATGGCGACGGCTTTCCTCTGTCTCCGTGAGGAAAGAACCAAACTAGGAATGTGCTTATTATGGAAGGAACTGGAAGACACGGGAGCTCTGTGAAACATGTTCTGTGATACCGCCTCAAGACGTGTCCAGGAATAAATAAACAACAGAGAGATTGGCTATTCAGGGAAGATAGATAGAATTCTAGAGCAAAATACAGGGAAAGCAACAGGTATTGAGATCAGCGTACTGTTTTATTAAGGTTTACATTAGCGTTAGGGAAAGAGATAAGTAAGGTAGACAAATTAATTTATGTCTTTACAATCTTACCATGGCTTGAGCCTAAGCACAAAATGAATTCAAGAGTAACTATATATAGCAGGTATTTCAGCTGCAGAGTAAATAGATGATGGAGTAAAGAAAAACAACATTGCTTTAAAGATGCACTATGCAACTTTTCTGGCCACCATGGAATGTTTAAAGCAAAGAATGACATTAATTGTATCTATCTTGCATGAATTCAACCATGGGTGTTTCCATTGCTTATTATATACCTTGATAAATGTACATTCTTATACTCCTCATAATAATAATAATCTTAATTTAAGCATTAAAAAAGCGGATGTGCTAGAGGAAGCTATAATGAAAGACTACCCTGTTGTTATTAAGCCTATAAATGTATGGTGGCAAAGGTCAACATATTATCAAATGTCATCTATTCCTAATCTCATGCCTGCATAAAGATTGCATAATTTCTAATCTGATGATATAGCCTATCCCAATTAATAAATCCCATAGCCTGTGGGTGTGGTAATTTAACTAAACTAATATGGCTTTGCATGTAATCCCCCCTCAGCTCTTGTTCTAAAGACTCCTATTGGCTGAGAAGTCCCTGTCCTCACGTTCTGATTGGCTCCTATCGCTGTCACTCTCTTTAATCCCGCCCCCTTCAGCCTGTGGTTCATTCGTGCACGTTCCACCAACTGCGGAGTGTGTACAGAAGCGCCTGTCCAAGAGAGAGGATAGGACGAGACCCGTTTTCATTCATTTTTACGGGATTTTGACACGGTCTTCTGCTGCAAACCTGTTGGAATATCTCTTAGCACGTGCTTTTGTTGAAATCCGGAGGTGTATTTGTTTGACTTTTGCCGGATTTGCTGTTAACGTCCGGGGCGGCATCTTGCAGGGGAGCAGCGCGAACAAGTGACAAGAAATCAGCTAACAAATGCTTAGCGAGTTAGCCTGTTAGCCTCGGTGCTAGCCCGGTTAGCCGCGCCTCTCCTGCTGCCTGCCTCAGCAAGTCCCACCCTCCGTCACAGCAGCGTGGACGTCGGTCGGTCGTAAGAGGCTGCGGCGGTCAAGTGCTTCCCCCCCTTCTCGTCTTCGCTTCACTTATCAGCCAGCATTGCCGACCGACCGGATCGCTAGCGTAGGCAGTGGAAAAGGGGTGAAGACGAGAGCCACGCTAGCCTAGCCCGGTTCCTCGACGCTCGTGTTGCTGGATTATTAACCCTGACAGGTGGAGGGAGGGATCGCTGAGGGGAAAACGAGGAGGCGGATAAGAGAAAAGGAGGAAGAAGAAGCGGAGAAGGAGGGAACTGGCTGGTTTGGCCGGGGCAGATAAACGCACGTAAGTCAGCGGCTTCTCTTCCAGGCCTGGGTCGCTCTTGCAAACGATCAGCTAGATCTTTTTATATCAAGGTGTGCAGTGCCAACACAGAACTGAAGCATATACTTTGACCTGATTCTGCAGCTTACTTCTGCTTAGTTTAGATGTAGTTTGACAGGTTGAGGCGTTTCCAGACGTTAGTACCATTTCATTAGTGTCACTATTTGGGAGCAGATGGCCGTTCAGAGCAGTGGCAGAGTGGTTTTCTGGTTAGAAGTCAGGCTTTTATAATAAACAATTAGCACAATAATCATCAGAGTAGGATCTTGTGTGCAGTACTGGAGTGTTAAATGTGCCACACGTTTGGACAGCGGCCAGCAGTGGAGCAGCCGAGCAGTCCATTCAGCCGAGGAGTGATTTACGATGATGTGCACCCACAGAATCGCTAGAGGAAGCGGGTTTAGTGCCAGGTTCGGCCCATTCTCTCCACACCTGTCCAGTCATTCACTTAATACATACTCTACTTTACTGGGTTTCAAAAATACGACTTTCAGTGCTCAAATATGCTCTTGTAGTTATTCAAATAGATCCAAAATCCACATTTATTCCCATTAATTGCCACATGAAACACTTTACCGGTGCTGTTGCTAAGCGCGCATAGCAACCGCGAACCACCGGTCACTTTTGAGCTTTAGCTTGTTGCTAATCAAAGCTAACGCCAGACCGCTTCCTCTAAAGCGGCTAACAAGAGAGCTAACATGTTACAGAAGACTGGAATGAGCTTAGACAGCGACAACATCCCCATGCCACGCTAGATTTTTCCCCCATATTGAATATATCCCACTGGTTGATGGATTGAACTAGATATGTAGAGTCTTTCAGGGGCATGTAAGCTACTCTTCGGAAATTCAAGTGGAACTGGACAAAATGGACAGGCTTGTCACGGTTCAGCCCACTCCTTTGCCAGGTCGACCGTCAGCTGTTGCACCACGATTACACCAAACCAGGCCAGTGCCAGAGCTGATTAGCCGCTCGGATGCCTGGCGAAGTGGCTATCACACGTTACAGGGAAAGTGATCCTAGGCAGTAATGACAAGCCGGTCACGGTTCACTCTGTTCCGGCTACGAGTCAGACCCCTCCCCCTGCCCTGATCAATAAGTAAGTACAGTATGCATGGTGCCCTATAACAAAACTAAATGGCCCCACAGTTGGTTGTGTGTGTGTATGTGAGATGAAAGGTTATCTAGTTGGTCTAGCTTCATAGCTGGTCTAGCTAGTAAGTGAATGACTCATTTCTGCTGATCAATATAGCATTTAACCGCTGGTAATAAACCAGGGCTAGGTTGTCTCATAATGACCGCAGGAGTGTGAAGAAATTTTATAGGGAGTAATTTAATATTTTTAATAATCAGTTATTGGCAGCAGTGGAAAGTAACTAATTACAAATACTCAAGCTACTATAAGCAAGTACATTTTTGGGGGTAATTGTACTTTTTTAGATATTTAAACCTGTACTTGTACTTGAGTATAATTCTAGTCATATAAATGCAATTGGTTGCGTTTTAAATCATAGAAGTTACTGAGTACTGTACAAGTCGCAGTCCATAATATTGTATTTATGTACAATTTTGGCAGCAGTACTTGTAATTGAGTGCTGAAAATTTGTACTCAAGTAAAGCTACATGACTAATAATGTTCTCTATATATCACTAGTTATAGGTAGATTTTAGGGCTCTCTTTGACCAGTAGTTTGAAGTAACAGTTGGTCCACTATTGCTGGAGTGCATGTAATTCCACCCTGCATGATAGATTCATGTGCATCACCTGTTCCCCATCTCTCAATTTGCTAAGCCGTATTTGCGTAATATAGGTTTTATTTGTGTAATTAGGGCTTGCTACTGTGTAGTTTTCACCAGGGCCCATTATAATTAGATTATGTCACCGGAGTTCACTAAACCAGAGTTGTGCCAGTGCAGATTATCTGCTGTTGTGGTGAGGGAGAGGGACCAGTGTGCATCGTGGAAGAGCAAAGGGAAGCCTCTGCCAAAGATCATCTTAAACTTACTCCTTTTATATTAATGACTATTGACTGAGTTTTCTCAATATTTTCTAGCAATCGCAATTAGATATTTTTCCCAAACATTGATATTACAGTTAGATTTGTGATTTATGTGTTAATATGATTCTGTTCAAAGTTCACACTTTAAATGTGTTCAGGAGAATTAAAAAAGCTGAAATATAAACTGATAAACTAATACAAGAATTACATTTTGGAACATGTTTGTATAAAATAAGACAGGATATTAGTTTGAGGAGGAAATTTTGGCACTTGAAAAATTACACCCTTTGCCATCGCATCCATTCTAGTTGCGATTTCGTTTAATCTTGCAGCCTTAATGTTTTCCTTTATATTTTGTTAGTATAAGCTTTTACAATGTTGTCTACAAATTATTATTATTATTACTCATGTCTGTTTATTGCTCCACCCAATGTTGGTGACATTTTAAATTATACATGGTTTAATTAGAGCTTCCAACGCCAACATTCCAGGAAAACTCATGTTTTGAATGTTAAATTAAACTTTCAATGCTAAATCAATACTGAAGGATAATGTTTTTAGGATTGTCTTAATTTTAGGTTGTCTTCATATTTGCTGCTAAAAAGCATTGATGCATTCGTCTTGGTTTGCACTTGTCACTTGTTGCTGTAAGGTTATTTAGAGTAAGACTCAAAATTTGCCACAGCCACAGTCAGTACCACTTGGCTTAGAATAGCAAAATAGTCACTAAGCTTTTGCCACACTCTTTTTAGTTGACTAATTGACCGGCAGGTCAATGTTAACTACAGTTCTAATGACCTGACAGAGCTCCAGGTCAGTTATGTCAATGAAGAAATTGAGGAGCATAGTTGCAGTGGTATCGTTTACTATCCCACAATAATAAAGTAGGCTTGTCCCAGTGCTTAATAGCTTGCTAGACCCTGCTTTTAAATCTACTGCCCGCTCTACTGTAATGTGCATCCCTGCTAGCACTAGTTAGTCTGTTAGCTCCTGGGTGGTGTGTCGTGGCCTTGTGCCCTCGTGAGCCTGCTGTTATCTACCTCTGCACAGTTCTGCGTTCATATCACTGCGCTGTCAGACCCAAGAGCAGTGGCGAGGGGACAGAGTGTTCTGCCTCCCTATAGTTTGCCCTCCCAGGACAATGTCACTCTTTGCATTAGCGCAATCTCAATAACCACCAGCGCTGAGGGCTGCAGAGGTGTCAGAAGCTTCAGGACTGTCCGAAATGACCCAACCCGCCCTGTGTGTGTCTCCAGGTTTATTAGTATGCTGAGACCACGGGCTACTGGTAAGGTACCGGCATACAGGCAGACATAACAACTCAATACAGTTTGTATTGATGCTTACAAAGAGATAGATGAATATCTCAACAGCAGAATACATTCAAATTGGAGAAATGGGGTGTCTGAAACAGAAGTTAAAAAGTAGAGATGCAATTTTATTTATTTTGTATCTCATAACATAGGGCACGATAGCCATATGATACCTATACATTTTCTTTCTGTATCTGCAGAAGTATGACACAATTTAAACCTTTTTTTGCTGCATTGTTACTGTATTCAATTGTGAGGGTTGTATTGAACAATTCAATATTATATCAAGTATTGCTGTCTCCCTAGTAGAAAGTATACCTGTAGGTGTAAGTCTGGTAGAATATAACATTGATATTACAGGAGAAAGGTTTGCTGAAGCAACATTTGTAAAAGTATTTTTGGTTTTGCTGGTGGGTTGCGAAAGTTCTTTAAAAAAAAGGTATGTTATTGTCACTTCTCGGATGACTGAACTATCCACAGTACTATGCTCATTGCTTTTGTATCATCTTTTAAACAGGTATTACAGTAAGTATAGAGTGAATATAAACAGTGCTGACATTTAGTTTAAAGAAAACACAAACCTAGAGGGCCATGTTGTTAAGATGGCGGTAGTCCTTTCAACATTGCCTGTTGCCTCACATGATTTGTTTTACTCACTTAAGACCTGAGGGTGAGTGTGTTTTTTCCTTTGACCTTTATGTAAATCATGAGAACAGACTTATGACCTTTCGGAACCTTCCTTCATTGAGACCACAGTTCTACAGTTCTAACCACGTCATTACAGCCACTCCCACAAGTGGTCTTCACATAATTGATTAGCTATACATTTTCAAATTATTCTGTGCATGTTAATGTTTATTTGGACAATGAATTTTGGGATTGCATGTGGGAATGTGTGTGTGCTGTAGCAGAAAATGTCATGATTTTCTTATGGCATAGAGGTCATTGTTTTGACTTGATCTCAATTAATTTCACTTACCCTGTCTTTTCAAACATCATACTGTATTATTTAAAAAAAAAAACAAAAAAAACAAAACACTATTATCTTCTTTTAAAGAGTTCAAATTTAACTGATATGCTAGCTCTGCCCTCCCCTCACTGTCACAGAACAGTGACTGACCGATAAGAGTGTTTGGTCTTTGGTACAGGTTCATGCTATCTTCAGTGTTAAACTTGGCTGCAGGAAGCAGCAGAAACATGTAAAGCAGGTAAACAAATGCCCCTGTCTGACAAAAAGCATCTAATTGTGTTTGGTCATTTGGTCATATCCTTCATCATTCAATACTACCCTTAATAATGCTCTTTTGTATTGTGCTCTACAAGCTGGAAAAGCCTCTCTGAGCACTACTCTGGACATAAGCTCCTGGGATAGACTGACTAACTGCCAATCTGAGGCATTGGGCCCTCCGACCACCACCAATCACTCATGTACACACCACATTCATACTAGGAAGGTGTGGGCAGTGTGTCTTGCCCAAGGACTCAAAGACAGCATGCATTGTTTTGAGTCAGATTTAAAACCTATACCACTTGATTGTCACTTGACAATCTTTGTTCTTTTCTTTTTCTCCTCAAGGTTTTTATTTGTCCCCCCCCTGGACTTCTCTCTGATTCCACATAGTTAGCTATGATAGATGACTGTTTGTTTAGACCCGCAGGCTGTGTGTTTTACTCTGGTCCCAGGGGCTACTGTAGTGTCTGGTTCTGCCCTATTTAGAATGAATGCTGGTGTTGATGAATGTGTAGACTCAAGCATTTGTGCTGGATAAGCTATAAGAAGCTATTCATAGTATATGTGTTACTATTCTGAAAGCATTGTGAGAAATGCTGTGTGCAGTTATAATATTCATGACCTATGCCTTTTTTTTTTTTTTAAAGAAATGGGTTGGAAATAGATCTAGGAAATGTTAGTTTTTAATTAGGGATGCACGATAATATCGGTCACTGATGATTATCTGCCCAAAATACATTAATTCAGCCACTTTTCCTCTGAGGTTTTCTCCATCATCGTGCTCACTCTAAGCCTGGCCCCGCCCCCTGTTCCAGCCCTGGATCAGAGGCAGAGAGCAGACGACAAGTGTTTACATATATGGGCTTCTTTTACGTTTGGAGGAAAGATATTTCATTGAAACCGATTTGTAACAGCCTCACGGCACAGGAGAGAGGATACAGGCTTCTAACATTTAAGGCTTCTAACATTTAGTTGAACAAGTCATTTAAAAGTTTTCACCGCGATAATAAGTGAAAATCCCATTATATAGCCAAGAGTCTGGCAGGACGCATGGTGCAGCCAGAGAAATTTGCCAGTTTGAGTTGCTGCTGTGACCATGTGACCATGTGCTTTGTGTGCAGATGAGAAAACATGTGTGTCCTGCAGACATGTTTTACTAACAGCCCAATGCAGACGGACTGTGTACAGGACTGGATATGTCTGCCTCTCTCTTCTAACTTAATATTCATGCCACGGTCTATTCACAATACAAAGTGGCTGCTTTGAGTTTGTGTCACTCAGAATCCATTTCGTGTTAAAGGAGCTGCCACAATGCTGCAGGACTGCCCCTTTACCTTTGTTGGACAAAACCTGAAACCCACAGATAGAATGACTTATCTGAAGCATTTTGTTAATAATAAGGAAAATAACAATAAATACAATGTGACAAGAAGAATTAATGCAGGCCCGTATGAAACAATAGCAGGACATAATTAAATGACAGTATATTGAGCTTATGAGCAAGCTACATTCCAATACTTTTGGCTGGGCGACATGCACGAGGCTTATTTGTACAGGCATTTCTACAATGGACACGATGTAAGGTCAATTTCATCATATTTATAGCAGCAACATGCACACAGACAGTAAATCTAATTTTTCAGTTTGCACTCGTAATTTGGCCACAAGTTTCTAGAGAGGAGAGTATGATTCTATAAAGTCCATGGTTTAGACCAAAAAAAATTGTTAAACATATTTGTATTTGTGAAGCTGGGAGTCTTGAACATAATAATCCTGTTACGATCCGAAAAAGAAAATAAAAATACAGTAGGCACAGGTTTGGGGTGAAGATATCTTGTTATTGTCACTACTGGTGATGGCTTAGGTGTCCGCTGTGAACAGGAAGTGAGGGTACTCTGTGCACTTGCTCATCAAACACTGAACAATAGAAAATTACAAAAACAGCACCAGGTCTGAACCTGTATCTCAAACAACATGATAAATATGATAAAGGATTCATTTGTGATAAATTATATTAACAGATTTCCTTTGTAAACACATGCCTTGACTCCATGAGGATTTTCTCCTGAGGATATTTGCACATTATACTTTTCTTATCAATGAAATCGCAACAGATAAAAGAAGAGTCAGTGAGCATGAATACATTTTACCATCTACCATCTTAAAGGTGCACTTTAAAAGTCTGCCACCTGCTTGACTCCATGAGCATTTTCTCCTGAGCATGTTCCACCATTAAACAAATCTATCTTGCATTTATTGAATTATAGGTGTTTGAATGTCTTGAGGTACTGTTGAGCAATTAATTCTTACTGTGAGTAACCACCTTTACCATAGATCTAACTTGAAATCTTGTGGCGTCACCATGAAGATGGTATATTTAGATAGAAGTAAAATGTCATTCTGGGCAAAGCAATAATATTCCAGAAGTTGCCATAGACGCTATCATCTTCATTCAGGTTGTATTATTTTGCTGCCGATCTTGAGAGCAAAAGTAAAACAGCTTTATAGTCCGTATATAAGTCTCCAGAGAATCGGTACATTAGACTTGTTAGTGCAAATAAACATTAGACGTTTTATCACAGATCTGAAAGTGCCACCACAAAGAAGGCACGGTAGTAGTGGTTGGGGGTAAAAGTGGGCAGGGCGGTATAAGGTCCATGGAGATGAGTTGGTGATAAAGACTCCATCAGAAAACTTACATAGTGCACTTTATATTAAACATTACATTTTACTCACCTTAAACTCTAATCTCTTTCTCTCTCACTAGACAGTGAGTGGGCCGTGGACGCGTGAGCCAGAGCTATGAGTATCGAGATCC
The DNA here is from genome assembly GCF_009829125.3 of Periophthalmus magnuspinnatus. Lineage (NCBI taxonomy): Eukaryota > Metazoa > Chordata > Actinopteri > Gobiiformes > Gobiidae > Periophthalmus > Periophthalmus magnuspinnatus. The sequence goes on from NC_047132.1 coordinate 17,287,265, forward strand.
CGGTGGGGTTGACGGAGCTGCTACAGGGCTACACGGTGGAGGTGCTTCGGCAGAGACCCACAGACTTGGTGGAGTTCGCCGTGCAGTACTTCACCCGCCTCCGAGACACCCGCAGCCAGGACGGAGGTGGCACAGGGGCTAAGAAGGGTGTGGTGTTCGATGGAGAGCCCATGCAAACAGAGTCCAATGGGGAGGATGAAGACGACGACTCAGACTTTGAACGTGAGTACATAAAAATGCTTTAATACTACTGCTGCTGTTGAAGTTTGAAAATGTACTAAATAATAATTTTCGATGGTCCAGTGTCAAAATGTTTTTTTGTTTTTTTTTTTTTTTTGTTTTTACACAAACACGGTTGGTTCAACAAAGGTATTGAGAAAAGGACTATATTTTATTTTTTTTACCAAAGTGAAAAGTTAAGTTGTGTATCAGCAAATATTGGTTATCTGCAATAGCTTCAGGACAAATATTGTATATTGACATCAACTCAGAAAATCCATATCAGCCCATTCCTACCTATACAATAAAAAAGGGGAAAATGTCTTTGTTGAGGTCCAAGGTTTGCACAAAATGGAAATTGATTCTAAAATTGTAATGTTTAGGTTTTGAAATATCTCTTAATCTTTATTTGAAAGACTACACTACAAGTTAAAAAACTCTGAAAGAAAAAAACAAACAGTATACCTGATCTGTGCCTTCTAAACATCAATATATTATATTGTGATATAATACATTTCTGATACATCTCCCGCCTCTTACTGCGCATTAAACTTCTTGAGCCCTCTCTCATTTAGCTATGTTTTCATGTTTTTTATTCTTTCATTTGTTGTTGCCAATACCAGGACCTGTGATTGTTGAAAAGAGAGCATGTGACAAGTAGGTTTTCACACCATTTAAAATCCTGATAAATGATAGTACTTAGCTATATCACTCCAGTGGCGTATCTCTTGTTCCACTCAGCTGTCGGTAGTGCACATGACCACAGCTTCCCAGGGCTGCTTCACAATCACACAGAGCTCCTCTCAGTCAAAGTCATATGTTTGGGCCCTCAGCGCTACACTCTCTGAACCCAGTTACTTTTCAAGATAACCACCAGAATCGAAGCCTTATATGCTACGAATTGAAGATAGAACCATTTTATATCTTCAGGCTGAAATAAGTTGTAAAATTTGTAATTTTTTGTTATCTCACAAGTAGAATGAATGCAGCCCTTTGTATTGGTTCTTCTTTTCTTTTTCTTTTTTTTGACACGTATTGTAAGGCTACTATTAGCAAATAGTTGAGCGATTATTTATATTGTACATTGAGACTTTTTGAATACATTATCTCGCAAATAATGGTTGAAATGTGACTGAAGGCTTTTAGAATATTTACGAGTAATATATTGTTATTATTAATTATTGATGAAAGTCCAAAAGAGTTTATTTTTGATTTAATAATGGCAACATCTTTGGTTTAAAAATGTGTTTTACAGTGTGTACAATAGGCATGGGGAAAATATTGAAATTTGGCATCACGATTATCATGGCCAAAATAATTGATTAACAATTATATCACGATAATGATTAAAGTTACTGACAGTTTATAATTATTCATATCATGTCTTAAGTTTAATATTACGAACAGGTTCCATATTTAAACAACAGTGATCTAGAAGAGCTCATCAGGGAGACGTATGTTTGTTCTGCATATTGTGGTGATATAATGACAATTATCTTTGTGTCATTATAAACAAAATTATTGTTTATTGTCCTTACTGCATCACAATTGTTGTCAATTATGAAAAATTGTCGGATTTTGATTATAGCCCAGACAAGTCATGATTCGCTGAATAGTTGATTAGCTAGTTTATTGTAGCAGCTCTAACATATTGGTTAACACTAACAACTTGTGGATTGTAAAAGTTCTCAATGTTTGATTGTTTTTTTTAATTATTATTATTATAGCACACGTTAACGGAGTGCTGTTTTAAATTGAATTCTTGTAAATACAGTGGATGGGACCAGGGAGGGCATCTGATGTAAAAATTGTGCCAGAAGACTGTGAAAGTAACAGTGTAACGTTATGACATTGCCTTGCTTAGTCTATTTCTCTTTTATGCTCTGAAATCACATCTGTTTTTTGTGCACCATACAAGACCACTGTGGCAGAAGTGGTTTACTCCATTGATTACATAACATCCAATACAGTCAAATTCCAATCGTTTGAGAAAGTTTTGGAGCTGACAGGGAAAACTCAAACCTTTTTAATGCATCATAGCAAAGGCATGTTACCTAAAATAGACTTAAGATTTCTGGAACTGAACCAGGTCTGAACCAGGTCTGAACCGCATCCGAACGATGCCTGAGGTTCACTGATGATGCAAGAGTAAAATTTATCTCAAAATTAGGGATGCACGATAATATCAGTCACCAATGGTTATTGGCCGATAATGGCAATTATTATGTCACACCGATAATAATAAAAAAAAAAAAAAAAAAAAACTTTTTAGAAACCGATTAGAAGCCCAAAATGCACACATTCGGCCGCTTTTCCTCTGAGGTTTTCCGCCTCACTCTGAGGCCCAGCACCACCCCCAGCTCCAGCCTTGTGTCACTGGCAAAAGACAAGTGTTTACATATAGAGGCTTCTTTTATGTCTAGAGGAAAGAGAAACCACTTTGTACCAGCCTCATGACACAGAAGAGGGGATACAGGCTTCTCATATTAGATTTAACAAGTCATCAAAGTTTTAAGCATGTCAGTGAGTGAAAACACGAGGCAGCCGAGACAGCAACAATCTGTGCATTAGCGCTGTAGCTTGACCTGGATGCTATCAAGCTGACGGGCCTAGACTATGTGAGGATCTAGTTGTATTTTAGTTCTTAATCAAACTAGAGAAAACGTGGTGCAGTGAGGAGTTTGCCTGTTTGAGCCACTGCTTTGACCATATCCTCCGTGTGCAGACCAGAAAACACGTGTGACATGCTGACACATTTCACTCACAGTCCTGTACAGAGTCCGTCTGCATTGGGCTGTATGTGTCTGCCTCTCTCTGCTAACTTTATATTCATGTCACAGTCCATATTCACAATACACAGTGGCTGCTTTGAGCTTGTGCCATTCCGAATCCATCTGAATGAAAGCATGAAAAAAAGGATGATTGAACATGACTTATCTGAAGCATATTGTTAATAATAAGGAAAATGACAATAAAACATTTACAATGTGGCAAGAAGAATTAATGTAGGGCTGTATGAAACATTAGCAGGACCTAGGAAGTCTAGAATTAAATTATATTGATCTTATGAGCAGGTATATATATATGTATTATATGATTTGCTTTAGTCACATTTGGGCCCATAAACTAAAACAAACTAATAAATTAACCCAATTTTGAAATGTAAAACTTTATTGTTTTTACTTTATCGGTTATCAATGATAAACATCTTCAAATTATTGGTTATTTTTATTGGATGAAAATGATCGTGCATTATCAAAAACTTGCCTGGAAGGTTTTGTTTCATTCACACATGTTTGAGACAGCCCAATAATTCAGGATTCTCAATCTCCAAAGCTCAAAATGCTCTGTTCCACTTTGTGATGTTATGAAGCAGTAGTTTTCAAGTTTTGAGCTACCTTTTTACTTTTTGTTCATTAGAGATTGGCAATTCCAGGGCTGAAGCGGTCAAAATGATTTTAGTGAGGTTGAATGGAGTTTAAAAACACAGTGGAGCACTTCCTGTATTGCCACATGGCATCACAAGGTGGAACAGAGGGTTTTCTGTTTGAGTGAAGAACATGGCCTAAATATGCCCATGTGTGAAATGAAAACACAATTCCGGATATATTTTTGATGTGGAAACATAACATAATACACATAATAAGATGGCATAATATGGGTCCTTTTAAGATTCCCACTGTTTACTTTGAGTTATATTTGCCTAGGTTGGCCCAAAAAGCTGGTCCCAAACTGACTGAGCTAACAGCTGGTTTCTCTGGCCTGGTTCTGTTTAAAGTACTGCCGTACTCTGAGTAAGCAGCTTATCAAAGAGCAAAGAGAGTGTTTTCTGTACAAACTGTTGTACCTCTATGGCAGTTCTCATCATAAAGGCCAAATACCTCCAGGATTCAGATGATGACATGGAAAATCCGATAAATCCACAGAGTTTAGAGAAGTTGGTTGTGAGTCTGTGAAGATATAAAGATGAATTGGCTGTTTACAAGGGCCGGACGTGTGTGTAATGTCATTAAAATGATAGATTTGCGATATAACGGGACTTTAATAGTTGTCTTTTCCATAACAGAGTATGGTCAGTTACTTTTCAGGCCAAGATTCTCTCCTGTGCTCCAGACAGGCCATTGCTAATGAATGTGTAGCATTCTGAATTGAGTTCTATATGTTACCAATCTGTGATTCCTCTTGTAGAAAAAGGCATAGGAGGAAAAGCTGATTGCCATACTGTGGCGTTTTGGTCAAAGAGAAATAGGAAAAAAAGGAAAGAAAACAGATATCTTTCCCATCTTAAAAAAAATTAATAAATAACAACTTACTAAGTGCTTCCCTATGCTCTATTTTTCCAAAACAATATATTACATGGTTCTGCTAAAAAAAAATAAAAAAACAAAACAACAGTGTCATACATTTGCTGGCATCTCCATGTTTGTTGCGGTTTGTTTTGATTCTTCCCTTTTTTTGGCTTTTGCCTAAGCCACAAACATTGCCCTCAGTGCCCTGATATTACGCTGACAAATTAAATTCAGGCAGGGGAATTCAAGATTGATTCTCTTTGAGTTTGTGAACAATATATCGTGAGAATTTGAGAGAATCATTACTGTGCTGAGTAACTGGACTTGGTGTTTATATCCGCCCTGTGTGACTGTGGTCATGTCTTCTCTTGAAGGATGTTGAGAATTGGATTCCTGTTCTCACTGTGTATTTAGTTTAATGTAACATGTGTAACAGTCTGTAGTGTTTATTTAGCAAGTTGTTAGTTTACACATCCCTGTTTTCAAAAGGATGTGCGGGTCACAAATAGCACTTACATTTAATTGCAAGTCAAATGGTATTACTGTGGTGAATTTAGTACAGAAATGTTAAACAATAAATTGTTCTTGTTGAGTAAAAATACCTAAATTAAAAAAAAAAACATGTGAATACACCTTTTTTTTCTATGCATTCAGTCAGTTTCCTGCTTTATTCCAATTTACTAAGGTCAATCTGTTCTGTCCTTGCTTGAGCTTTCTCTCCTCTCTCTCAGCCCCTGGTCAGTATGGTCATCTTCACTTCCTGTTAAAGCCCTGTGTTCTCTGTAGGATTCTCATTGCTCTCTCTGTGCTTGTTGAATTGGTTGCAGGGAGAAAAGGAAATTATGTGTTTGTGTGTGTTTCCATCAGCTCCTTCCTCCTACTCTTATGTTTACTCTCATTATTGCCACCAGATCCATTTAAAGATTCACCGGTTTATCAATGTCCAGTGGAAAGCTGTGTGTATGTGCAGGGTTGTTTTTTTTCTGAAAATGTTCTTACTAAACACAAACAGCCAATTGCAAGACTGAACTACTGTAATGACTGCCACAATTTGATAAGTAAAAATAAAATGCTGTTTAAGTTGTTTATAGTTGTCCTTTTATATATATATATATTTTTTTTTAAACTATGGCAAAATCAGAATGACTAAATTCTCAAAAAATAGTCTTTGTAACGTATTCACAAGTATTTCCATTAGGGCTGCAAGATTAGTTGCAATCTAACCAAAATCTCACTTTGAATGGATGCAATTGGCAAATTGCAAAGGCTGCAATTTTGCCATTATTTCCTCCACAAACAGCAAAATATCCTGTCTTATTCTGCCTGGTGGGTGCTAACCTGTAGTTTAGATCTGTAAAAACATGTTCTGAAATGTAATTTTTGTTTCATATTTCAGCCTTTTTATTAGTTCTTCTGGACACGTTTAAAATGTGAACTTTGAACGGAATCCTCTTATTGGACCATAAATCGCAAATCTAACCACAACTGCAATGCTTGTCAGTAGAATTGCAATTAATTTTATTTTTCTCTCCCCAAATAGCTCAGACATAGTTTCCATGTATTCCATGTAAAACCAGCCAAATAACAGAGATTCATGTTTACACAATGGAAATGTAAAAATAGTTTTGTCTGTCATCCAAAAAGCTCATCCAAGTCTTACACAAGAAGCCACGAGGTTAAATGCCTTGTTGAATTTGGTTCAGATTTCACAAAGCTCCTGATATCGTTGTATTGGCCCCTCTTGTTTCACAGCTGCTTTGAATTATCATAAAGAACTGAGCGTCGGTCGCTTCAGCAGAGTTCCCCAGTCTATTCAAATACCAGATAAGAACCAGCACATTCCTACGTTTCTCAGCTGCCAAACACTGAACAAGTTACGCCTCTTACTCTTGCCATCTCTGAGGATTTTGTATGAGATTGAAATATGCCATTCTTTACAAATGACAGATCTTTTTAGTTTTAAGAAATGTGATGGAAGATTTAGATTTTTGTTTACTAGATTGAGCCTAGAGTTTTAAAGTGGAATTGACGTTAACAAGGGCTAATGGTGTAATTGCAAATCAAAGGCAGACAATTCCTTTAAACAGCTAAAACTAAAGGCTTTAATCATACTCCATAGACAAAGATAAAACCAAGGACTACTAGACATTCCTGGGGACAGAACCTATAGACACCTAACCTTGGTTTTTACCTTGTTAGTCCTGCTTTAACCAAGGCCAAGACTATCCTTAACTCTGGCTTTGGCCTTTCAGCCCTCAGCAAAACACTTAATGTTTGATTCATATATATCAATGTTGCACACATTTTAGGGAACATTTTTTCACAACTGAAGACATTGCACGAAGAAAATACAATATATAGTGTAAATGCAAATTCAGATGAAATCATGCACATTATTTAATTAAATAAAAAAATCAAAGGCTGTTCCTGATTTTTATCTCTTCTAGTTCAGGAAAATGCCACACTCTATTATGTTGTAGAAGCAGCTATTTGCGAGACTGAGACCATTTTGTTGGGTGAAAACCATATGGAAGCAATTGCTAAGGACACACAATTTTATCCACTCAAAGATGTTGGAAGAGAAACATGTGCAAACTGTGGTCAGGGTCCAACATCGCTGTGAGAAGAGGGACTAAGTGGATGGGGCCAACGGTATCTTTTTGACGCCCTTTTCACCCACACTTCTATGATGTTCTGACAGTCAGTCAGAACGTCTGGTCCTCCTCTCCGGGTCTTTCTGAGCTGCCATGTCTTAGTCTTAATATCCCCCTCCAATCTCATTAGGCGGTTTATCTGTGGCCTGGTCAGTCCTCCTGTTTCCTCCAAGATCCTCCATCAAGAGCCTCCCAGACCAGCGTGCCGTCAATGAACCAAACCAGCTTACCACTGCCAAATCCAGTTCAGATCCAACTAGTCTCCTGGCAGCTCCCAGTGAAAACTTGGCAAACCCTTTCCACACTGTCTGGTCCGGTGACTGAGCGGTTAGCAGCGCACAGGCTCAGGGACTTATGTAATCCGCCTTACCTGGACTACATGCTCATTACATTTACACAGCACCGCGGAATAGACTTGAAGACCGTGCTGGAGCTTTGGAGTCAGTGAAACAAATGTAATTACTCCAATTTAAGTGAGAGGACATTTTTACATGGTCTGGACATGGTCTGGACATGCACAGCAGGAGTAGTACACTGGGAAAAGGATGTTGTGTCGAGACCAATGAGGAGCCTCAAGGATGTTGTGAAGGATATGAAGTTAATTCAAAAGGTGGGGCAAGTGCATTCACTGTGGCAACTCTAGAAAAGGGAGTTGCCAAAAAAAATGGAATGCCCTGTAATTATAGTAATACAGAAATATATTATGTTTTGTATGTCGCATTTAATCATGCATCGATATTGTGGATGTTCAAGCAAATGTTATAATAAAACATTTAAAGGTGCATGGTGTAACTTCTGCTTGGGGGTCTGCCACCTACTTATCTGCATCTCCCCTGTATGGCATATGTAACATATCAATTAATTACAGTTTTTATTTGTCAAAAATACTTTAAAAAGCATGTGTTCTTACTTTGCACAAGCTCACCTCTTCACAGACCTGACCTGTAACATGGGTGAGTGGTGTCACTTGCTAAATTTTAATGTGGTGTATGGCATACAGTTGCGTATTTCTATAGCTCCCAGTGCAAATTATGCATCTCCTCTTGAGAAATGCCATTTCATGTTGGTTTCAAAAATGGACAACAATTTAACTTCTGACTCATGGTTACTGAACACAGGTCTGTTTCGGTTTACATTATTTATCTGGAATATATGGCCATTGATGGTACCATTGATTTTGACTTTGTTATAATAATGTCATGACAAGATTATGTTACTAAATTAATTACTTGAATTAATTTTTGATATTAGGTTAATAAAATGCATCTTTCAATTAGAAAATGCCCATGTTAAGACATAAAAGTATGAATAATTTTGTGTGACTTGATCTTGTATACGATCTAACACTTGACCAAGGAAGTTGTCTTCACTTCAGTGCACCACATCGGTGCCTGAAATTAGGTTAATTTGGACACTATTATTGTGCCATGTGTTTTCAAACTGTTATTGAGCCCAACATCCTGATGGTAACAGCAATGGCAGTCTGTCCATTGTCCAGTAATGATGTAGCTCCTCTGTGTGTGATTGGTCAGACCAGACCACTGTGTTGTTATTGAGAAACCAGAGCCTGAGTTGGTCGGAGGGTCGTATTCCTAAGAGACCCATTAACCATAATTACCCACGGTGTATGACTCATCATCAGGGCAGCCTAACTAATATTAATATTGGTCTGAAAGGAAAGGAAATGAACTGAGAATTGTGTAGACCTACCAATCCAGTGTTCACGAGATCTAAGAAAATATTCTCAACAATAATAAGCAACTCTGAAATGTGCTTTTTTTTTTTTTTTTTTTTTAATTGGGCTATGGATTTGCATGTTAACTTAAGGTATTATATTGACCCTATAGATTTGCATATTAAAGTGAGCTGTTGAAGTAAACTGTGTGGACAGTGCTGAGGTGTGAAAAGTCTGGTTCTGTTGGTCTCACTCTGCTCTTTGTAACTTCAGCTGTCGGTGCTAACAGCCAATTTGGCTCAGAACCAAGCGGCCCAGCTCTTAAAGCTCTCTCAACAGGCTGCAGCTGAGAGGTCCACCACAACAATAGGTTATGTCAACAACAGCCATTGTTGCACCAAATGAACAGGAGACCGGTAATGGGCACACTGTTGCACAATGCTATAATTGGTATGAGTTTAGTTAAAGACCTATTGTGCCTGCATCTGCTGTATGGTTATAATCCATGACACACGTGGGTCATTGTTCTAATTTGCACATTTTAAATCGCAGTATTCATCTAAAATGACTTAATAAAAGAAACAAGTCTGCTGACTTCCGGATTAGAAAACTACAGTGCCCAGTGGGAACTGACATCGGCGTAAACGTCATCACAACAAAGAGCCATGGAGCTGTTGGCCCCTACTATGGATAGCTACAGATGACACTAGCGAGTAGCAATTTTTTTTTCATTTGTACTAAAATTACTATGCGATGCTCCTGAACTTTACACGTATCATCGATTAAGAAAATAAAATTGCAGAACGAAATGGAGAGCACTGGACATATGCTGGTGGCGATGAAAACTGGGATTAATCAGCAATATGGCATCTTGAAAATTGAAGATTAAAAGATTGCTCAAACATGCGAATCATGAACACGAATCACTCCAAAAACAACTTTGAGAAGTTAATGAGAAGGGGAAACACCTATAACATGCTTAAACGTTCTGAAAAGTCTACTTGGCATAATAGGTCTGCTTTAATAACAATTAGAAAAAAAGGAGTACAAAGATGTAGAAGCTACACACGTTATGTTCATGTAAACTAGAGTTTAAGATGTTATTAAAGGGGATTCATGTACATTTTAGCCTGCTAGCCAACCCAGATTTTTGTTATGGACATGTATTGGAGACAGAGATTTGACCATTACAGTCTTCTTCTATCTCCAGACAACAGGTACTAAAGATTCGATGAGATTTCATGTTTGTATATTCTGTACGAAATCAAGCAGAGAAAACGTTAACGGTGTCTGTGTTGGTCCTGTCTCTTGCAGCTTCAGACAATCTCTAGGGATGCACTGATTCATCTTTTTCTGTTCCGATACCCATTCTGGTACTATAGCTTTAAGTATCTGCCAATACTCAATGTGTCAGCCGATGCCAGTGCAGAGACTGAAAACGGCTATGTGCTATGCAGCCATTATTTATCTCTAGGTAACTACAGAACAACTTTGTGTAAAAAAAAATAAAATAAAATACACATTCGAACATTGAGACTACCAGGAAATAATCTTATTACATCAATTTATACCTCCAGCCAGGATATAGGCTACATTGATATTTGAAAGCCAATATCCAATCTAGTAACATTTTCATTATCAGCACCGATATCCGATACCAGTGTTGGTGTGTATCATATGAATAATGAAACACTGTAATGTTTATACTATTTACTGTTTATACTATTGTTACTGATAACATCTGCCCAAGCTACTCCAACAAAAAAAACATTTACTGTCTGTGTGTCTATTGATTGGCATTACCAGTATATTATGTCGTCTTTGTTTGCCTTTTTCCGTTTAATATTGGCTTGTTGTGTACAGAAGTGGCCCCAGACCTTGTCCTTGAATGGGGCTCGGGGCCAATGGCATCGCAGCTCATAGTGAAAGTGTGGTGTGAAAAGCGAGAGATAAGAGTTGGGTTAGAGAGAGTTCACGGCCTTGTTTCTCTGTAGGAAATTTGCACAGCCTTGGTATCACTGTATGCTCTATCAGTCTGTCCATGTGTTACAGTAGGGTTACACTTCTGACTGGGGGCAGAAAAAAGTGTAACGTATTGTATCTCTTTAGATTGTTTAAGACTACACTGGAAACCCACCTCTTCTCCTTGGCATTTAATACTAGCTGTTTTATTCTGTTCTTTTGCTCTGTATCTATATATGTTGTTTTGTTAACTTTATGTGAAGCACTTTGGGCAGCTGAAGTTGTTTTTAAATGTGCTATATAAATATTGAATTTGGCTTGGCCTGACATGCAATTCTGGATAGACAAAATGATACACAAATGCAATTAGCAAAACAGTTCTTGACTTTAAAAAAAACACAACTTATTTCAGTCATTTGCTTTTTTGTCATGAAGCAGTTATCACTAATAAATCAAGTGCCTTTTATTATGTAATAATCAGGAAGTGTGTGGAAGCCTGCTAGTTGTTGTTAGCTTTACCATGACTGCAAAACTCTGCTCTGGTCTCTGAAACTTGAAAATAAAAAGCACTTATAAACCCATTGCGGTGAAAAATTACGATGCTCGGAATTCACAAGGTAAGTGAGGAATAACTTTGGATCACTGCAAAAACTAGCTGTTTTTCATATTAAGAAAAATCAGGTACAGGACCTTCAACATTTTTTTTTTTTGCCTTATTGATATAATTATGCGATATAATATATTCCCATAAAGACCCTGCAAGGAAAAATATTTTGTTGGGGAGTTGTGCCTCTAAATGTTGTTGTAGCGTTCCATGTCAGTGCTCCCTAATAAATAAATGTGCTGTTCTACCCTGAGGCCTATGAAAGCACCACCAGCTGCATCTTAATGCCTCACTCACTGTGTGTGGACCCTCTTTCAGCCTGGTAACTACACCCATGCTAATGTGTTTGTTAGGACACAATTGTAAAATGTACTTTCAAAAACCTGACGTTTGTTTGTTTTTTTTCTGTCTATTTTACATATTCGTTTTTATTGCTGAAAAATAAAATCATTCTTACCCTAAATACCATTACGGTCAAACGTTCCAGAAAAGTTACATAGTGAGTGCACGTTTTTAATGTAAGTTAATGTAATAGTTGCTTATTATTATTAATATTATTATTATTATGTTATAATTGTTTTCTCTTTATCCACTCAAAGTTGTATTTAGAGTGGCTCATTCAGGTTTGAGTAATCTTTATTCACCTGTAATCAGCCTGTTGCGCTGCAGTTTTCAGTCGGACGTCAACATAAATTGCCATATAAACTGTTCAAAATTAATAAAATAAAATTTATGGCACCTATGGATTAACTAACTTGCAACAAAAACATGTTATATGAATGAGCTAGTTACTCCTTGAATGGCTACAGCAAGAACACTCTGCTTCGCATGACATCATCAACTTCTCAGTGCTAACTGAGGTCACAGGTCAAAGTTCAGGGGGATTTCCCGAACATCACGCACTCACCGCTGCTGACTTTACAAGGAACACTGTTATTCCTAATGCTTCCAAACAAAAATGAACTATATTTAGACGGAAAGGTTACTGGCAACATTTAACATTTTACTGGCTATAAAATCTAAAATGCCTGCTCCCATTACTGGCATTGCTTCTATAATGATAAAATGGTAACTGAAGTATTATATGATTTTTATCCTTTAGCAGCTGAAATTGCAGTGTAAATCTCTTGACAATTTACACCAGAAATGAACCCCTTTTGAGGATTTTGAATTCTTTATTGACTCCATTCATTTTATTTACTTCATACTTACATGAAATTACAATACATTTCAGTCAGCTCAGTGCAACTTATTAACAAAGTAATTAGCTAAATTGCATACACTATACCTATTATAATCGTATAGATGCAAGTTTGAATAATCCTGCATTTGAGACTTGTGTCTGTTGGCACCAATCTCATGTTCATGCCAGCAGTCTACTGGCCCAGCAGCAGGTAATCAGTTCTATGATTTTCAAAAAATATTGCTGTTAAATTTAAAAGACTAATCTATTTATATCATAGTTTATGAATAAATGTCAAAAGAGAGAAGGAAAGTCACTCAACTTGATTTAATCTATATCCTGACTTATATTTTTTTTCCACAGAGCTTTCATGTACTCAGCCTGTAGTCCATACATTATTGCACTTGTGTTTGAATAGTTCTAAGCTGGTGATGACGTCCTGCTGTGTATGTACACTTAATCCTAATGCAGGTTAAGTAGCGGGGTCATTTCAGGTCTGTGGTGGTACACCAGGATTACCAGGGTTTAACAACCAAACCCGCATAAGAGCACCTGAAAAATACCCCAAATCCATGGAACGTATGGTTTTCTGTATTTGAGTAGCACAACACATTTTACACAGAAAATAGCTCAGACCAAAGCTACGGACAATATTTTTCACCTGCTATAGTTGTTAAAAAGCCACCCAATTCTGCAGGAAAACCCTGGACCTGGCAACACTGGTGCACATTGCTGTAAAGTGGACTTGATAGTGGAGAGTCTGAAGGGTTAATATTGGCTGCTTCCTTTTATGGAGCTAATTCTTGTGTCTGAGCAGCAGCAGGAAAAGACACTCAGGAGAAAAGTTAACTGTAGCCGATGGGAAAGAGGCCGCGAGTGGAACAAAGGAGACTAAAGTTAGAAATCCAACCGGAAAACACTACCAGGGCATATGAAGAGTCACTTACACTGGGGCACCTGGTTTTGTGCAATACAATGTTAGATTTTGTCTTTTGATTTTTGATCTTGATTCCTCTAATCTTGACTAAGATTAAGGTTATTAATGTCCTTTTACAGAAATTTGTCCTGCATTTGACCCAACTTCAACTTTTCTTAAACTTGGACCTTCTTTTGTATATCTTAAATAATTTTTGAATTTGATGGATTTATACTATGTGACCAGAACTTCTACAAAAGACACATGTGCATAGGACTGGTTGATAACCATACAAATTTAATTGTGACCTAATTTCTGTGACAATCTGAGGAGGATGCAGATGGTTGTATTTACCTCTTAAAGCTACTTTGTATTTGTCAATTATGAACATCTAAATCATGATCTAGTCTGAGATTTTTTATTTTTTTAAGGTAAACAGATGAATCCGATTTTTAATTTCTGTATGTCAACATTACATTAGATTGTGTTCTTGCTCTGTACCATCAAATGTACCGTTGTCTAGAGAAAATGTTACTTTGTTCTGCTGGTGACTCCTCTGAACTGTAATTGAACACTGCTGATGGTAATAATCAGACTGTTATGTTATGTACTGAGGACTCTGCACTCACTACACCTGTTTATTATCCAGCCCTGTCTGATGGTGGGAGTCTTTCAGGTCACTGTAGAAGGTTGGACATTTTTGCTGACACGCTTAGTGTATTTAAATTTTTGCTTATTGGCTGCCATAGCAAAATTAAACAAAGCCATTGCTAGCTTATAGTTAGCATGGTTGTTTTCACGCTGCGACTAGTTAAGTCGACGTACAGGAGCATTCGCTCCGAGAGCGGTTCGCTTGAGCTGATGTGAACTCAATAGTCGTATTTTGATTTGCAGTAAACGGCCGCTCTGAGGAGAGGCTCCACTTGCACTCTGGAGCGGGGCAAATGTGGTGTGAACGCTGCAGACCTCTGGCTGACCTATGTAGGCTACGGTGCAAATAACAATGCTTGGAATTGGGCAAAAAAGCACTCAGATCACATATTTATATGAATTAACTGCTATTTGACACTTTCGTCTGGCAATTTAGATCAGCTTCAACAAGACATGTTCTCTCCTGCCTCAACCTGAGCCTTTTTCTATTGTCACCAACACGTATTGCCTTCATAATGTATTTAGCCTCAGGTGAAAGAAAAGACCACCGTGTATATCATCAGTGAGCACGTGCTTGCATATTCACTGGGCGCTCTCTGTCTGCTTGAAGCACATTGTCATAGAAATATGTTTGGCGTTTGCCTCTCACATGGCTCATGGTGTGTGTTTGGGGTGAATGTTGCGCAGTGTATGTGAACAAGGCCAACCCAATAGTAAAGTAAATGGAACAAAATCTAGTGTGTGTACGATCAAAGAGATACTTTTTTCCCGCAAGACTCAAAACATGATGCATACTCCAGTTGTTTTTTTGAGAGCTCTACATTGAGATAGCTCTTGCACGGTTGCTAGCTATTTTATATAACATTTTTTGTGTATCTGACCAAACTGCTTAGTTGTCAGGACTAATAAAAGCCCTTTTGTCTTGTCTTCACATTGACTTTTTTAGAGTCTGTGGCAGGCTGTAGAGTGATATGTTAACATCTGTCCTGAGTTTTGTGTCCTCTGAATGCTATAGTTACACTATAGCGTTTATGTTCTCATACAGGCTTATGTGAAAAGAGTGTTAGTTTTCATGTCACTTCATGTTGGCATTTGCTATGAAGGCTGAAGTAACTAACCGTTTTCTACTTAGTTTCGTGAAGTTGAATACATTATTGAAATGCAAAATTAAATCTTGAAAGTTCGTACTGTCTTCAAAGACATAAAAATATTTTTTTCCAGAAGCTGTAGATTTTTTTTTTTATTTGTTGGTAGTGTGTCAGCTCTTACTGTTCAGTCTTCCACTCCACATTCCCAGAGTCTATTCAGTCAGAAACTCCTGCTGATTCATGAGACCAGGGATTTATTACAGAAATCACTTTGCTCTGTCCAGGACTAAGGATGGAGACACTCTGATTATAGTTAAACTTTAGACTTTTGCACTCACTGATGATCAAACAACACCGAAATGCCATTCAATACAAAAATGATTGGATTTCACCAACAGCGTGTAAATTGTCTAGGCAACATTTTAAACTACTTTGTAATTCTTTTGTTTCCCCCTGACCAATCATGGACATGGACACACATTTTTATTCAAAATATTTACTTTGCTTCCCATATAGTTAAAACCGTCAGAACCAATAGACCTGGTCAGTAGTACCCGGTTGAAGTCTCTTCTCCATCTTGTTTTGTGCACTTAATGATATGTTTGACATTTTTGTTTAAAGCAGGATCACTCAATTCATAATGGCTACTCACAAACATTCTATGTATGACCTGCACTGATCATTTATTTTTTCAGAGCTTTGCAGTGTGTCTAATATACATCGATGTTCAATGGCAAACCCGGGACATGTGATTTATCTGGTGTGAGCTCTGCTGTTATGGCCTGTTATGTCCCTCTAGTACAATGAACATCAGTGACATTGTGCCATCACCTTTAGCTCTCTGTCAAAAGATAAACCAATGTGAATATAAACATGAACAGGTCTCTGGAGTTTTCAAATCTGTTCACATTGTGTGGAGTTATTTTTGAGTTAGTCCAAATTCCCCTCAGATCAGAATCGTACAAATGGAGGCTTGAATTACTGCCAACAACGCCGCTGTGATATGGAAAGTAAATGTAGTGTAGGTCCGGGTGAAAAATGGCCAAATTGTGGAATCAGGGTCAGTTAAATAGGCAAGTTTCTTCTGTTGGCTTCACCTCAGCTTCTGCCACCGCCACCTTTGTATTTCCACTTCATAGCGTGCTCATTCTCAGTGCGTGCTGTCATCATGGCTGCGAACTCAAAATGAGGATTTGGTGCCAAAAAGGAGAGTAACGTTACATCAATTGTTTGGAGGTGGTTTGCTTTTTAAAATACAGATGTGGAGAAAACTAAAGATTTGTGTAAGATATGGCAAACTATCATAAAAACGAAAAGCAGCAGCACTACAAACCTTTTTCAACACCTAAGATAAAAGCACAAGGCCGAGTGGGAGGAATTTAGAGAGTGTGACATGGTTAGCAAGAGCACACGTGGACAAACGGTGCGCTGTTGAGGCCTCGTTTACAAGCTCTGTACGAAAGAACAGGAGCGCGATGGAGGCAAATAACAGAATCGTGGCATTTTATATTTGAAAACATGGGCTTCTCTAGGGTGTAAATGGGCACCAAGTGGGTGCACATGCAGCGAGTGTGGGACCCCAGATATTAGTTTCAGTCTGCAGATATTTCGCCGACATTGCCTTGTTTCATTGTAGAGTTTAGGTAAGGCAAACTTTCTAAATGGTGGGAGACAGCTTTGTACTTCTCAACCACCACAGACCGTTGGTCAAGTAGATCTTTACAATCATACGTGAGCGTAACGGTGCATTTTATAGATGATAATTGGAACCTGAACAGCTGCCATAAGTCCTCAAAGAGCACACGGTTAATTCATTAAATTCAAGGTAAAAGCCTTTGCAAAACTTGGGTTTTTGTTTACATGACATTACTGTTTTGCTGTTATAAAACTCTGAGAATGTTTACAATGTGATGTTATTGACTAGTTGAGTCATTCTATCTAATTTTGCAAGTGTTTGATTTTGTTGATTTTTGAGTGTCAGACAGATGTACAAAAGGTCTGTGATGTGTTAGACTTTAGCGAGTTATCAGTTACCAATTTTGCATTAGCAATTTGTCCTTTGTAAATGCTTAATTCTTAATATTCATGAGATGGTGTATTCTGATTTTTTTTTTGTATGCATAAAACTATGGAACTTTTGAAAAGTTTTGTGAGTGCGATGTTTAAATTGACCTCTTCTAGGGTGAATACAAATTAAACCTATGTGGAGAAAATTAACATGAAAAAGGACAAAATTTGCTCTTAAAACAAGCAAACATATGTTGATCATGACAGAAAAAAGCTGTGTCAGATATGAGAATAATACCAAGGAGTCATAAGGAGTCACTCAGGTTAACCGCTGTCACAGGTTGTTTACTTTTGTGCTTAACGATAAAGAAGCAATGTTGCAGGATGCTACACTTTTTGTACAAACATAACCGCACCTCGGACTGGTTTTAGTTTTTCTCTCAATTTTCTCTCCTCCCTTTGTGCAAACCCAGTAGACAGAACAGATCAGTGCTTCTATAATGTCTATGTGTTGTATTTGCTCTCTTCGGTTTTATTGACGACCTACAGGATATTGTAGAAGGCAGTGAGTTTTGACCCCACGGCTCTCTGATCTGACGCATCGGCTGAGGCTCGCACTGAAAATCAATAAAACACCCGCAGCAAACGGCAACCTCTCTCTTCACACCACTTTGTTCTGTCAGTTTATCAGCTTTGTGAACATTTCAAAGAGCAGGCTCCAATTTGCATACAATACCAAGCAATGTGTGATATGGGACTTCATTAGTATGTACTGTAATAATTATATAACTTTTGATATTTGAATCCCTTGCCTTATTTGGGTTCTATTGTAAATATGTACACAGACATACAGATAAAACTACTCTAAATGTCCATAGAAGCACATGTTCCTGGCAACTGACTTGAGCATGCCTACCTCATGCCTAAAGTAGCTATCAATAACATTTCTATATTCTGTATCTATAGTGAGAGAAGATGGGTCTCA
Organism: Periophthalmus magnuspinnatus; assembly: GCF_009829125.3. Classification (NCBI taxonomy): domain Eukaryota; kingdom Metazoa; phylum Chordata; class Actinopteri; order Gobiiformes; family Gobiidae; genus Periophthalmus; species Periophthalmus magnuspinnatus. Next base: position 17,305,498 of record NC_047132.1, read on the forward strand.
AACTAGCCTAAATTGAGACTGAACCAAACACACATAAAGTATGAACTTGTATAGAATTTCTGGAAATCTAAGAAAAAATAGGTCTCAACAAAATGTAAGTTTAGCAGACCCCATCCTACAAATTGCTAAATTAAAAGAATCCTTATTACCACACTGCAAAATATATATTATTCCCTGATTTCATGCCCCTGTCCCTCTCTTCTGTATCCCTGCTGACTTCCAGCGCTTTCTGGTGCTCTCCATCTGTGAGTGCAGCTCTGCGCTGAGTGGGCGTCACCGCGGAGACAGGGAAAAGGCATGACATTATCCACTGTGGAGGCGAATCATGGGTTTAATGGGGTGTATCGGATTATAGATCATGTAAACATACGTAGTTATAGTATATGTTTGCAGTATTTGTAGTAAGAGTGGCGGTAGTTCTAATATTAATGTAACTACAATCCCAGTCTTGGGTGATCTCCATTTCGCTACCTTGAAACATAATTTGATTTCTGAACAAAATATGGAAGAAGCTGCTGCTACACTTTTGTATTGTGTACAGTAAATTGTACATGAAGGCGTTTCAGTGGGTTGGGCAAATGCCATCCAAATGAATAAGATTGTTATTGATCGGTGGTTGTGAGAAGAAATGAGTTCCCATCACTGAAAGTTCCACTGAAAAACAGAGGGGGCGATAAAGAGCACTCATGGGAGGAACTGAAATAGTAGTACTGTCATTACTGCAAAAGAGATATTGCTAATGAAATGTGTTGCCTGCAGAGTAGAAAATATGTTTGCTATGTAACATTTTAGTGGTGGATCTGCCTGTCTCCATGGATATGTATGCTTCACCTGGAATTTTACACTGTAGGGCATTAAAACATACATTGTTACAGTGAGCAGTTACAGATCTGACCTGTAACCTGCCATAAGTTTAGAGGTACTTTTGTAGGAATAAAACCTCTGGATGCGTTGACACCACTTTTTCCAAAACAACTACTTCATTTTGAAAAACCTGTTACTAACACTAGCAGGAGCGAGCGGGAAAGGGGTTGCCTGATTTGTCTGTTATAAATGTTCATATATTGATTTACAGACAAAATGGTGAGTTAAAACCAGGATCATGTAGAGCAGGTTAAAACAAAGATTATAAGACCAAAATGACGAGCCTGACAGCTCTATTCACAATAGAAAGTGAATTTGAGCCAGCGTGCTCATGCTCACTTCCTGTTTGGAAAGCGGCAGTTAGCAGATTGTCTGTGTTAATTTATATGTGCAGTCTATGTTGTGAACCCACTCTGTTCAGTCCCAAGATTTGTTTGTCAGTTACAATAAGTCACAATGCATGCACAAGAATTGCCAGCACCTTTTAGTCACGTTAGCCTGCTGCTATGTAAACACAAGCACTGCAGTGGTATCCTTTTGTGAACTATAAAAACCTTTTTTAAGAGTCCTAAATATTTTCAAAGTTCATGTGGGAGTCACATTTTATTAAAGCTGAGGTTAATGTGCATAAAAATTTGATAAATGGAATATAAGTTAATGCTATTCAGTGGAAGATTCCAGGCTAAAAAAATGTCCATGGAGACAAGCACTTGCATGTTGTACCTTTTTAAATTCAGAAAGGAACTTTTTTCAACATTGAGAAGACCCCATCTTTACCTAAATCTCAATATTAGTCATATCAGGAGATTGTACGATAGATAGATGGATAGATGGATAGATGGCTCTCAAAGTTTTCACACCAACTACCACCAAGATTTGGCTTAATGAGAACCACCAGATCAAAATCAATTATGTAACACCACTATTCAGGTCTTATCTTGGGCTAAACCAGATCTAGAAGTGAACTGCTTAAATTCCACTGTAGTTCTAAACAAGAAATTATCCAAAGGAGGACAAAAAATGTATAAAGTTTACTGTATGTTGGACAAATCCACTGTCTTGAGTACCAACTGAAGGAGCTTTTGTACCACCATTTGAGAAACACTGCCCTAGTTCTTGCCACTCTTTTACTTCCGTGCTGTATTGTTACTGACAGTTTAATAGCGTTTAAGTTTAGCTCCTTTCTGACTGGTTTATGGCCTCAGCCCCTCTGTGTACATTTATATAATTTACAGTCTATGTCCGAGCTCTTAGTCCAGACTGGATTCACTTTTACAGAGGCCTAATATGGAGCTGGAGGAGGTGAAAGGAAACTACAGCCACTTGAATGTAAAGCAGTTCTGTCACAGTTCACACTAAAGAGACAACTGCGCTCAAGTACGTCAAGGGCTTTGTCTTGGTTCAGTGTAGTTACTCCTGGTTTAGTCCTTTAGAAGTGCTGGTTTAGACTTAGACAGAACCATGACTTAAACCAAAACTTAACTATTAAAACAATGTGTAATCTTGGGTCACGTATGATGGAGCTTTGTGTTTAGTCCAGACTAAGTAACCAAGAACTATCTTCACCATCTTGATTTTCCTTTTGCCGTATGAATTAAAATTAAGCCTGCAACTCACCTTTATTTTATTAGCAAGCCGGCAATTATTTCTATTGAATATTGAGATTTTAAAAATATTTTCTCTTGTAGGTGCTCCAATTTATTTTAGTTTTCCATCAAAATGTTACAAATTCAAACACTACCTAACTGTCACATCTCGGGCATCTCTCGCTCGACCTCTCTCACCTCTTTTACCTGGTCCCCATAGCAACAGTGTCACCTGGTCTCTGCAGCAACAGTGTGAGTGTGACCCATGCCACAGTGAACAGGTGACCGGCTGGAGTGTTTGGATTTTTGCACATAGACTTAAATGGATTCTGACACGGGGGCTCAAACTCACAAGACCCTCTGAACCAAAGAGATGACGTTGAGATGCAAAAACACTCAATGGAATGTTATGGAATTATAATTTTGTGATGGTTCAGGCACAGTCAGAGATCAGATATTAAGAGAGGAGGTGGTAGTTCAGGAGCATAGTATAATGGAAATTAATGGTGAGTAGTTCAATTATTTTTACATTTTGGCTTCTACATTTTTGGAAATTTATAGAATTATCATGATCTTGGTTTCTGTTTTAAGCCACACTTTGGTCAGGTTGTATCCTTGACTGGACACATTTCTTGGTTGAATTTTGATGATCTGTTTGGGTTCTAGTTTAGTCCTTACTTAGCCTTAACATTGTTGTACTTCCGGCTAAACAAGCATGTCTGAAGTCAATTCTCATCTATAAAGGTACTGTATTGCTTTTTATATTGTGCACTGTGCAACTTTTCTGGTGTTGGGTCTGCAGATCTGTGGAGTGGTGACCTTGCTCACAGTAAGATTGTCTTTTTCATGGTATTTTTAAACAAGAAAAACACTCAATTATGTGTTAAATATGTATTCCATTTAACATAATGGTTGAATGTAATAATGTCATACTGCAGAATATTCCAGGGGAGGTGACGGACCCTCACTGGAAAAGTTATGCCGTGCATCTTTTTGGTACCTCCTGAAATTAATGCCAATTTCTGTGCGTCTTACTAACTTTTCTAACTTTGGACCGCCAGCTTCAGTTTTCCATATGTTTGAATAAATTCTTTTACTTATGCCTTGACGGTTACTTAAACCATTTAAGTGTCGAACCAGTGTTCTACAGAAATTCTGAATAATTGACCAAAGCGGACACAAGATCTCTGCTGCCTGTAACTGAAGCTTTTCACCTTAAAGTGAGCAGTGTGGCCATGTGGTGTGCTCGTGTTTAATATTTATTCTCACTTGTTGACGTCAAAGCAGGCCCTATAGGAATCCCAGTCTGAGTCACCTGGAGAGATCATGTTGCTCTTGGACTAAGGCGCATTTCTTTTGGCTGGAGTCTCTTAGAGCGGAGCTGTGGGTCACTGGGTCAACCACATGGGGCTGAGCTTTTAGACAGGATTTTAAAGCACAATGTAGAGGTGCAAAATGTATGGACAAACTTGTCAAATGTATTGCCTATAAAAAACAACCTGCAAACAGAACCGATTTAATAATAATTTCTGAACAATGGTATTGATTACATTGTCTGAAAACTCAAGAAAAAATGCAAAATGCTTTTCAACAACACATTTTCAGGAGCCTGACAGCAATAATAAGTATTCATGGTCCCATTTAGGTGTTTGAGTTCCAACAAAAAGGTGAGAGTGACTGTTGGCTAATGGTACCTTGTGACTGTTATGTTATTTGAGAGGAACTTGTTTAACAGTGGAAAATCAGCTCTTCAAGATTAAGTTAAAGCTAGACTCAGGTTAAAGTCTAACTTGAGTAACAGAGCTTCAGACAGAGCAGTGCCTCTGGTTGGCCAAGTTTATAGCTCAGGATTGTGTTGTCGCACCTAGGATTTTTAGTTAGCCTGAGACCGAGGGACATTTTAAGATGCTAAATGCTCAAGCTGCTGGGTCACTGGTGGTAAGCTGATTTCCACACTTCAGGTTTTTGTCCACAGTGTTTACTTTTTAACATTGTTTTGGCTAATACGTCTCAAATGCACAGAAAACGTTTTGATTTTGCCTATAACATCCACTTTTCGGTACTCCAAATTTTTATAATTTTTCATAAATAGATTGTGCATTTTGAGTGATTTTGTTTTGCTACTTTTTGGAATTGCAGGTTCTCAAGAGGAGTTACTCCTCAAAATTAACCTTTTATCCAAGACAAATGTAAAAATAATGGGGTAAAATCTCAATCTTTTTCTCATGAGATCCTGTGCTACAAAATCTTGACTCATCCGTACTATTTACGTTATGTGCCATACTCGACCTCAACCAAGGCATAACGGCCGCATCAGGATAATACCAAGATATTCATTTTTGTCACCCACCCCAATGTTACGGACTTAAAATCAAAAACATCTGATTTTTAAGGACTTGTAATGGGTAATATTTGTTTAAAACAAACACAAAAATCCGAAATTTTCTTCAATTCTCTGATATTTGCTTCAATGGAAAATCAAATGCATGTTATAATAACTTGTTTTTGTCCTAATAGGTCAGGACTTCATATTCTCAGCTGTTTTGGCCCTTTAACAGTCCAGCACTTGACTAACATTACTGGAATGAAATGAAATGACTCTTGTGTATTGAGGAGAAAGTCTTGCCCTATTAGTCATCTCTAACTGCTATTGTCCCAGTTGTAGCCTAAATCAGTGGTCCCCAACCACCGGGCCGTGGACTGGTACTGGTCCATGGATCAATTGGTACCGGGCCACCGGCCGTCCAAGAAATAATTATTTCCGTTGTATTTATTATCTGAGTCTGAACAATCACTTATTTTGAAAAATCTTTTATTTTGAAAAATGACCAGATTCTCTCAGTTACATTTCCGTAACTTGAGCACCGACAACTTAACCCACAAATTAGCAAAATGAGAAAAAAACAGACGTCCTTGGAAAGTTTCTTTTCGAAGGGGAAAAGGCCCAGTGAAGAGACAGAAAAAGAGCCAACTTCCAAGAAAAAGAAAGCTTTTAACAGACAATACTAGGAGTTCTATTTGGTCCACGGTAAAATTTTCAAGCGCTGGCCGGTCCGCGGTGATAAAAAGGTTGGGGACCACTGGCCTAAATGATATTCATGTTTCTCTCTCTCTCTCTCTCCACAGCTCCTCCACCAAGCAGATTCATGAGACGAGTGTCAGGTGAGTGTTGAATTCACCTGAGTCACTTTGACGTCACTAAAGTCCCACTTCACTGAGCCAACAAAAATATCTGCTTTTAGATCTGGTTTAGGTCTGGTTCTGGTTTTTCCCTGGTTTGCACGTAGTCATTTTTAATTTTTTTTTAAATCCCGGTTCATAACTTGTTTTGACCTGGTTTAGTTCTGGTTCTGCAATAATTTAGAGCTGGTTTAGAGTTGGTTCAGAAGTGGTATAGTTTCCATTTACACCCAAGAACATGAGCTGGACCTGAGCTACACCTGGGCTATAAGTTTTATGATTTATATTTAGCCAAAGTGTGTGATTTATACCTGGTTTAGCTCTACTTTCGAACTGACTTAGAATTGCTGGCTAAACTAATTCTTAACTTGATTTCACTTAGTTTAATTTTATCAGATGTGGTGTGGAATCTGCTGCTCTGGCAATATCCTAAGGCAGTAAAATCATCATAACGCAGCAGTGACGTATACACATGCACATTTTATAACCTGTAACTATTAACAAACGGTGCCAAAGGTAATCCTGAGCTGAGATTTGCAAAACTGCCCCCAATGGTTTTAGGAACATGTATTTTTAAAAGAAAGATGAGGTTGCAGTTTTGTTTTAGACTCTGTAAGGTAGAAAAAAGTTAAAGTGTCAGTGCTTGGTTGACACTGGTAGAGTTGAGATACAATTTGTGAAGGTTCCTTTGATATGGATATGGCAGTATGGGTTTTGTGTGGTATGGTACAGCCCTTTAACATGGTACCCCTCTTCATCTCCTCTTTCTCTCCCCTGTGCCACCCCCTCTCCTCCCTCTCTCCTCCCTCTGCTCCCCTCTTTCTCGTGTGCCCACCCTGTCCCTGTTTCTCTCCAGTCTGTTTCTCACGCTCTCGCTGGCTCTAGTGTAAACACAGTTGATAGTCCCCCTCATTCGTCACATTGCTGTAATAAACTCTGTTAGACTGTGGGTGCGCCTCTGTCTGATGCTAATCTGTGGCACTGAAGCCTGTTATCAGCTCTACAGACTACGCACATGTACAATTCATCACCGTGCTACAGTCTGGGGTAGTGAGCAGCAGTGGGTAGATGTGGTGTAGTGTAGTCATGATAAAATTTCAAACTTTATTTTGATACTGTGGAATAGACTTAATTCTAAAGGTTAATTTCTTTCTTTTTTTTTACTCACTTGAGCATCTATTAAGTGATATAGTTTTAGTAACTTAAGATGTATTTAAAATTCATGAGTTATTGCAATTGGACAGACAAAACACAGAACAAAATATTATTCAAGTAGGAGCAAAAGTATGGTGTCTAAAAGCTACTCTGAAAAGTATCATTTCTTCTAGGAGTTGCTGAAGTAAATTTAACAGAATAAATATGTAATTCCACCCCTACTAGTTCAAATAAAAAGGCGTTCTTTATGAATTTAAGCTTTTTGTAATTTGCCACTGACGGCTTTTTCTCCATCTGATACGTGTATGTCTGTATGTAAGTGTAATCTTGTTGTATATTATGACAAATCACTTTTCAGGTCATATAACAAAAGAACATAAACATAAAAAAGTATTTATTTATGATTTGATTTTGAAGCAATAATGTTGTATAATATGAACATGCCAATGTTCATATTATGCCTATATTAATAAAAAATTCTTGTTAATCGTCAAATCCTTTTTCTTGTGTAGAGACATTTTTGGATGTTTTACAAAACTTGTCATGACCTCTTGTGACCTGGTTGAGGATTCAAAGAAATCAGTTCCTTTACCAAACAAACCAGTTTATTGGCAGCATTACTACACCAGTATTACGTCAATCCATCACATCAACATTTGAATTACTTCTTAATTTATATTTTGGTGATAACATTAGATCAACTGAAGACAAAACAAAATCATGGGTTGGTTTCCTGCTGCCGTCACAACCAAGGCTTTAGCGGCATTAGAATGGGTTGTAAGAGGCAAACTGGATAGACCTGTGCTCATCATTGAAGTATTCATACCAACCAGGTACACTCTGCCAAAAGATGTCAGCAACTTGTTTTTTTTTTTTGTTTCGTTTTTTGTTTTTTTAAGAAGAGAAACATTCTAATTTACACTAATAGTGGCATAGGGGCAAGAGTAACTGTAAGAGTAACTTTTTTTTTTTTTACAATTTAATGTAATTGGAAGGACAATGCATTTAAGACATTCCCTCATAAAAAAAAATACCTGGAGTTCTATTTTATTTAATTGAAGCTTGTTTTATTTATCCATTCATCCAAAGTTGCTGTTTGCATTATGACCAGGTTGTTGCGTCAAAGGTGACAATGCTGCACAATCCTTTGTAAGCCCATAAGCCATCTTTGTAATTATTCTAAAGTCAAATTGTGTTCACAACGAATGCTTGGCTCTATTAGCATGGCAGTCACATTGCCAAAGGGCTTAATTTGTTTACTTTCTCGTTGTTCATTCCTGTGGCTGACAGCAGGCGGAGCTCGAACACCTAAATCCCTCAATGGAAATGGAGCTGTAGTTTATGAAGTGCTTTCTAAATGTAGACATTATTTTAAGTTTGAAAATGTGAAATACTAATTCCAAGGTGAACAAAAGCATGTTTTAAAAGAGACTTAAAGTACTAACCAAAACATACATTACATAGTAAATTACTAAATAGGAGTAAAAGTATGGTGTCCTAAAACTACTCCAGTACAATTTATAATTTATTAAATTTACTCTGAATTACTTCAGTAAATTAATCTGAGTACTACCCCTTTGGTTACTCCTGACTCGGCTCCTGGCTGAAATCTAGCAATTGGTTTCTGTGAATTCATACTCTACAACTGCAAAATTAACCATATTCTTCAGTCTCTATATTAAAACGTTATACAGTATAAAGTTGTATTAAGGATGTTGCTACTACCCCTGCCAGTGTTGGTTACACTGCTACTTTAAGTGACTGTTTTCAGCAACTATGTATAGTGTACTGAAACAGTATCAGATACTATCTGGGCTGAAAGCTTGTGAAGGGGACTTCCTTCTCTTGACTTAAATGCAAAGCTCTGTGCTGAGATCATTCCGAACAATAAATGATGCATGACACAAACCACAGAACTGCAACATCATGTGCAAGTCACACAGAGCAGAGATAGGCCAGAACTACGTCACAAGATTCAACCTCAAAAATACACCATTCAAATGCATAAACCTAGAGATCATGTATTTGATCAGAAATAAACTATATTTGATTTTACATACTGATTTATGGCTGGTCCATGTACGGCGAAAAAAGTGTTGTCAAAAGTATTATCTAAGTAAAGCTGTTCCCCTTGGATTTCAGATGACATCACAAGATTCTAGGTTCAGGTTAATCTTTGTAAATTTTACCTTTTTTTCTCATGAAAATACAATGTAGTCAATAGGGAACACAGGCTCTTGCCCCTCATCTGGGGGCATGCGGGGGTCTGTGGGGTATGCTGGGGTACGTACATGTTGGTATGGTTTTCACATTCTATAATCTAAAAGCATATGGCAAGTTATTCTCTGCATTTGACCCATTCGTCAAAAAAGGAGTCCTTAGTTAGACCCTTCTCCAGGCCTGAGCCAGGATCCTGGTTAGGAGTACCTAGCTGGTGGTTGGTTAGCCTTCTGTGGATGCTTCAGGTTTAAAGGTGAATTGTAAGAAAGCCATTTTAACAAACAGAGAACATGCAATCCAACTTAATGTGTACTGTCCTATATTTAATAAATAAATATAATACAAACTATAATAGCCTATTCTTCATGGGAACCAAACAGTGAAGCTAGCCACTATGTCACCATACTGCCATTTCTTTCACTGTTGATGGTATCTTGATTTTGTTTGTTTCTCCCTCCCTTTGTGCAGTGTGTGCAGAGGCGTTTAACCCAGATGACGACGATGAGGACACTGAGCCCCGAGTGGTCCACCCCAAAACAGACGAGCAGCGCTGCAGACTCCAGGAGGCCTGCCGAGATATCCTTCTCTTCAAAACATTAGACCAGGTAAAAAATAAACAAAAGAGCTGGGGTCATTCCGTGAAATGAGTACTTTTTGAGTATGTTTTTTTCCTTTGCATATTTGAAATGGCATGTTAAAATATCCAAAAAATGTTAAGGCCCCCCTCAAACTTGCTGCTTTATTTTTTTTAATGAAATTGCAGGATGCAGGATTTAAGAGCGCTCTTCTCCCTGTCTCAGGTCGTAGGAAAGGCTCTGAATGTAACTGTTTCTTCTTGATAAAGTCACTGTGATGTATCATTTTTTACAGGGGATTTTGAGTGATGGTAACAAGAATGTCCAAAACCTTAAGGACACGTGTAAAGTGATTTTAAATATTTATTCATTTTTATGACTGAAACATTGTGAAACAGTAAGATTAAATTGAGAGCAATAAGAATGAGCGGTTTTCTTGTATTTTGTCAAAAATGTACACATTTCATCTTGGTAAAGATGACCAGTCTCATTTAGGAACAGGCTCAAATACACATTTGTGATTTTGTATCTTAAAATCTCCTGGTTTAACATTAGGCTAAGTGGAAATTCTGACGTGTGATCACACAATCCCGACCTCTCTGTATATTAGATAAGGCCACAGAATGTTGAAGTTGATGAATAGTAATTTTATGGGATTTCTCCCACAAGAGAATTCTTAAAAGGTTGAACCGGCTCCTTAAATCTCGTAATATCATCTCTGTTACACATTTATATCTCCCTGAGGGTTGTGCCTGGAAATGCCCTCAGGCTAAATGATTTTATATTCCCTGAAGCGCAATCTGCCTCCTTTGGGTGTTTATTTACTCTATACTTTTTCTACTATTGTACTTGTCCAAAAAGAACTTGAGAAAATCACGTTTTGAAACCACGGATGATTTAAAATGTTATTAATTTTGTTTTTCAGGAGCAGTTTTCTCAAGTGCTGGATGCCATGTTTGAGTTGATTGTTCAGCCTCAGGAACATGTGATTGATCAGGGAGATGACGGTGACAACTTCTACGTCATAGAGAGGTGAGATGATGATGACTACTATAAGGTTAAACTTATTAACTAATTTTTTATATTTTATTTTATAGCCTACAGTAGTGTGATTCTGTCCATGTACCTGATCACCTAGTTATCAGACCTAGAATACACAAAAACATGAAATTGGTAGCCAACTTCTTTTAGTGGTCTTCACCACCAATTTCTTGTCTCTACATAGTTATCTGAAAGGTCTCATAGTATTGCATTAAACTTATCAATCTTACACATTCCGTTACAGGTCTCAAAAAATTCCTTGGAAAGAAATACTTAGGGTGAGCAAAAGATATTCTCTGGAGAAACACAGGTTTAATGCCATATTGTAGAACACTGCAGGAAAAGTACTGAGACAATTGGATATCAGACATATTATAGCTTTTTAACTAATGATTAGAGTTTAACACCACGTTTTGGTGATGTTTTACTTTTTGTAAGCTGATCTAATTCTCTATATTATCTCTAGTCTTATCTTTATGGCTTGTTTGAACTAGACTGAATGTGCAGCCTATATATGATGAATATATAGTGTGTTGTGTACAGAGGCACAGAGGGCTGTCAGCTGAACATGTCCCGACAATATATTTCAATGGACATTTACGGCTTGTACACATGTTGTATTAAAGGTGGAGAACATGTTTTAAAGAACATACAATTTTTATGTAGAGATGATAAAGGAGCTCGGAGTTGTTGTCATAAGTGTAAACAATATAATTTACTCAGCAGCTCAGAATGCTACTAATAATTTCTTACATTTTGGAAAATGCATTTTCACATTTTGGTTATTCTGTGGATCTTGTTGGCTTCCCCCCCCCCCATTTTTAATTGAATTTAGTTTTTATTGTTTTTAAATGATTCTATTACTACACATGTTTTTTTTTCCTAGTTTGACAATTGAATAATACATGTTTGCACAACACAATGTAATATCTTAGTGTGACATCTTCTCTTTAATGAATGTCATCTGTAACTGATTTCTGTTTTGTTCAGGGGCGTGTACGACATTGAAGTTTCAGGGAAGGTCGTGGGACATTACGATAACAAGGGCAGCTTTGGAGAGTTGGCGCTAATGTACAACACACCGAGGGCGGCAACCATCATCGCCACCCAGGAGGGGGCGCTCTGGGGACTGGTGAGATTTTTTTTTTTTTCTTACTTTTGAGGCAATCAATTTTCATCTTGGGTTTTTTTTTTTTTTTTTATAGTGGGGAACTTTTGTCATTTTTGTGTACTACTGTAAGATTTCTGCTGTAGACAGTTGAATAATGTAGTATTTAGTTTGTATCTATAATGACTTAAGTGTTTCATTTTGATATTTATTTGTAGCAGCTCATGTCTTTGTGCATTTACAGTCGTTTTTTTTGGATAATCCTGCTGTAGAGTTATTGTGTCAGTGTCATAAATTAGTTTTACTTTTGTGGTATATCGTTTATATCTTCCTTAGCAATATATCACACTTTAAAATGGTTTTCGTGATGACCCTAGACATGTGCTCAGTGATTATCCTTTTGTAACAGAACCATCTGCTGAGGTTACTTTTATTGATTTACTTAGGCAAGACTCTGCTAATTCCCCCTAGAGAATGAATGGAACAGTAACTCATTTGAGGCAAAAGGAAATGGCAAAGTGGTATGATGTAAAGGGCAGGATGGGTTGGAGGACAGCTGACGTTTTTGTGCTCATAAAGGAAATGTTTTGGGGTTTTTTTGTTTGGTTGTTTTTTTAGCATTTTTTTGTTGCGTTGTTTAATTATCCCACGTACTAAAATCCAGTACATCAGGAACTGGCCTTTTGTTTTTATGGTTTTCTTTTTTTCTAATTTGGTTCCAACAGTGTAGCCTGTACATATTTGTGCCAGTGTCCATAACATTTCATATTCATCTGAATCAGTGAGAGTCTAAACCTTAGTTAAGAATGAAGTGTTTTCTCTCAATGAACCACTGCTTTGAGTCCAGTCTCTGTGCTCCCCCTGATGGATTTCACTAGGAACTGCACTTAGAAAACAAACATCATTTGGTTTCATCGTTACATTTCTGCGTTCAAATTGAGTATGATAATTGCAATTGTGTTTAATTCGGTTCCACTCATGTAAATAGGTATATCATAATTCAAACTGGTACAATGTAATTAAAACAATGCTGTGCTCTTTTTCAAGGATCGAGCCACATTTCGTCGACTCATTGTCAAAAACAACGCTAAGAAGAGGAGGATGTACGAGACTTTTATAGAATCTGTTCCACTGCTCAAATCACTTGAGGTTAAACTCTGTTAAAGGAGAATTATGGTTCTATAACCTAAGCTTTAAATGTATATTAAGTTATCCTGCGTGTTTTCTTCAGGCAAATGAGAGAATGAAGATTGTGGATGTATTAGGAGCCAAGCAGTTTTCTGACGGAGAGAAAATCATCACACAAGTAAGACGTGATATTCTTGGCCATCATGTTTAATTTTGATGCCATTTTGGCCTTGCTTATTCCTTATTTGAGCCCTAGTTTTGTCCTGGTTTTGACCTGGGTAATCTGAATTTTTTGTTTTAGATCTGTTTTGTCTTGTATTAGTTTTCTAAAAGATCTGGTTAAGTCCTACTTAAGATCTAGCCTTACTGTAATATAAAGCATTTTATGATATAATGTTGATCTAATTAATTTGTCTTTTTAGGGGGACAAAGCCGACTGCTTCTATATCGTAGAATCTGGAGATGTCAGGATCATGATGAAGAGTAAAGTAAGGAAAAATAAATCAATCATAATTCTGTTGAAGATATTTTTATAGATTGTTATTGAATGCATCAGATGTGTCTTTTTAAAGAGATTTGTGAGTCATCTAGTATCTGTAAATAAATACTACAAAATGTAAGCCCTATCTTCTCTCTTCCTCAGACAAAGGCTGACCACGCAGACAACACAGAGGTGGAGATCGCCCGGTGCAGTAGGGGGCAGTATTTTGGAGAGCTGGCTCTGGTCACCAACAAACCCAGAGCGGCCTCAGCCTACGCAGAGGGAGACGTCAAGTGTCTAGGTAAGACTCTGAGAAGTGACAAGTTTCGGTTACTAATATGCTCTGTGCCAGCAGTGCCTGGCTCACTCCGGTCACTTGAGCAGAAATCATAGTAATTTCCACCCCAATTATAATCTATGGAGTTTTTGCCAAGTCGCACTAAAATCAATAAATACTGACAGATGGCGAGTGGACATGCAGGTGGATATCAGTGACAACATGTTACACACTTTACCAATGGGGTTAATACTTTGGAGGACACTTTGTGTTTAGAAAGATGGGTGTTTGTGTCTCGATGCTAATGCAAATTGTTATTGACATGTCAAATCGAACAAATTTATTGTAAAGACCACCCGATTATTTTCATGGCCAGATTTTGTTCAGTTTTTAGAGTGAATTTAATATTTATTAGGCTCTAAAATTGGCATTAGCATTAACATTGAGACTGCGTCCGGTACACGTGTTCAAATCAACTACAGCTTTTACTGATAATGATTCTAATGCTGATTTATTCTTAATTACAAAAACATGATGTCTCATGTTATTTGATTTTATGTATGTGTGTTTTATTTATTATTCTCAAGATGATTATCCAATCAAAAAGCAGAATGAGCCTCACACGAGTCTCATTTGGGTTGCCAGATTTTCTAAAATTCAGTTGGTTTAAACCTAAAAGAACTCTCTCTGATATGAATCATCACTACTTAATCCCAGCCCCTGCAGCCAATCACTGATCAGTGCTAGTGCAGCCTATGCAGCTCAATGAGTGAGTTCTGGATGGTCTGAGCTTTCCATGTGGCATGGCCTGTCCATATACTGAGAATGAGAGAAATTTGTATATGTCCTCTATCTGCACGTTAAGGCACTGGCAACCCAGGTCCAGTTGTAATTGTAATACCTTAAGGAAAAAGGGCATTGGACAAATTTTTGACCGCAATTTCTACTTTTTTTCAGTTTCCTATTCAGTTACATGTACATATCTCACACACTTACAAAGAAATAACATACACTTTACTATTCTATAAATCTTTTTTTCCTGCACTTTTTCAGTACAAAGCTGTAAACCAGGTCACTATGATTATAGTGTTTCTGTGAAGGCCGTTTGTATTATTCCTGTAAGTGTCCTCTGTATTCACGCTCCACTCTTCAATTACACTCATTCTGAATGTGAACAGCTCTCCACTAAATGTTAGGCACTCCAACACACTTTATTCAAATAATTTTTATTACACACACACACACACACACACACACACACAGACAAAAGCACTTTCTACAATTCCCAGAAAGACTGACAGATTATGAATATAAAGGCATCAAATGGGACAAAATTATGTTTTGTTTACTCAAAAGTGTGTGTGCATCTGTCCTGCATGTATTTACATATGTGTTCAGTTTATCAACAACAAAACATAGAACAGTAACATAGTAGCTAAAATAAGTCGTTTGACATGAAATCTAGTTTTAAATGTAATAGTTATTTTGAAGTTGGGGAAGTGTTCATAATATATCTTGTATCTAAGTTTTGATGTGATTATTTGCAGTTTAGGTTGGCATTAGAGTTAGGCCACAGCACACCTGCTGGGCAAACACAAGGGATGGACAGTTATGACAAAAATGAATATCTATATCCAGGCAATTTTATAGCAAAAGGGTGAATGAACTGTAAAATATACCCACAAATGTGAGCATTCTGAATTTCCATACCTCCATAACAACCTTTTCAATACTATAAATGTTTTGTGGATCTCCCACCTCAAATTTGCACCATTATGTAGATGCATTCTTGGCCCTATGTACCACTTCCCAGTATTTAAAAAAAATAAAAAAAAAAAATAATTGGTTTATTTGAATAGGGACAGATTCAAAAACATTGACTAACTGTGGCAGAGCAGCCCGATGTGTGCATCATAGTGCTTATAGACAGAGCCAGTTTGCAGCACTTTTCCCTAGAAGAACATCTTCTCTTGTCTGTTCTCGGAAGCCAAGAGGGTTGGGTTGGTTAGTACTTGGATGGGAGACCGCTGGGAATGCTCTGGGAAATGCTTTGCACACTTCATCCACATTGCCTAGCATGAATGTGGTCTATGAATGTTGATGGTGGCACAAATTGGCAGCCTCACTTCCATCAGTCTGCCCCAGGGCAACTTTGGCTATAATGGTAGCAATAACAGCAGTAGTAGCAGTTTCCAGCTCTGGGAATTTGTTGAGTGTCTTTCCCAGTTCTTCACCCATTTTTCACTCCCAGCTGTTCTGCTGGCAGAATAATGGTAACAAGGATACAAATACTAGTACACATTTCTTGATCTCTCATTTTTCCTGTCTATGTTTGCAGTAATCGACGTGCAAGCTTTTGAGCGTCTGCTGGGCTCGTGTAAAGAGATCATGAAGAGGAACATCGCGCACTATGAAGAACAGCTGGTGGCGCTGTTCGGTTCCAGTATGGACCTGAGGGACTGAGGTGTCCGCTGCCCATGTGCCTTCGAACCACACACACATCCAAAATACTAGAGACACTGAGACGAACACGCGCGTGCACACACACAATCAAACCCCCACACACATGTACGGACACGCAACGGCCCGACAACAGCAGAACCAGACATTTTAGACCAGCGCTTCTCAAACTTTGAATACAAGAACCACTGAGACAAATGACAACAATATGTATAAATCAGGCCTTAACCAGTTGAAGCTATTACCAGGAAAAGGAAAAACTAGGTCTCAGTCAAACTGAATTGTGAATTATCAAGGCTGGACCATAACTGGACTAAATCAGGTCTAAACTACGTTAAATTATGTACTTGACCTACTACCAAGCCATTTGAGGACTTACATAAAAGGACTGCAACAATAATGTAAACTTTAAAGGCGCACCATGCAACTTTTCTCTATAGAGATGTCATGGCTATTACTGGAATGTTCCAAAGTATGGCATTAAACTTGTCTATCTTGCATTTATTCAATTACATGTGTTTTTAATTCCTTGAAAAACATGCATTCATATTATGTGCAGAGTCACTTCCACAGACCTGACCTGTAACATCAGAAAAGTTACATAGTGAACCTTTTAACCATGATGGAAGTATACAATTCTCCAATGTACCTCCAATGGGATCCGTACCACAGTTTGAGAACCACTGCTTTAGAAAATATGGGCTCCACTGACACTCCAGAACATATCCTGTATTTAAAGATGGACCGTTTGAGAGACTGGTAAAATATGTGGAATTATGTTGCAGTGCCACTAAATGTCCACTAGGGTGCGACTGTTGGCACATTTTTCCAAATATGCTCAATTCCATATTTTAAATGAAGTTTTCAGGCTGTTCGAATAAAAATATATTAATACAATTTACAGATGTGGATGTTTGACTCAAAAACTAGGTTTCATTTGAACTTTATGAGATATATTCTAGACAAATTAACTTTTTGACAATTAGAATATATAAATTGTTGATAAATTTTCAAAAACAAAGCGCAGTGTTTGTTTAATTACATTTTTATTTCATTTTACATTTTATGCACAATAAACAGGGCTATTTCTTGTATGGGAGAGATGGAATCAACATTGACACAGGAGAACAGTTTTTTGTGTTTTTCTTTTTTTTTTCTTTTTTTTTTTTTAAATACAGCATATGACCAAGACAAAGACTACATGTTTACAGATATTTTTGAGCAGGCATATAAATTGACAATTAGCATTTTAACAAATTTGATATGCTAAACAAAATCCACAGGTTTATTGTTGACCTTTTGTGGTAATGCTCGTTTGTCACTCAGTTTCAGAGGTATTTGCAACAACAGTGAAATAATATCTGTATACATGGTTAGTTTGAATATCTTTATGGTAAGTTACAACACTCCAAAATAGCACTTAGAACAGCTCAGCCAAGGACACACACACATGCACACGCGCATATGCATATATTACATACATTACAAATACATGTACACTGGCCACCTGCAAAAACTGACCCAGCTTAGTCCTGTTGTAGTCCAGACCCGATTTGGAGGCAAGATTTAAACTAAATCATCACATGAGTATTGTTACATTTGAAATGTGTTTTGCAGATTTTAAATTGCTTTGATATATCTAGATAGATACATCTATCTGAATTTATAGTGCATATGACAGGTTAAACTTTTCATTTCTTTAAAACGTAGATAACATAATCCAATTCAATTCTTATTTTTTTCAAATCTTTATTTTTGTAAACCCCAAAATCACAAAAGCTGTTTCCTCTTAGGGCTGAACATGAGAATTGATTTAACCAACAGAAAGTTAGAAAATCAATGAAACAAAGAAAATTCTATTTTAAAATTTGGCCTAGTCTTTTCAATTTTTACTTTTTTTTACAGCAGTTATGACATGCATAGAGG
This sequence comes from Periophthalmus magnuspinnatus, assembly GCF_009829125.3. Lineage (NCBI taxonomy): Eukaryota > Metazoa > Chordata > Actinopteri > Gobiiformes > Gobiidae > Periophthalmus > Periophthalmus magnuspinnatus. The sequence goes on from NC_047132.1 coordinate 17,323,499, forward strand.
GTATGTAGCAACCATTAGGTTAACAAAAGCCACACATTAGTTCTGATTTTACAAATAAAAGTTAATTAATTAATTACAACACCTTAAATCAATGTTTAAACTGCCAGAGAAATGCCTGACAGTTCATGACAGAGGGAGAACTATTCAGTACTCACTACTCCATCCTATACTATCCTATTCCTCTATATTTCTTCACAAACTGCCACTTAACTAATGTAGGTATATTATTCTGTCACATGCACTTTAAACAAAAAAAAAATTAAAAATCCTGCTTGTACATCCCCAAAAATGTCTGATATTTGACTCCCAGTAAGAATTGTTTGAATTTTGCTAGTCCCCCCTGTGTTACTGTGGCAGTATTTGTCCTATGCCTGTATTAGCCAAAAAATAGAAAATAAAAAAACATCAATGCTGGGATGTACTCAAAAATAATTATTAATAAAAGTGTGAAATTACAATTTAAATATAAAAATAATTATCTTAGTTTGAATCTTGTCTCGTAAAAATGTAATCTAGTCTCCACTACAACATTACTCAAAATGGAGCAAACAAAGAGGTAAAAAAACAAAAAAAAATCTTAAAGACAGATGTTTTAGAAACGTTTTATGAAGATTTAAAAAGTACAACAAAATCTAAAAAAAAGCTTTGATAAAATATTATTTAAATAAAAGTGTTTCCTGGAGGCTCTGTTTCTTCCTCTTCTGTCGTTGATTGAGTTAGTGCTGGTGAATCTCGTACCACACTTCACTGTATTCAAATTATTATTAATGTATTGTTCAGATATTATATTCATTTGTTTATTTTTTGTTTATTTTATGTTTTGTTTTGTTTTGTTTTTTTGTTGAGAGGTGCCACCATCATCTCTGACAAAGTGTAAAATCTAATGAACTTAGTGCTACTTTCTCTTGATTCTCCTCAAATGGTTTTGTCCTGGATTTAAAATGGAAAAATAAAGCTGACATTTTCTTATAAAGTTGTGTGATTTTTATCTATTTATTTCAACTATTTGGTAGTATTCCTCCAGCCTATTAAAATATTAAATTCAGTATAATATAAAATTGCCGCCTGTGTAAAAGGTAATGTTTCTTAATCCCATAATAAGTAAATGTACTGCATCATTTACATGGTTTACTTACATTTTTAAAGAAATCATATTTTTGACCATCCTTTTCTAACAGCATACTTTTACTCAGGTAAGAGTACTGTCACTTCAACAAAATATTAAGTGGGAGTAAAAGTTTTGGTTACTCTTCCCACTGTGACTCTTCCTACAAATGACAAAAGCTTTATGTTGACTATATTAAATAATTTCAGATGATTTCTTATTTTTGTGCCTATCCTTTGAAGATTTTCTGATTTATTTAATGTTTTATCCTTCCAATTAGATCAACTTCAAATTATAAATCAGATACTACATTCTTACAGTAATATATTTTCTTACTCTTTGACTACTACTTTGTACTTCTACTTGAGTAATTGTATTTTGAAATAACATTGCTCTTACAGTATTTGGCTATTTCACCCACCTCTGATCATTTAATACGCTCCAATATTTTTACCAATAAAAATCTGTATTGAAATCACTTTATTGGATGAAATGTTGCACAGTATAGCTTTTAGACATATTTTTGTGAAGTTGCTAAGGCAGATAAACTTGCAAACATCAGTAACAATCAAAGTGAAACCCTTTGTCATGACAGAAATGCATTTTGGATTCCAGCTACAACATGAATGACTTTGGCCTCTGTGCAGCTGTAGTTTCACTCCGGTCCAGCAGGTGTCGCTGCGCGCTGCCGGCTCCTCTCACTTCCGGCTGCCTTTCACACATGCTGCTGTCACTCCTGTGTTGTGCTCATGGAGAGAGCACGTTTTTGGACTTTTTCTGCTATTTTTAGAGGATCAGCGGGCGAAATATAGCACCGACTAAGACTGTGAAACAAGAATGAACCACCGGATCCATGTTTTATAATGTGAGTAACAGGAAAACACAAGAGAACTGTGTTTGGTTTTGAGTGGGCTACTTTGGTCTGCTCTACCTAACTGTACTTTACAACTATCTTCAAAAGTGAATGGCTGTAGATTTTCACACAGAGGACCTTACCCGCAGACCTGGTGTTGTTTGCAGTTTTATCTTAGATGGTTTAAATATATACTGCTGTTGTGTCCTTGGGCAAGGCACTTCACTTTGCCACTTTCAATATGTGAGATTAATGCCAAAGCAATTATCTAGAAGAAAAACGCTAACACTTATTATTTATTATATTATTTTTCCCTGCAGGACAGAATCCACAACTGTCATGAACTCCACTCATTCTCCACCCACAGCATCTATTCAACCTCAACCCAAGCTCCGCGCAGTCCCCATCCACCAGCGTCCAGATCTACTTGTGCCATGTGCCGAATTGGTGAACTCCGAGTGGAAGCGAAGTACAGCTGCCCGTGTCCACAGTCTGCAAAAATCCTGTTCCGAGTTTCCGGTTTGTCTCGTTCTCCTTCAGGGCCAAAAACAATCTGAAAAACTTCTCGGACATGCTCGACTGTCCCACGTGGTCGGTAAAAGTAACAGTCTTTTTGTGGAATCTGTGGTTGTGTCCAAAACAGAGAGAGGTAAAGGCTATGGAAGAGCTTTAATGGAAGAAACTGAAAGATATGCGAAGACTAGAGGGTTTAAACGGCTTTACTTAACTACTCATGATAAGCAGCATTTTTACAAACATATGGGATTTGTCCTGTCCACCCCGGTTCAAAATGCAGGTGCTATGACTGCTTTTGTTCCAATGGAAACCCTACTGAAGTTTTCTCGATCGCCAAGCCAACCAGTAAACACACCTGTAAATTTACCAATGAATGTGAAATCTGAAGATGCTCGCTCTATATGTCAAAACCTACCTCCTCCACCTCCATTACCAAGTCCGCCATCTTGTCCTGTGCCCCCTCCGCCACCACCTCCTGTTGTCCCACCCCTACCTCCACTTCCTGCTTCTCTGCAAAAGCCGCTATCTTGCCCCATTCCTCCACCTCCTGTATTGCCACCTGCGCCTGTGGTGCAAACTCTAACCGAAACACCTTACAGAGATGCCAAAGGGATGCCCATCTATTGGATGCACAAAGACATTTAATAATTAGTATTTATTAATTAGTCCTATGAAATTGTTCTGTAATACTGTTTACATTTGTGCCTATTTATCTCACCATTTTGCCTGAAGGAATGCATTTCACCTTTTCACTTTATTCCACTGCCTGTCTACAGGTAGTGTTTGCACATACAAGCACCAGCTTTGTTCAAACTCTTAAGTCTTAACTTTTTTATCTTAAAGGTACACTATATAACTTCTCTGGTCCATCTCCTTCTTGTCTCCTTGGAGATGTTTTGCTTTGCTCATCTATCTCTCATTGAAAAGCCTGAAAAAAACATGCATCCTTATTATGAGAAGGCTCAACTGTGCCCCATGCTTGTCTGCATGGAGATAGAGGTTAAAGAAGGGGGGATTTTACTTCTATTAGGTATTAACTGCTAACACATAACATATTTAGATCACCACGTTACCCTTTATTGTTTGGAAAATGATATTCTCATCAAAAACATGTTTTATAAGTTTCACTCATTTTTGATGCGCTGAGTCTCACCTCCCTTTTTTCACTTTTGCACCTACAATCATATTGGCTATATTAAAACAGGGATAACAATAGGGATAGTGAGTATGCTAACAGGTGTGGAAGCACCCATTAGGGGCCTGAATTATTATGCTAAATATGACTCGGGGGCAGTTCACACTTCGTTCAATAGACCTAGCCAACAAACAGAAACTCTAGTTTGTTTCAGTGTAGTCAGCTCAAGTAGTGTCCCACCAACAATCTGACCAGAACTTAAGACGCCACTTGAGCAGCAAAACATTTTCCTTCTAAAACTTTTTCCTTTTGACAAAATTGAATTTTCTTTTCCTATGAGGGAACAACATTATAACATGGTAGAAAACTAAGAAAAATCTATTTTGCAAAACACCCTCTCTTTAAAGAATGTTGCATTGTTGAAGATTCCAGGTTATGCAATTACATCACCATGGAGACAAACAAGTAACACACCCTTCACAAGAAAGGTTGCTCAGTGTGACTTCAATTGTATGTCTTCACTGAATACTGTATAGACTGTTAAGGTCTATGGATTCAGCTTTTACAGAAATTCCAGTGTGCATTTTAGCTTTTTTATTATCATTTTTTCACCATGTTTTGGAAGTTTAAAATACTTTGGCTTTAATATTCTGACTACAATTTGAAATGTGAGTCCTTTTTAAAAGAAGCAGAATCAAAACGGTTTGTGTTTCTAGTTTTTGGAGTAATGTTCTCAATTCTAAAGTTGACTTTGTTGAAATCTCAACTGCTCTCCCGAATGTGCCTTATTTAAAACTTTACTCACCCTGAACTCTCTGAAAAGATGCAATAAAGAAAAAATAAATAAATAAAACTGTCTACATGTTAACTTACTATGTCGACCTTTTAATTTTACTGTTCTGTTTGGTCCAAGTCTAAGAAAAACAAGCTCAAAGAGATGAACTTTATTTACAAAAACACACAGCATACATTTGGTGTTCCATAGTTAATATCAGTTTGAAATGAGATATAACTTAAAGGTGAACTACGCAGCTTTTCAACTGGAGGGTCTGTCACCTGTTTTCTCTGCTATTGTTTTGTCAGAAATATTCCACAGTATGGCATGAAACATATCTCTCTTGCATTTACTCAATTACAGATATTTTAGTGCTCAAAACATGCATTCTTCTGTAAACGGGTTCACCTCTTCACAGATCTGACCTGTAACTTGGCTTGATGGCACCACTTGCTTTTCTCTACAGAGAAGTTAAATGCCATACTGTGAAACATTCCAGGCAAAGCAATAATACCTCTGTGGAGACAAACAGCCTTTACATTTTATCTAAACCAGAGACAACAGAATTCCTTTCCACTCCACACCCACTGAAAATGTCCAGTGTTTGTCACGATGTCCCAGTGAGGGCTGTGAGGTTGTGTCTCAGATTGTGCAGTTCCTGGATCAGTAAAGTTAATTCTGCCGATGCCATTTTCTTCTCTTTCACTGCCTCTGTTAGCATACGGATAGCGCCGCCCTGTTGGACTGTGGAGACAAGAGTCAACAGTCATTATACACATTTGCAATCAATCAAACACAGGCCCTATATATCTTAAGGGCTTAGGGGCCCCTGAAAGCTACGTCGGGCCCCGTCTGAACCTTAAAGGGCCTGAAGCAGTCCTCACTTTCCTAATGTATTCTTAGCGTCCTAATTATTCATCATTAGTTTATAAGTGCTTTTCAGATTTTCAGAGGCCATAACTGAGGTTTGTCTTCACTCTAACAGCACACTTTCTGGTTCTCAGACAATAAAATCCTTTATAACTAGATGCAGACAACATGCAGTAAAGCTGAACTGTTTGGAGAAAATATTAAATTGCAATAATAGATAATACAATTTTGTTCACATTTTAAATGTGTCCAGAAAAATTGACAATACGAGAATGCAGAACAAGGAGGAGGAAACGATGGTGTTTCAAAAACTGCCTTTGAGATTTACTAATTACATCCATTCAAATTGTGATTTTGATTCATTTGCGTTTAATCTTGCAATCTTGCTGCAGAACCATCAGCCACTTCAGCCTCTCCATCTCCTTAAAGACCCTGTATCCACTTTTTCCATGCTTTTCAGTAAGATGTGTCTTGTCCCAGAACAGATATAATGTATAAGCAACTCTTGAGGTAAAACTTATTCTGTGTGCTGTCTGTCTTTAATTAGAAAGTATTTGTGTGTTTGCATGCTAGTTGTTAGCTTTACCATCATGACAAAACTCCACACTGGTTTCTGAGAGCTGTGAAAATCACTTGTAAACTCTTTGAATGATAAGGATTTTTGGGATGCATAAGATTATTGAGGAATACTTTAGACCTTTGTTTCTTACGTTCTGTTTTTCACGGTTTTAGGTCAAATCAGGTACTGCAGCTTTTTCAATGCTGGTTTATTGCTGGGAGCTGTTTTTTGGAGTCATTGAACTATTACCAAAGGTTTATAGGCAAGTGCAATACAAAACAACACAACACAACAAATGACCTAAAAAGTAGAAGATGAGCAGCACAGTGAGCAGCAGCAGAGTGACAATGGCACAGCCCAGAGCATAAGCCCGTGACGAAGTGGGCGTGAACATGTCCTGGAGCCGCCTCTGCCACGAGCTGATTGGTCGAGATGGTTGAATGACAGCCAGAGCGTCAAAGGAGTGCAGGTTTCCATTTAGAGACGGGGTGTAGGCAGGACGAGGAGGCCGTACTGTGAAAGAAGAAACATAAATCAAGAACAATGGAGTGACAAAACAAGTATTCTTTCTTTTCTTGTTATGTGGTCACTATTTATTATGGCTTATTCCATAGGTTCATTTTTGGAAAGGTTTAACAGTTGTTTTTTTTCAATAAAAGCTACTTAGGGATTTCAAGTACACTTTTCACTATATGAGTCAATTATATTCTCTATTTGGTTTGCAATATTTTTCATCCTATGTCCTGTAACCTAACCATATTTTTTTTATAATTTATAGACATATTATGCAAAACCAACTTAATGGAGCTTTTAAGGAACTGTATGTATTGTATTTTTAAGAAACTGTATGTGCATGTGGTCTTATAAAAGGTTCTGCTGTCACAACTGAGCTGGCAGTGCCTCAAGAGGAAATATAAAAGTTTTTCTCATTCTCAGTGTATGGACAGGCCATGTTTACCTGTTTCCCTCATATCTGGGGACACAGATAGGTCATGTTTATGAAATTTTAAATGAAAATCTCGCATATGGTTCCTTTAAAGATTTACCCAGTGTCCTTGAGAGCTGTTATCAATTGCAACATTGTCAATAGATCATTCACTATGGCTCAACTATCTCTACGTGGGATGTAATGTCTTGATTTTTGCACATTTATCCCATATAAACCAAACAAATCTCCTAATTTATTAGGATTTTTTTTTATTGTTGTGTATGATGCACAAATCACATACATTAATTCACGAATACCATTTAATACCATTCATTCATGCAGCCATTTACTCAAAAGTAAAATCATCCCTCCACCCACCCAAGCTCCAGTATTTTTCTTATTGTTCTGTCTGTCTTTTTACCAAGAGAAAGTATTTTCATTGGTTCAAAATAATTAAAAAAAGTCATGTGTAATTATATTTTTAATTCAAATGAACTATTCATTTACTTGCATGTCATTTTACCTTTGTGGTTGTGGTCTGGATGAGTGCGGTGTAGGTCATTGATGGAGTCCACAGAATGCAGTTCGATCTCCGTCAGATCTCTGTCACTCACTCTGTAGAACTGAGGAGTTGTCTGGGAAGAGGGAGGCCGAGACATCTCCACTGAACTAAACACACAGAACAAGATCATTCTCAAGCCTCTCCTCTGCTCCATCTGACCCTCTCCTCTGCTCCATCTAACCCTCTCTTCTGCTCCATCTGACCCTCTCCTCTGACTCTCTCTGACCCTCTCCTCTGAGTAATGATACATGTGTGGACAAAGTGCATGTCCATTTAGCAGAACTTGATCACATCAGTATAGGCTGCATCTCATTTGTTTATAAAGCATTTTATTATTTCGCAGTCAATAGCCTTTAATGGCACTGTATTATAATCTCTCTGTTAAAGCAAACATGTGTTTGAGTGTGCAACCAGGCAGTGCATAGTATTTATTGGACAGTTACCTGCAGAGTGATGCTGAGGGTATGAGTTCAAGCCTCACCTGAAGCAAAAGTGTTACTTCTACTGAAACATACTTAATGACAGTTCAAGATGGGAAGTGGTCAGTTCTGTGTATCTTTCTTACTGTCATAACAGATCCTGCCTATGTTTGGATACCATACTGCACAGGGCATGGACCTGGTCTATACTGGGGCACAGCTGATTAATACTGGGGCATGTGCCCCAATAAAACGTGTCTCGTGACGTCCCTGGTGCAGTTTATTCAATATTCACTTTAAGCATCCTTTGCCTCATTTGATACTTTCTTCATGATAACATTGGACTTAAAACAAGCTCCAGTGGTGCAATGTGTCAGTGACAGTCACTTGTGGATTGGTGCTGAGGTTCAGAGTTTGAGCCTCACCTGGATGAAGACTTTAAAGGTGCTGTCCTGATTTTTACTGTCTTAAAAAAGACAATACTTCACTTGAAACAGCTTTTCACACATTGTATGCATCCTAATTATTTGCCATGATGAGTTTATAAGTGCTCTGCACAACTCTCAGAAACCACAGCAGAGTTTTGCCATGAACTGTAATTATGCTAATGTGCTCTTCCTAATTATCAGACAAAAACTGCTTTCTAACTTGATGCACACTGTGGACATATTTTAACCCCAAGAGCTGCTTATATAATTTATCTGGGGCAAAACAAATTATACTCAAATATATGCTATATATTCAAGCCATATAGATGTCCATTCCTCTATGAAATAGTCCGATCATGTTTTTATGATTTCTTAAACCTTTTTTTCCATCCTCCAGTGGTGCAACTGGTCAGTGCGTTTTACTTATAAGACCTGCAGAGTGATGCCAGGGCGAGTTTAAGCCGCACCTGGAGCAAGACTTCTTTAAAAAAAATCCATAACTTGGCAAAAGATGCAAAAATGTAAACTACATCTTGAAATATTATTCACAGTATCAATTAGTCTCATGTTATTGAACATCGATTTATAAATCAGCAAAACCCTATGGACTTCAGCACTTGTTACAATTTTGCATTCATCTGATTGTTACAATGACACCTGTGTGCTCCAGTGGTGCAATCGGTCAGTGCGCGGTACTTACATGACAGTAACCTACAGAGTGATGCTGAGGGTGAGAGTTCAAGCCTCACCTGGAGCAAGCAGGAGATGATTTTGTTAACAGTGATAAAACAGGTTTGATGTCTGACAATAGACAGTGAATAAAATAAGATTTGGCTCTTTGATGACAATGGACTGAATGAGTGGTATAAACCTACCTCACAGGGATACTAATAATGGTAAATATTTTGAAGGAGTCACTATTAAAAACACATGCACTATATTTGGGCATTGAGTTCAAGCCAAGAGAACACAGAGTACCACATGACACATTAAGGACATGTGGACAGACACATGGGACTTCTCAGGATTCGGTTTTGTTTAGAGAGTCTCTTATAACATTAAATCAAAGAATAACATTATAGCCTATTATTTTAGCTACTTTGAGTTCATGACCAGCTGTAAGACAATTTATGAGTTTTGGGGAATTTATTTATATATTTTTTAATTTATTGGTCAAAAAATATTAGATTTATGATCTATTTATCATTTAAAATGTTCATGGTAGTTCAATTGATCTTTATTTATTGAGCCCTTTACAACACTCAAGGTGACCAAAGTGCTTTCCAATATAGTTTCAGAAAATCAAAGCTTCTCTTGCACAACAGCACAACAACAGTGAACGTGAGACGAAAAGTGGGTAAAGTATAACCTTAACTCATCTTTATTTAAAGCCACAACATGTAACCTTCTAGCCAAAAATAGACTAAAATAACAAGATATTTTTTGTTATGTTTTTTATGTTATGGTTAAGTTTATTGCACTAAAATGTTAGAAAAACATGCAACCTTTTTCTAAGTGGGCTTGCAGCTCCACAAACCTGACTCTTATTTGGCCTGGATGTGTGCCTCCTGCTAATTGTTTCCATGGAAATGTTGTTCCATTGGTTATAATCATCCACAGTATGGCAAACGTATCTATCTGAATGGAGAATGTTCTGAAGTATGGTTTTAACTTTCTTTTTCCATGCAGTTGAAGTGCCACCTCCAGAAAGTTACATACTGTACCTTTTAGATTTGAGTGACAAAAATATACTTTGACATTTCAAGGATTATAAGTGGCATTTACTGAAGACTAAATAAATAGTCAATCTTCTTATCAGCTCTATTGTTAGAATGTGTCACTGTCACACATCTGAAGACATGTGAATGGAGTTTACACTGTACACTGCTGCCATAGAAACACCTCTAATCACTAACCACGGAAATGAATGGCCATGTGCTCGACACTTACCGTAAACAGAAGTCAAAGTTTGGGCTTCCTCACTTCTCCAAAAACTACAAGAATTTTAATATAAATTTATGTCCAGTAATTCCACAAAATCTTCAAGAATTCAGAAAAAAGTGAGTGATTTAACTCTTCAAATGGATAGAGCCCTTGTAAAACAGTGAAGCATGTTGTTTTGGGGTGGTCCGAGAGCAACTGGTGTCTCTGGACCCTCTACAGGAGATGGGACAGAAATAGAGGGGGACATGGGGGGATATTATTAGAGACAGGGACAGTCCAGAGCATGAGTCAGTAGAGAGAGGAGGAGAGAGTTATCATGATACACACTGAAGTCTGGCCTTTAAAATATGAATAAATAGAAAGCATTAAAAAATATAGGCCTAGAATAATATAATATTTGGTTATAAATGTTAACAATTGTATTTGTGTATTTAGAGAGAGATAAACTTTATTTATTTATGTTGTTTTTTATTTATTTATTATCAGTTTGTATTTATTTATTATTAACCTAAGCTTATTTTAAACGCAAAATCTCATAGTTATTGGCTATTCCATTGCATATATTATTCTGTAAATGTGTCCCTGTGTCTTTAAATAAGTCTCGGTCTTTAAACGCCTCTCGCCCGTGGATCTTTTGGACTACATTTCCCAGAATCCTCGGTGTTTCATGTGTTTTGAGTACAGCGGCAGCAGAAACAGCAGTAGCTCCAGAGTGCACACTGCAAAAACAACAGTGTTTTACGTCCAGCTCCGTCAATCGCACGTTCAGCAGCACGCGACATGTGGGCCCGGAGCGCACGCGGGACCCGGGGCCTGGAGCTCGTGCTGCGGGGGTCGGTCCAGAGACATCCCCGGAGAGAGGCGTCATCCGCGGCCGAGGTGAGCGCACTCTCACCCGCAGAACCGCCATGGGGCTCCGTGTGAAACTGTGTTAGAGTTAACCTAGAGAGGATCTGATCCAAAAAAACAAAAAACCCAGAAGTACATTATTTCAAATGCTAATTCCTTTAAGGTTTACTTTATTTTGCTTTACTCCCACTGAGTGACTTTTTCTGCAAAATTATGTCAAAAGTTGATCAGTTCCAAATTACTGTCACAAGTTAAAGCCTAATTGAGTTGTGGGCTGTTGTTGCTGTTTTGAACCTGGATGTGCATTTGAGTACTGATTTATTTAGTGATTTATGTTGCTTGACATTATTTCTTACATGTAGCCTAGTGCATATATAAGGATTATTTATAGCTTCACTTTGGCAGGTGTTGAATCTGCATTTAAAATAAAAAAAAATATGGGTGGAAAACTGGTACCAACCTGTCTGTACATGCCTGTTATATATACTGCTCATTTGAAGCTACAAACTGTTCCCTTCCACTACCTGAAAGTGTCCTTGTTAAGACACACTGTGGCTGTGGGATTCTGCCATTGGCACAATTTGACAACCACACATCTGCCACAGGGCAACTGTGGAACTGCAGTATTATTACCACCAACTTCAGGAACAAATGAAATTGCATTTTAGAAAAAAGATGGTTAATATTGGTCAGACTAGTTTGTAGCTTGAGCTGGGGGGTTTTGCAAGGTTTACACAATGATACCCTATACACCAATAATAGAAAATTATTGGTGTATAGGGTCCAATATTAGATTTTTTTTTATTGATTCCAGTATTAGATTTTTTACTTTAGATTAAAAAATGTCCTGTTTAACTGTGAATAACCAAAAAACAGAAGAGCCGCAGGTCAGAGAGTAACATCTGGCGTTCTTCTACTTCACTGATTTGTTTAAATGGGTCGGGTTGTGCATTCATTCATTTTGTGCTCAATGTTGAATGAAATATTTGATCACAACTTCAATTTCTTCCTGGACTGTGGTCTCTTAAATGCTGACTTTGGACTTGTAACGTATCCCATGATGCATTGCAACTGAGCCCTTTAATCCTATGATAAGCCCCCTCTCTGGTTCAAAAGTCAAAGTTCAACTAGAAGAACAGTACAGGAGTCAGATAGTATGAGATACACTGATTTACTACTGTGCTGATATGGTTGTGGTAGCATTGTTGTCTCACCAATTTAAAAAAAGACCAGTATAATAAAGATTAAGAGCTATTAATAGTTAATACACAATTTGTCTTAACCAGTTCACCAATGAGTGAAAATATGAATGTACATCCCAGATAATGACATTTTCTTAAGACTTTTTTTCAAAAGCGATTCATTTATAAACTTGATTATAACTTAACCTCAGACTGATATGTGTGGCATTTTTCACAAACAAAATGGTCTGTATTGATGCTAAAATAGGCTGAAGTATGTCTATTGGCGTCAGCATGTTTGTTTTGGTTCACTTGGGTGCTTTGCCTTTGGCTTCCGCACAAACCTCAATCAATGCTGCTCTGTGATTGGTCCACCCACTCGATTATTCTTACAGCGGGACCACTCCATGATGGATTCTTGTGAGTTTGTGAACTCACAAATAGTGCGAGACTCCATCTCAATGTGCAAGGTTTGGTTGCCTGTGCCTAAACAAAACCTATAGTTTTTTTAAATTCTCGGTATATGGACAGACCAAGCCTCATGTAAAAGTTCTTTATTATTTCCAACTGGATTTAGTTGTATGATGTAGCAACTAAAACTGAGTCGTTCATCCTGCTTGTCTTGAGAAAATACAAAATTAAACCATAAATGTTCAAAGTTTTTATGATTATGAATGCATTACAGTTGTTATCAGTAAATCTATATTTGAGTTTAACATGTTTACCTCCTATCAGGGGTCATCTTTATACAAATTTAAATAAAAAGTCTTATACTATCATCTTTTTTTTTTTTTATTTAGCCAACTGTAAGATCAAGCTAATCTTGTGGAATTTCTAATAGTAAAAATCTTAAAATATAAAATCAACAGAGAAGTCGTCTTGAATCAAAAAGTCTGGTTTATTGAATCAATTGTGCACAATTGTCAAAGAGTTGTTGTCCCTAGTAGTGTCGTCTCACCCTCAGCTGACAAATAAACATACATACAGTGTATTTATACCATCAAAACAAAAGTATCATTTTATTTTAGTCCAAGTGGCTGGACACAAAAAACGAGGTACACCCGCGCGTAAGAACAGATGGTATTACAAAGGGTGGATATGACGCCAGCTGATGTTTCCATGAATAACATTTAAAGTAAAGCGATCCGTAACACTGCAGGTAAAGATTTAGGGTAAAGACGGCCATAACACTATTTTTTTTTTAACATTTGTAATTGCCATATTGCCCAAGTTAGTTTGTCCATCCAGGTTCCTTTCTGCATCTTTTAAGTTAACCTCAGTGCACTTATGGTCCTCTCCTCCAGGTGGCGCTGAAGAGGACTCCACTATTTGAGTTCCACCGGGCAAGTGGTGGTAAGATGGTGGAGTTTGCAGGCTGGAGCATGCCGGTGCAGTACACGGACAGTCACATCAGCTCACACATGCACACCAGAACGCACTGCTCGCTATTCGACGTTAGCCACATGCTACAGGTAAACGGCAAGAAGTTTACATTTTTGTTACAATGATTTTGGGAACACAATTCTTTTAGGACTTTTAAGGTTTTATTAACCACAAAATCAATAAAATACAAAATTACTTTGACACTTTCATTAATATGTCCAGTTATATCTACAGTATGTTTGTAACTGTTTAAAATAAAGCCCCACTATGTAACATTTCAACCAGTAAATAAACAAATATGAAAGCAGCCATTTAATTACAGTAATTATGGTGTTTCTACTGTTGTTTTGTCATGATTTTTTTTGGTGCCATAGTCTCACACAGTCCCAGTTGGAGGATGATAAAAACATTCAATTGAAAACATGGTCCTCATTGCCATAGTTAAAAATAAACCTTCATAATTTGTTTTTTGTCCAGACCAAAGTCCACGGCAAAGACCAAGTGAAGTTCATGGAGTCTCTGGTGGTCGCAGACATCGCCGAGCTTAAAGATAATCAGGTCTGACACCACCACACAGCAATATGCCATCTTAAAGATAGTAGTTGGTGGTTAAGGTGCCTGGAACTGTAAATAAGAATAAAATAAAGATTACATAAAATGCACTGTATACATAAATCCACAGTATAACATTAAAGAAGACATATTGTGCTTGTTTCTGCTGTTTAGTTATAATCTATGACACACGTGAATCATTATGTTATAATTTGCACATTTTAAATCACAATTTCATCTAAAATAACTTAATAAAAGAAACAAGTTCACCGAACTAAGGTGCCCAATGAGAGCTGACATCGCCATGAACATCACAATAGAGTGCTGTGCAGCTGTCGATCCCTCTGCAGATTTTTTTTAATCATTTGTATCAAAATGACTATATGACACTGCAGAATCCTACACATATCACCAGTGGGTGTGTAATGGTGGATCAGCAATATTGTGTCTTGAAAATAAGCGATTTAAAGACTGCTCAAACGTGCACAGTACACTCTAAATTAATTTTGCGTAATGGGTCACTTCAAACATATCTATCATACAATTTAAAAATATTAAAAATAAATAAAAAGTTGAAACACTTGAAAACCGACATTCTTACATTGAGTGGGCTTGCCTTCATAGAGCTAACCTGTAACTTGGCCTGGAGGGTCCACTTGCTTGATATATAAGTTTAATGCCATACTGTGGAACATGCCAGGCAAAGCATTAACATCTCCATAGTAACAAGCAGGTGGGAGACCAGACAAGTTAATTAAACTTTGGTTGTTCCAGGGAACTCTGTCTCTCTTCACCAACGATAAAGGAGGGATCATGGACGACCTGATAGTGACTAAAACAGACCAGGGTTATCTGTACGTGGTGTCCAATGCAGGCTGCGCCGACAAGGACTCCGCTCACATGAAGGTAATACTACACAAGTTAAACATATTATGAGGTCTTTTATATATATGGATTTTACTACTACTGACACTACTACTACTGATACTACTGCCTATAGCTGATGAGCTTGAGGAGTGCTACATTCAGGTCTGTTGTTATTACTACTTCTAACCACTATTGCTATCTACAATATTAAACAAATATGGAGTGCTTTTATTATTATACCTAAAGTACTACTGCTCTCATACTACTACTACTTCCACTCCCCTTGACTTATAAATGATTTGTGTTTCAGGCCAAGCTGTCAGAATTCAAAGCTGCCGGTTTTGATGTTGATTTGGAGTTTTTAGATGATGCACTAATTGCTGTACAAGGTATGTACAGGAAAAGAATGCCTCTGATGTCATTTTAAATAACTTTACTTTTACTTTACTTTTTATTAAAAAAAAGTTTGATTTCATAGAATGTATATAGAATTTACAATTATTATTAATTCTTTATACATTCTAGAATGATTGTTAAATCGTGAAATTCCTCTCACAATAATTGTAACGCTAACATTTTATATCTTGAAATCCCAAGTATAGAAATGTTTTTGGTTTTTTTTGTCACCTGGCTACTTTAATAGTATGTCTTTGTATAATCCTACATTTGTTGTGTTTTAGGTCCATCAATGAGCAGGGTGCTGCAGGAGGGAGTGAAGGACAATTTAAAAAATCTGCCATTCATGTTCTCAGCTCTGACCTCTGCGTTCGGAGTCCCCTGTAGAGTCACACGCTGTGGGTACACTGGGGAGGATGGAGTGGAGGTAATTGTATTTTGATAATCATTATCGTTATTTCAGGGGCTGGGAGACATGGCATTATGAATCGTGATCTCATCCCTTTGATGATCTGCTATTTGATCATATCAGCCCTATGCTCAAATACTTTTCCAGACCCACTCCTTGATTATTATTGATCAGCGTCTGTCTGAGTGGACATAACCAATCACAGTGAAGTGTGAACTTTTAGAAGAAGAAATTGCTTTTATATACATATACACAAACATATACATATATACACATGATAAAATTAAAATCATGAGCTGGTTTCAAGAAACTTGTGACGTGCGTTTTTGTCAATTGTTATCTGGACTATAGAAACTCTAAAACACAGGCCAAAACACATGGCAGTATTAAAGCAGACCTATTAAATAAGTGTTTTTAGAACTTTTCACCATGTGATAGTTCCCCTCACCATTTACTCACCTGAAGTTGTATCTGGAGTGATTTGTACATGTGTGAACAATCTTTAATCGCTTATTTTCAAGACACCATATTTCCGATCAATCCCTGTTTTCGCTGCCACTGGCATACGCCCACTGATACACGTAGGATTCGGCAGCATCATATAGTCATTTTGGTACAAATTTTTTTTAAATCCACTACTTGCTAGCGTGATGTGCAGCTATTCATAAAAGGTGCTGACAACTTCATGGCTCTTTGTTGTGATGACATTTATGGCGATGTGTTAAAACCAATGTACCCATTGGGTACATTGGTTTTAACACGGAAGTTAGAATTTTGACATTTTAAATCGCAATATTCATCTAAAATAACAAGTTTGCTAACATAATGATCCACGGGTGTCATAGATCACAGCAGACACAAGCACAATATGTTTTCTTTCAATCTAAATGTCAAAAACGAATAAACTATTTCCGATTTTTATCAATGATACACATTATTTGTAAATATTTACTATCTAGAAGCCCTATCTTCATAACCTACAACTTCAAATTTCTACTTCTATTGCACCTATTATTATTATTATTATTATTATTATTATTATTATTACTACTACTCATACTACTTAAATGTGTGTTAAGTACTGCAGTAACTGTTGTACATATTTGTGTGGCTGTTCAGATCTCTGTGCCCAGTTCCCGGGTGGTGGAGCTCACAGAGAGACTGCTGTCAAACCCGGAGGTGAAGTTATCCGGGCTCGGAGCCAGAGACAGTCTGCGGCTGGAGGCAGGACTCTGTCTCTACGGCAACGATATTGACGAGACCACCACACCTGTAGAGGCTACGCTCGTCTGGACTATAGGTAACAACAACAATAACAATAATAATATGTCATGCTCTATTCTGGACTATTGATGATTTGGTTGTCAATCTATACTAAAACTAGTATATAAACTAGATTAGTCATTTGAGCAGGTATTGATACAAAAAAAAAAAAAATCACATTCATTGGACAGAAATCAGAAATTAACCTTTCCTGAATAGCTTTAGAATTCTCCTGAGCTGCGTCAGAACAACTATAAGACCCCTTAGACTACTATACGCACATGGACCACTATGGAATATACCTGGGCGACTGAGGGATTACATAGATATGACCACACAATAATGTAAAAGAAAGTACTTTATTGATTTAATGTTGAAAATTACATTCTATTGTCTAAACTAGTTGTCAAAAGAAGAGGCAACAGATTAAATTACCTTAAATCAAGTTCATTTGTTAAGAGCCACTTTTCAGTTTTGTTTATGGAGCCACATTTTGGGCGTACTGCTTTCTCTCGCTTTTCTTTGTAGGAAAGCGGCGCCGTCAGACCAGAGATTTCCCTGGAGCAGATATCATCGTTCCTCAGATCAAGAACAAAACTCAGAGGAAGAGAGTGGGTTTGGTCTCCACTGGTCCTCCTGTCCGGCAGCACACACCGATACTCAGCACTGACGGCAAAGTTATAGGTAAAACAACACTTCAGTATGTTGATGTCAGTATGTTGTATTAGTATTGATTTTGAAAACCTGAAATTAATAAAGTGTCGATGAGCAGTGGGTTAGATGGGGCAGGATTCACTGTGGCTGCAGGAGGGGGTCCATTAGACCTGCCATGATAACATTGTTTGATAAAATATCACTATAAACTGTAATCTCGAAGATGACTTTATTTTACTGATGTTATAACTCCACAGAATTCAAAGCAATGTACGTGATATTTATAATGACTTATCAATATAATGGCCTAATTAATTGACTCAGTACAAGCCAAATGTTAATGTACCACAAAAAATTAAGAAAAATGTCACTGCCAGGGGTAAAAGGTATGTATAATAAATATTTACCCATAAATATTGTTTATCCTGGCATTTATTGAACAATAAGTTGACATATGAATTATCATGACAGGCCTATTTTCTCTAGTAATTGATAAAGAACGTATATGCAAAATGTACTTTTTTGATCTTTTTACCATGTTATACTGTTGTCGCCTCTTCAAAAACAAAAACAGTTGCATTTTTGTTTCATTTATGCTTGTTTCATTAATCTGTTAATCCAAAGTCATTTTCTCTGAGCACTCAAAAAGCTCTGTTTGCATAGGGCCCATTTACTTGTGTCACAGATAAAACTCTGGGGTTCTCCTGCCTAGTTTTTAAACCCATAAACCATTATGGACTCATTATGTGCTTAAATTGGGTTCACAACTAACGCATGGGTCCATTAGCATAACATTCACGGGACATCAGAAAAATGTGAATACTTTTATTGCCATTGTCGGTGAACAAAATTCACAAACTGGGAAGTTGCTTGATAAGGACCTAATTTGCATAATTTGCCATTGTGCATTTCCATTCCTGACAGCAGAGGGAGTACCAACGGCTAAATGCCTCATTGGATGTGTAGTTTATAATATAGTATATTTTCCAAATGTAGACATTAAGTTAGAAAATGTGAAATACTTATCCCGAGGTGACAAAAAGCATGTTTAAGAGGGAATTAAAACGACAAGAATGCATAATATGTGTTCTTTAATAATCTCTTAGGTGAGGTGACGAGTGGCTGCCCATCTCCCTGCCTGAAGAAAAATGTTGCCATGGGTTATGTGGACTCTGCCTTCTCCAAGAACGGGACCCAGATTCAGGTGGAGGTCCGGAAGAAGGCGGTCCCAGCCACAATTAGCAAAATGCCCTTTGTGCCCACCAACTACTACACTGGCTAAAACAGAGGAGACGTACAAGAACATGGAGGGAAATCTATCCAGACTCATTCACTTGTATTTTAAGATGTTCATATTGATATGATGATTCATATTTAATTTATCCAACTGGTGGTAAAGTTTTCCAGGTGTGAAACAAGGAAGTTTTAAGGACCATAATAACATTTTAATTTATACATTTGAGTTCAGCACTTTTGCAGGATTTAACAGCAAAATCATGATGAGATTTTCTCTATGTAAAAGGTACTGTCGTCCAATTTTGCTTTCTAATATTTTTAACTCAACATTTTCTCTTTGGACAAAATATACACTACTCAGGTTATCAAAAGGAGACCAAAACACAGTCATTCCAAATTTTTCAAGACCACCAGCAAAAAACAGTATGATCTATTTTACAACAATTACATGTCTTAACTACTGTGAATTAATTCCAATATATGTTTCAAGTTTTTTGTTTTTTTTTATGCAATTTTTACATGTAACAAACACTGTAAGGGGTTTAATTACTTTTTAGTTAGTAAGACACTTTCCCAATTAATTTTCTGGTAGCTTTGATAAAATATTTGCAATGATACAAACTATTTTGTAATAGTTTTTTTTTGTTTTTTTAATCTAAACGTAAAAATGATTACATTAACATTGACAGAGATTGAGAACTTGTAGTTTTTAAACATTTTAATAAAAAAAAAGAATATTTGCAATCTATCTACCTTGACCTATTTTTTCTGTTTTTGGCAGCTAAATGCTAAATCGAAAATACTAAATGTTCAAAAGTAAACGACTGTAAATTCTAAATATTCAAAAGTAAACGACTGTAAATTCTAAATATTCAAAAGTAAACGACTGTAAATTCTAAATATTCAAAAGTAAACGACTGTGCATTCTAAATACTCAAACGTAAACGACTGCGCATTCTAAATACTCAAACGTAAACGACTGCGAATTCTAAATTTTCAAACGTAAACGACTGCGCATTCTAAATTTTCAAACGTAAACGACTGCGAATTCTAAATTTTCAAACGTAAACGACTGCGCATTCTAAATACTCAAACGTAAACGACTGAGAATTCTAAATTTTCAAAAGTAAACGACTGAGAATTCTAAATTTTCAAAAGTAAACGACTGTGAATTCTAAATATTCAAACGTAAACGACTGTGAATTCTAAATATTCAAACGTAAACGACTGCGAATTCTAAATATTCAAACGTAAACGACTGCGAATTCTAAATATTCAAACGTAAACGACTGCGCATTCTAAATATTAAAACGTAAACGACTGCGCATTCTAAATATTCAAAAGTAAACGACTGCGCATTCTAAATATTCAAACGTAAACGACTGCGAATTCTAAATATTCAAAAGTAAACGACTGCGAATTCTAAATTTTCAAACGTAAACGACTGCGAATTCTAAATTTTCAAACGTAAACGACTGAGAATTCTAAATTTTCAAACGTAAACGACTGAGAATTCTAAATTTTCAAAAGTAAACGACTGAGAATTCTAAATTTTCAAAAGTAAACGACTGAGAATTCTAAATATTCAAACGTAAACGACTGTGAATTCTAAATATTCAAACGTAAACGACTGTGAATTCTAAATATTCAAACGTAAACGACTGTGAATTCTAAATATTCAAACGTAAACGACTGTGAATTCTAAATATTCAAACGTAAACGACTGAGAATTCTAAATTTTCAAACGTAAACGACTGAGAATTCTAAATTTTCAAAAGTAAACGACTGAGAATTCTAAATTTTCAAAAGTAAACGACTGAGAATTCTAAATATTCAAAAGTAAACGACTGCGAATTCTAAATATTCAAAAGTAAACGACTGCGAATTCTAAATATTCAAAAGTAAACGACTGCGCATTCTAAATATTCAAAAGTAAACGACTGCGCATTCTAAATATTCAAACGTAAACGACTGCGAATTCTAAATATTCAAACGTAAACGACTGCGCATTCTAAATATTCAAACGTAAACGACTGCGCATTCTAAATATTAAAACGTAAACGACTGCGCATTCTAAATATTCAAACGTAAACGACTGCGAATTCTAAATATTCAAACGTAAACGACTGCGAATTCTAAATATTCAAAAGTAAACGACTGCGAATTCTAAATTTTCAAACGTAAACGACTGCGAATTCTAAATTTTCAAACGTAAACGACTGCGAATTCTAAATTTTCAAACGTAAACGACTGCGAATTCTAAATTTTCAAAAGTAAACGACTGAGAATTCTAAATTTTCAAAAGTAAACGACTGAGAATTCTAAATATTCAAACGTAAACGACTGTGAATTCTAAATATTCAAACGTAAACGACTGCGCATTCTAAATATTCAAACGTAAACGACTGTGAATTCTAAATATTCAAACGTAAACGACTGAGAATTCTAAATTTTCAAACGTAAACGACTGAGAATTCTAAATTTTCAAAAGTAAACGACTGCGCATTCTAAATATTCAAAAGTAAACGACTGCGCATTCTAAATATTCAAAAGTAAACGACTGCGCATTCTAAATATTCAAAAGTAAACGACTGCGCATTCTAAATATTCAAACGTAAACGACTGCGCATTCTAAATATTCAAACGTAAACGACTGCGCATTCTAAATATTCAAACGTAAACGACTGCGCATTCTAAATTTTCAAACGTAAACGACTGAGAATTCTAAATTTTCAAAAGTAAACGACTGAGAATTCTAAATTTTCAAAAGTAAACGACTGAGAATTCTAAATTTTCAAAAGTAAACGACTGCGCATTCTAAATATTCAAACGTAAACGACTGAGAATTCTAAATTTTCAAAAGTAAACGACTGAGAATTCTAAATTTTCAAACGTAAACGACTGAGAATTCTAAATTTTCAAAAGTAAACGACTGCGAATTCTAAATTTTCAAACGTAAACGACTGCGCATTCTAAATTTTCAAACGTAAACGACTGAGAATTCTAAATTTTCAAACGTAAACGACTGAGAATTCTAAATTTTCAAAAGTAAACGACTGAGAATTCTAAATTTTCAAAAGTAAACGACTGAGAATTCTAAATTTTCAAAAGTAAACGACTGAGAATTCTAAATTTTCAAAAGTAAACGACTGCGAATTCTAAATTTTCAAACGTAAACGACTGCGCATTCTAAATTTTCAAAAGTAAACGACTGAGAATTCTAAATTTTCAAAAGTAAACGACTGAGAATTCTAAATTTTCAAAAGTAAACGACTGCGCATTCTAAATATTCAAAAGTAAACGACTGCGCATTCTAAATATTCAAAAGTAAACGACTGCGCATTCTAAATATTCAAAAGTAAACGACTGCGCATTCTAAATATTCAAAAGTAAACGACTGCGCATTCTAAATATTCAAACGTAAACGACTGCGCATTCTAAATATTCAAACGTAAACGACTGCGCATTCTAAATATTCAAAAGTAAACGACTGAGAATTCTAAATTTTCAAAAGTAAACGACTGAGAATTCTAAATTTTCAAAAGTAAACGACTGCGCATTCTAAATATTCAAACGTAAACGACTGAGAATTCTAAATTTTCAAAAGTAAACGACTGAGAATTCTAAATTTTCAAACGTAAACGACTGAGAATTCTAAATTTTCAAACGTAAACGACTGAGAATTCTAAATTTTCAAAAGTAAACGACTGCGAATTCTAAATTTTCAAACGTAAACGACTGCGCATTCTAAATTTTCAAACGTAAACGACTGAGAATTCTAAATTTTCAAACGTAAACGACTGAGAATTCTAAATTTTCAAAAGTAAACGACTGAGAATTCTAAATTTTCAAAAGTAAACGACTGAGAATTCTAAATTTTCAAAAGTAAACGACTGAGAATTCTAAATTTTCAAAAGTAAACGACTGCGAATTCTAAATTTTCAAAAGTAAACGACTGCGCATTCTAAATTTTCAAACGTAAACGACTGAGAATTCTAAATTTTCAAAAGTAAACGACTGAGAATTCTAAATTTTCAAAAGTAAACGACTGCGCATTCTAAATATTCAAAAGTAAACGACTGCGCATTCTAAATATTCAAAAGTAAACGACTGCGCATTCTAAATATTCAAAAGTAAACGACTGCGCATTCTAAATATTCAAAAGTAAACGACTGCGCATTCTAAATATTCAAAAGTAAACGACTGCGCATTCTAAATATTCAAACGTAAACGACTGCGCATTCTAAATATTCAAACGTAAACGACTGCGCATTCTAAATATTCAAACGTAAACGACTGCGCATTCTAAATATTCAAACGTAAACGACTGCGCATTCTAAATATTCAAACGTAAACGACTGCGCATTCTAAATATTCAAACGTAAACGACTGCGCATTCTAAATATTCAAACGTAAACGACTGCGCATTCTAAATATTCAAAAGTAAACGACTGCGCATTCTAAATATTCAAAAGTAAACGACTGCGCATTCTAAATATTCAAAAGTAAACGACTGCGCATTCTAAATATTCAAACGTAAACGACTGCGCATTCTAAATATTCAAACGTAAACGACTGCGCATTCTAAATATTCAAACGTAAACGACTGCGCATTCTAAATATTCAAACGTAAACGACTGCGCATTCTAAATTTTCAAACGTAAACGACTGAGAATTCTAAATTTTCAAAAGTAAACGACTGAGAATTCTAAATTTTCAAAAGTAAACGACTGAGAATTCTAAATTTTCAAAAGTAAACGACTGAGAATTCTAAATTTTCAAAAGTAAACGACTGCGAATTCTAAATTTTCAAACGTAAACGACTGCGCATTCTAAATTTTCAAACGTAAACGACTGAGAATTCTAAATTTTCAAACGTAAACGACTGAGAATTCTAAATTTTCAAAAGTAAACGACTGAGAATTCTAAATTTTCAAAAGTAAACGACTGAGAATTCTAAATTTTCAAAAGTAAACGACTGAGAATTCTAAATTTTCAAAAGTAAACGACTGCGAATTCTAAATTTTCAAAAGTAAACGACTGCGCATTCTAAATTTTCAAAAGTAAACGACTGAGAATTCTAAATTTTCAAAAGTAAACGACTGAGAATTCTAAATTTTCAAAAGTAAACGACTGCGCATTCTAAATATTCAAAAGTAAACGACTGCGCATTCTAAATATTCAAAAGTAAACGACTGCGCATTCTAAATATTCAAAAGTAAACGACTGCGCATTCTAAATTTTCAAACGTAAACGACTGAGAATTCTAAATTTTCAAAAGTAAACGACTGAGAATTCTAAATTTTCAAAAGTAAACGACTGAGAATTCTAAATTTTCAAAAGTAAACGACTGCGCATTCTAAATTTTCAAAAGTAAACGACTGAGAATTCTAAATTTTCAAAAGTAAACGACTGAGAATTCTAAATTTTCAAAAGTAAACGACTGAGAATTCTAAATTTTCAAAAGTAAACGACTGAGAATTCTAAATTTTCAAAAGTAAACGACTGCGAATTCTAAATTTTCAAAAGTAAACGACTGCGCATTCTAAATTTTCAAAAGTAAACGACTGAGAATTCTAAATTTTCAAAAGTAAACGACTGAGAATTCTAAATTTTCAAAAGTAAACGACTGAGAATTCTAAATTTTCAAAAGTAAACGACTGAGAATTCTAAATTTTCAAAAGTAAACGACTGAGAATTCTAAATTTTCAAAAGTAAACGACTGCGAATTCTAAATTTTCAAACGTAAACGACTGCGCATTCTAAATTTTCAAACGTAAACGACTGAGAATTCTAAATTTTCAAAAGTAAACGACTGAGAATTCTAAATTTTCAAAAGTAAACGACTGCGCATTCTAAATATTCAAAAGTAAACGACTGCGCATTCTAAATATTCAAAAGTAAACGACTGCGCATTCTAAATATTCAAAAGTAAACGACTGCGCATTCTAAATATTCAAAAGTAAACGACTGCGCATTCTAAATATTCAAACGTAAACGACTGCGCATTCTAAATATTCAAACGTAAACGACTGCGCATTCTAAATATTCAAACGTAAACGACTGCGCATTCTAAATATTCAAACGTAAACGACTGCGCATTCTAAATATTCAAACGTAAACGACTGCGCATTCTAAATATTCAAACGTAAACGACTGCGCATTCTAAATATTCAAACGTAAACGACTGCGCATTCTAAATATTCAAAAGTAAACGACTGCGCATTCTAAATATTCAAAAGTAAACGACTGCGCATTCTAAATATTCAAAAGTAAACGACTGCGCATTCTAAATATTCAAAAGTAAACGACTGCGCATTCTAAATATTCAAACGTAAACGACTGCGCATTCTAAATATTCAAACGTAAACGACTGCGCATTCTAAATATTCAAACGTAAACGACTGCGCATTCTAAATTTTCAAACGTAAACGACTGAGAATTCTAAATTTTCAAAAGTAAACGACTGAGAATTCTAAATTTTCAAAAGTAAACGACTGAGAATTCTAAATTTTCAAAAGTAAACGACTGAGAATTCTAAATTTTCAAAAGTAAACGACTGCGAATTCTAAATTTTCAAAAGTAAACGACTGCGCATTCTAAATTTTCAAAAGTAAACGACTGAGAATTCTAAATTTTCAAACGTAAACGACTGAGAATTCTAAATTTTCAAAAGTAAACGACTGAGAATTCTAAATTTTCAAAAGTAAACGACTGAGAATTCTAAATTTTCAAAAGTAAACGACTGAGAATTCTAAATTTTCAAAAGTAAACGACTGAGAATTCTAAATTTTCAAAAGTAAACGACTGCGCATTCTAAATTTTCAAACGTAAACGACTGAGAATTCTAAATTTTCAAACGTAAACGACTGAGAATTCTAAATTTTCAAAAGTAAACGACTGCGCATTCTAAATATTCAAAAGTAAACGACTGCGCATTCTAAATATTCAAAAGTAAACGACTGCGCATTCTAAATATTCAAAAGTAAACGACTGCGCATTCTAAATATTCAAAAGTAAACGACTGCGCATTCTAAATATTCAAACGTAAACGACTGCGCATTCTAAATATTCAAACGTAAACGACTGCGCATTCTAAATATTCAAAAGTAAACGACTGCGCATTCTAAATATTCAAACGTAAACGACTGCGCATTCTAAATATTCAAAAGTAAACGACTGCGCATTCTAAATATTCAAAAGTAAACGACTGCGCATTCTAAATATTCAAACGTAAACGACTGCGAATTCTAAATATTCAAAAGTAAACGACTGCGCATTCTAAATATTCAAAAGTAAACGACTGCGCATTCTAAATATTCAAAAGTAAACGACTGCGCATTCTAAATATTCAAAAGTAAACGACTGCGCATTCTAAATATTCAAACGTAAACGACTGCGCATTCTAAATATTCAAACGTAAACGACTGCGCATTCTAAATTTTCAAAAGTAAACGACTGCGCATTCTAAATTTTCAAAAGTAAACGACTGAGAATTCTAAATTTTCAAAAGTAAACGACTGAGAATTCTAAATTTTCAAAAGTAAACGACTGAGAATTCTAAATTTTCAAAAGTAAACGACTGCGCATTCTAAATTTTCAAAAGTAAACGACTGAGAATTCTAAATTTTCAAAAGTAAACGACTGAGAATTCTAAATTTTCAAAAGTAAACGACTGAGAATTCTAAATTTTCAAACGTAAACGACTGAGAATTCTAAATTTTCAAAAGTAAACGACTGCGAATTCTAAATTTTCAAACGTAAACGACTGCGCATTCTAAATTTTCAAACGTAAACGACTGAGAATTCTAAATTTTCAAACGTAAACGACTGAGAATTCTAAATTTTCAAAAGTAAACGACTGAGAATTCTAAATTTTCAAAGTAAACGACTGAGAATTCTAAATTTTCAAAGTAAACGACTGAGAATTCTAAATTTTCAAAAGTAAACGACTGCGAATTCTAAATTTTCAAAAGTAAACGACTGCGCATTCTAAATTTTCAAAAGTAAACGACTGAGAATTCTAAATTTTCAAACGTAAACGACTGAGAATTCTAAATTTTCAAAAGTAAACGACTGCGCATTCTAAATATTCAAAAGTAAACGACTGCGCATTCTAAATATTCAAAAGTAAACGACTGCGCATTCTAAATATTCAAAAGTAAACGACTGCGCATTCTAAATATTCAAACGTAAACGACTGCGCATTCTAAATATTTCAAACGTAAACGACTGCGCATTCTAAATTTTCAAACGTAAACGACTGCGAATTCTAAATTTTCAAAAGTAAACGACTGAGAATTCTAAATTTTCAAAAGTAAACGACTGAGAATTCTAAATTTTCAAAAGTAAACGACTGAGAATTCTAAATTTTCAAAAGTAAACGACTGCGCATTCTAAATATTCAAAAGTAAACGACTGAGAATTCTAAATTTTCAAAAGTAAACGACTGAGAATTCTAAATTTTCAAAAGTAAACGACTGAGAATTCTAAATTTTCAAAAGTAAACGACTGCGAATTCTAAATATTTAAAAAGTAAACGACTGCGCATTCTAAATATTCAAAAGTAAACGACTGCGCATTCTAAATATTCAAAAGTAAACGACTGCGCATTCTAAATATTCAAAAGTAAACGACTGCGCATTCTAAATATTCAAAAGTAAACGACTGCGCATTCTAAATATTCAAAAGTAAACGACTGCGCATTCTAAATATTCAAAAGTAAACGACTGCGCATTCTAAATATTCAAAAGTAAACGACTGCGCATTCTAAATATTCAAACGTAAACGACTGCGAATTCTAAATTTTCAAAAGTAAACGACTGCGCATTCTAAATTTTCAAAAGTAAACGACTGCGCATTCTAAATATTCAAACGTAAACGACTGCGCATTCTAAATATTCAAACGTAAACGACTGCGCATTCTAAATTTTCAAACGTAAACGACTGCGAATTCTAAATTTTCAAAAGTAAACGACTGAGCATTCTAAATTTTCAAACGTAAACGACTGAGAATTCTAAATTTTCAAAAGTAAACGACTGAGAATTCTAAATTTTCAAAAGTAAACGACTGAGAATTCTAAATTTTCAAAAGTAAACGACTGAGAATTCTAAATATTCAAAAGTAAACGACTGCGCATTCTAAATATTCAAACGTAAACGACTGCGCATTCTAAATATTCAAACGTAAACGACTGCGCATTCTAAATTTTCAAAAGTAAACGACTGCGCATTCTAAATATTCAAAAGTAAACGACTGCGCATTCTAAATATTCAAACGTAAACGACTGCGCATTCTAAATTTTCAAACGTAAACGACTGCGCATTCTAAATTTTCAAAAGTAAACGACTGAGAATTCTAAATTTTCAAAAGTAAACGACTGAGAATTCTAAATTTTCAAAAGTAAACGACTGAGAATTCTAAATTTTCAAAAGTAAACGACTGAGAATTCTAAATTTTCAAAAGTAAACGACTGCGCATTCTAAATATTAAAAATTAAACGACTGCGAATTCTAAATTTTCAAACGTAAACGACTGCGAATTCTAAATTTTCAAAAGTAAACGACTGCGCATTCTAAATATTCAAACGTAAACGACTGCGAATTCTAAATATTCAAACGTAAACGACTGCGCATTCTAAATTTTCAAAAGTAAACGACTGCGCATTCTAAATTTTCAAACGTAAACGACTGAGAATTCTAAATTTTCAAAAGTAAACGACTGCGCATTCTAAATATTCAAACGTAAACGACTGCGAATTCTAAATATTCAAACGTAAACGACTGCGAATTCTAAATTTTCAAACGTAAACGACTGCGCATTCTAAATTTTCAAAAGTAAACGACTGCGCATTCTAAATTTTCAAACGTAAACGACTGAGAATTCTAAATTTTCAAAAGTAAACGACTGAGAATTCTAAATTTTCAAAATTAAACGACTTATAATTATAAATTTTCAAAAGTAAACGACTGAGAATTCTAAATTTTCAAAAGTAAACGACTGCGCATTCTAAATATTCAAAAGTAAACGACTGAGAATTCTAAATTTTCAAAAGTAAACGACTGAGAATTCTAAATTTTCAAAAGTAAACGACTGCGCATTCTAAATATTCAAAAGTAAACGACTGCGCATTCTAAATATTCAAAAGTAAACGACTGCGCATTCTAAATATTCAAACGTAAACGACTGCGCATTCTAAATTTTCAAACGTAAACGACTGCGCATTCTAAATTTTCAAACGTAAACGACTGAGAATTCTAAATTTTCAAAAGTAAACGACTGAGAATTCTAAATTTTCAAAAGTAAACGACTGAGAATTCTAAATTTTCAAAAGTAAACGACTGAGAATTCTAAATTTTCAAAAGTAAACGACTGCGCATTCTAAATATTCAAACGTAAACGACTGAGCATTCTAAATTTTCAAACGTAAACGACTGAGAATTCTAAATTTTCAAAAGTAAACGACTGAGAATTCTAAATTTCAAAAGTAAACGACTGAGAATTCTAAATTTTCAAAAGTAAACGACTGAGAATTCTAAATTTTCAAAAGTAAACGACTGCGCATTCTAAATATTCAAAAGTAAACGACTGCGCATTCTAAATATTCAAAAGTAAACGACTGCGCATTCTAAATATTCAAAAGTAAACGACTGCGCATTCTAAATATTCAAAAGTAAACGACTGCGCATTCTAAATATTCAAAAGTAAACGACTGCGCATTCTAAATATTCAAAAGTAAACGACTGCGCATTCTAAATATTCAAAAGTAAACGACTGCGCATTCTAAATATTCAAAAGTAAACGACTGCGCATTCTAAATATTCAAACGTAAACGACTGCGCATTCTAAATTTTCAAACGTAAACGACTGCGAATTCTAAATTTTCAAACGTAAACGACTGCGCATTCTAAATTTTCAAACGTAAACGACTGAGAATTCTAAATTTTCAAAAGTAAACGACTGAGAATTCTAAATTTTCAAAAGTAAACGACTGAGAATTCTAAATTTTCAAAAGTAAACGACTGAGAATTCTAAATTTTCAAAAGTAAACGACTGCGCATTCTAAATATTCAAAAGTAAACGACTGCGCATTCTAAATATTCAAAAGTAAACGACTGCGCATTCTAAATTTTCAAAAGTAAACGACTGCGCATTCTAAATATTCAAACGTAAACGACTGCGAATTCTAAATATTCAAACGTAAACGACTGCGCATTCTAAATTTTCAAACGTAAACGACTGCGCATTCTAAATTTTCAAAAGTAAACGACTGAGAATTCTAAATTTTCAAAAGTAAACGACTGAGAATTCTAAATTTTCAAAAGTAAACGACTGAGAATTCTAAATTTTCAAAAGTAAACGACTGAGAATTCTAAATTTTCAAAAGTAAACGACTGCGCATTCTAAATATTCAAAAGTAAACGACTGCGCATTCTAAATATTCAAACGTAAACGACTGCGAATTCTAAATTTTCAAACGTAAACGACTGCGCATTCTAAATATTTCAAACGTAAACGACTGCGAATTCTAATTATTCAAAAGTAAACGACTGCGCATTCTAAATTTTCAAAAGTAAACGACTGCGCATTCTAAATTTTCAAACGTAAACGACTGAGAATTCTAAATTTTCAAAAGTAAACGACTGAGAATTCTAAATTTTCAAACGTAAACGACTGAGAATTCTAAATATTCAAACGTAAACGACTGCGAATTCTAAATATTCAAACGTAAACGACTGCGCATTCTAAATTTTCAAAAGTAAACGACTGCGCATTCTAAATTTTCAAACGTAAACGACTGAGAATTCTAAATTTTCAAAAGTAAACGACTGAGAATTCTAAATTTTCAAAAGTAAACGACTGAGAATTCTAAATTTTCAAAAGTAAACGACTGAGAATTCTAAATTTTCAAAAGTAAACGACTGAGAATTCTAAATTTTCAAAAGTAAACGACTGAGAATTCTAAATTTTCAAAAGTAAACGACTGAGAATTCTAAATATTCAAAAGTAAACGACTGCGCATTCTAAATATTCAAAAGTAAACGACTGCGCATTCTAAATATTCAAAAGTAAACGACTGCGCATTCTAAATATTCAAAAGTAAACGACTGCGCATTCTAAATATTCAAAAGTAAACGACTGCGCATTCTAAATATTCAAACGTAAACGACTGAGAATTCTAAATTTTCAAAAGTAAACGACTGAGAATTCTAAATTTTCAAAAGTAAACGACTGCGAATTCTAAATTTTCAAAAGTAAACGACTGCGAATTCTAAATATTCAAAAGTAAACGACTGCGCATTCTAAATATTAAAACTTAAACGACTGCGCATTCTAAATATTCAAACGTAAACGACTGCGCATTCTAAATTTTCAAAAGTAAACGACTGCGCATTCTAAATATTCAAACGTAAACGACTGCGCATTCTAAATATTCAAACGTAAACGACTGCGCATTCTAAATTTTCAAAAGTAAACGACTGCGCATTCTAAATTTTCAAAAGTAAACGACTGAGAATTCTAAATTTTCAAAAGTAAACGACTGCGCATTCTAAATATTCAAACGTAAACGACTGAGAATTCTAAATTTTCAAACGTAAACGACTGCGCATTCTAAATATTCAAACGTAAACGACTGCGCATTCTAAATTTTCAAAAGTAAACGACTGAGAATTCTAAATTTTCAAAAGTAAACGACTGCGCATTCTAAATTTTCAAACGTAAACGACTGAGAATTCTAAATTTTCAAAAGTAAACGACTGAGAATTCTAAATTTTCAAAAGTAAACGACTGAGAATTCTAAATTTTCAAAAGTAAACGACTGAGAATTCTAAATTTTCAAAAGTAAACGACTGAGAATTCTAAATATTTAAAAGTAAACGACTGCGAATTCTAAATATTCAAAAGTAAACGACTGCGCATTCTAAATATTCAAAAGTAAACGACTGCGCATTCTAAATATTCAAAAGTAAACGACTGCGCATTCTAAATATTCAAAAGTAAACGACTGCGCATTCTAAATATTCAAAAGTAAACGACTGCGCATTCTAAATATTCAAACGTAAACGACTGCGCATTCTAAATTTTCAAAAGTAAACGACTGAGAATTCTAAATTTTCAAAAGTAAACGACTGCGAATTCTAAATTTTCAAAAGTAAACGACTGCGCATTCTAAATATTCAAACGTAAACGACTGCGCATTCTAAATATTCAAAAGTAAACGACTGCGCATTCTAAATATTCAAACGTAAACGACTGCGCATTCTAAATATTCAAACGTAAACGACTGCGCATTCTAAATATTCAAACGTAAACGACTGAGAATTCTAAATTTTCAAACGTAAACGACTGAGAATTCTAAATTTTCAAAAGTAAACGACTGAGAATTCTAAATTTTCAAAAGTAAACGACTGAGAATTCTAAATTTTCAAAAGTAAACGACTGAGAATTCTAAATTTTCAAAAGTAAACGACTGCGAATTCTAAATATTCAAAAGTAAACGACTGCGCATTCTAAATATTCAAAAGTAAACGACTGCGCATTCTAAATATTCAAAAGTAAACGACTGCGCATTCTAAATATTCAAAAGTAAACGACTGCGCATTCTAAATATTCAAACGTAAACGACTGCGCATTCTAAATTTTCAAACGTAAACGACTGAGAATTCTAAATTTTCAAAAGTAAACGACTGAGAATTCTAAATTTTCAAAAGTAAACGACTGCGCATTCTAAATATTCAAACGTAAACGACTGCGCATTCTAAATATTCAAAAGTAAACGACTGCGCATTCTAAATTTTCAAACGTAAACGACTGCGCATTCTAAATATTCAAACGTAAACGACTGCGAATTCTAAATTTTCAAACGTAAACGACTGCGCATTCTAAATTTTCAAAAGTAAACGACTGCGCATTCTAAATTTTCAAACGTAAACGACTGCGCATTCTAAATTTTCAAAAGTAAACGACTGAGAATTCTAAATTTTCAAAAGTAAACGACTGCGAATTCTAAATATTTAAAAGTAAACGACTGAGAATTCTAAATTTTCAAAAGTAAACGACTGAGAATTCTAAATTTTCAAAAGTAAACGACTGAGAATTCTAAATTTTCAAAAGTAAACGACTGAGAATTCTAAATTTTCAAAAGTAAACGACTGAGAATTCTAAATTTTCAAAAGTAAACGACTGCGAATTCTAAATATTCAAAAGTAAACGACTGCGCATTCTAAATTTTCAAAAGTAAACGACTGCGCATTCTAAATATTCAAACGTAAACGACTGCGCATTCTAAATTTTCAAAAGTAAACGACTGCGCATTCTAAATATTCAAAAGTAAACGACTGCGCATTCTAAATATTCAAACGTAAACGACTGCGCATTCTAAATATTCAAACGTAAACGACTGCGCATTCTAAATTTTCAAACGTAAACGACTGCGCATTCTAAATATTCAAAAGTAAACGACTGCGCATTCTAAATTTTCAAACGTAAACGACTGCGCATTCTAAATATTCAAACGTAAACGACTGAGAATTCTAAATTTTCAAAAGTAAACGACTGAGAATTCTAAATTTTCAAAAGTAAACGACTGAGAATTCTAAATTTTCAAAAGTAAACGACTGAGAATTCTAAATTTTCAAAAGTAAACGACTGAGAATTCTAAATTTTCAAAAGTAAACGACTGAGAATTCTAAATTTTCAAAAGTAAACGACTGAGAATTCTAAATATTCAAAAGTAAACGACTGCGCATTCTAAATATTCAAAAGTAAACGACTGCGCATTCTAAATATTCAAAAGTAAACGACTGCGCATTCTAAATATTCAAAAGTAAACGACTGCGCATTCTAAATATTCAAAAGTAAACGACTGCGCATTCTAAATATTCAAAAGTAAACGACTGCGCATTCTAAATATTCAAAAGTAAACGACTGCGCATTCTAAATTTTCAAACGTAAACGACTGAGAATTCTAAATTTTCAAAAGTAAACGACTGCGAATTCTAAATTTTCAAAAGTAAACGACTGCGCATTCTAAATATTCAAAAGTAAACGACTGCGAATTCTAAATATTCAAACGTAAACGACTGCGCATTCTAAATATTCAAAAGTAAACGACTGCGCATTCTAAATATTTAAAAGTAAACGACTGCGCATTCTAAATATTCAAACGTAAACGACTGAGAATTCTAAATTTTCAAAAGTAAACGACTGAGAATTCTAAATTTTCAAAAGTAAACGACTGAGAATTCTAAATTTTCAAAAGTAAACGACTGAGAATTCTAAATTTTCAAAAGTAAACGACTGCGAATTCTAAATATTCAAAAGTAAACGACTGCGCATTCTAAATATTCAAAAGTAAACGACTGCGCATTCTAAATATTCAAAAGTAAACGACTGCGCATTCTAAATATTCAAAAGTAAACGACTGCGCATTCTAAATATTCAAAAGTAAACGACTGCGCATTCTAAATTTTCAAACGTAAACGACTGAGAATTCTAAATTTTCAAAAGTAAACGACTGAGAATTCTAAATTTTCAAAAGTAAACGACTGCGCATTCTAAATATTCAAACGTAAACGACTGCGCATTCTAAATTTTCAAACGTAAACGACTGCGAATTCTAAATTTTCAAACGTAAACGACTGCGCATTCTAAATATTCAAAAGTAAACGACTGCGAATTCTAAATATTCAAAAGTAAACGACTGCGCATTCTAAATTTTCAAAAGTAAACGACTGCGCATTCTAAATATTCAAACGTAAACGACTGCGCATTCTAAATTTTCAAAAGTAAACGACTGAGAATTCTAAATTTTCAAAAGTAAACGACTGCGCATTCTAAATATTCAAACGTAAACGACTGAGAATTCTAAATTTTCAAACGTAAACGACTGAGAATTCTAAATTTTCAAAAGTAAACGACTGAGAATTCTAAATTTTCAAAAGTAAACGACTGAGAATTCTAAATTTTCAAAAGTAAACGACTGAGAATTCTAAATTTTCAAAAGTAAACGACTGAGAATTCTAAATTTTCAAAAGTAAACGACTGAGAATTCTAAATTTTCAAAAGTAAACGACTGCGCATTCTAAATATTCAAAAGTAAACGACTGCGCATTCTAAATATTCAAAAGTAAACGACTGCGCATTCTAAATATTCAAAAGTAAACGACTGCGCATTCTAAATTTTCAAAAGTAAACGACTGCGCATTCTAAATATTCAAAAGTAAACGACTGCGCATTCTAAATATTCAAACGTAAACGACTGCGCATTCTAAATATTCAAACGTAAACGACTGCGCATTCTAAATTTTCAAACGTAAACGACTGCGCATTCTAAATATTTCAAAAGTAAACGACTGCGCATTCTAAATTTTCAAACGTAAACGACTGCGCATTCTAAATATTCAAACGTAAACGACTGAGAATTCTAAATTTTCAAAAGTAAACGACTGAGAATTCTAAATTTTCAAAAGTAAACGACTGAGAATTCTAAATTTTCAAAAGTAAACGACTGAGAATTCTAAATTTTCAAAAGTAAACGACTGAGAATTCTAAATTTTCAAAAGTAAACGACTGAGAATTCTAAATTTTCAAAAGTAAACGACTGAGAATTCTAAATTTTCAAAAGTAAACGACTGAGAATTCTAAATTTTCAAAAGTAAACGACTGCGAATTCTAAATATTCAAAAGTAAACGACTGCGCATTCTAAATATTTAAAAGTAAACGACTGCGCATTCTAAATATTCAAAAGTAAACGACTGCGCATTCTAAATATTCAAAAGTAAACGACTGCGCATTCTAAATATTCAAAAGTAAACGACTGCGCATTCTAAATATTCAAAAGTAAACGACTGCGCATTCTAAATATTCAAAAGTAAACGACTGCGCATTCTAAATATTCAAACGTAAACGACTGAGAATTCTAAATTTTCAAACGTAAACGACTGAGAATTCTAAATTTTCAAAATTAAACGACTGCGAATTCTAAATTTTCAAAAGTAAACGACTGCGCATTCTAAATTTTCAAACGTAAACGACTGCGAATTCTAAATATTTAAAAGTAAACGACTGCGAATTCTAAATATTCAAAAGTAAACGACTGCGCATTCTAAATATTCAAAAGTAAACGACTGCGCATTCTAAATATTCAAAAGTAAACGACTGCGCATTCTAAATATTCAAACGTAAACGACTGCGCATTCTAAATTTTCAAACGTAAACGACTGCGAATTCTAAATATTCAAAAGTAAACGACTGCGCATTCTAAATTTTCAAACGTAAACGACTGCGCATTCTAAATTTTCAAACGTAAACGACTGAGAATTCTAAATTTTCAAAAGTAAACGACTGAGAATTCTAAATTTTCAAAAGTAAACGACTGAGAATTCTAAATTTTCAAAAGTAAACGACTGAGAATTCTAAATTTTCAAAAGTAAACGACTGAGAATTCTAAATTTTCAAAAGTAAACGACTGAGAATTCTAAATTTTCAAAAGTAAACGACTGAGAATTCTAAATTTTCAAAAGTAAACGACTGAGAATTCTAAATTTTCAAAAGTAAACGACTGCGAATTCTAAATATTCAAAAGTAAACGACTGCGCATTCTAAATATTCAAAAGTAAACGACTGCGCATTCTAAATATTCAAACGTAAACGACTGCGCATTCTAAATATTCAAACGTAAACGACTGCGCATTCTAAATATTCAAAAGTAAACGACTGCGCATTCTAAATATTCAAACGTAAACGACTGCGCATTCTAAATATTCAAACGTAAACGACTGCGCATTCTAAATATTCAAAAGTAAACGACTGCGCATTCTAAATATTCAAACGTAAACGACTGCGCATTCTAAATTTTCAAACGTAAACGACTGAGAATTCTAAATTTTCAAAAGTAAACGACTGCGAATTCTAAATTTTCAAAAGTAAACGACTGCGCATTCTAAATATTCAAACGTAAACGACTGCGCATTCTAAATTTTCAAACGTAAACGACTGAGAATTCTAAATTTTCAAAAGTAAACGACTGAGAATTCTAAATTTTCAAAAGTAAACGACTGAGAATTCTAAATTTTCAAAAGTAAACGACTGAGAATTCTAAATTTTCAAAAGTAAACGACTGAGAATTCTAAATTTTCAAAAGTAAACGACTGCGAATTCTAAATATTCAAAAGTAAACGACTGCGCATTCTAAATATTCAAAAGTAAACGACTGCGCATTCTAAATATTCAAAAGTAAACGACTGCGCATTCTAAATATTCAAACGTAAACGACTGCGCATTCTAAATTTTCAAACGTAAACGACTGAGAATTCTAAATTTTCAAAAGTAAACGACTGCGAATTCTAAATTTTCAAAAGTAAACGACTGCGCATTCTAAATATTCAAACGTAAACGACTGCGCATTCTAAATATTCAAACGTAAACGACTGCGCATTCTAAATATTCAAACGTAAACGACTGCGCATTCTAAATATTCAAACGTAAACGACTGCGAATTCTAAATTTTCAAACGTAAACGACTGAGAATTCTAAATTTTCAAAAGTAAACGACTGCGAATTCTAAATTTTCAAAAGTAAACGACTGCGCATTCTAAATTTTCAAAAGTAAACGACTGAGAATTCTAAATTTTCAAAAGTAAACGACTGCGCATTCTAAATATTCAAAAGTAAACGACTGAGAATTCTAAATTTTCAAAAGTAAACGACTGAGAATTCTAAATTTTCAAAAGTAAACGACTGCGAATTCTAAATTTTCAAAAGTAAACGACTGAGAATTCTAAATTTTCAAAAGTAAACGACTGAGAATTCTAAATTTTCAAAAGTAAACGACTGAGAATTCTAAATTTTCAAAAGTAAACGACTGAGAATTCTAAATTTTCAAAAGTAAACGACTGAGAATTCTAAATTTTCAAAAGTAAACGACTGAGAATTCTAAATATTCAAAAGTAAACGACTGCGCATTCTAAATATTCAAAAGTAAACGACTGCGCATTCTAAATATTCAAAAGTAAACGACTGCGCATTCTAAATATTTAAAAGTAAACGACTGCGCATTCTAAATATTCAAAAGTAAACGACTGCGCATTCTAAATATTCAAAAGTAAACGACTGCGCATTCTAAATATTCAAAAGTAAACGACTGCGCATTCTAAATATTCAAAAGTAAACGACTGCGCATTCTAAATATTCAAAAGTAAACGACTGCGCATTCTAAATATTCAAAAGTAAACGACTGCGCATTCTAAATATTCAAAAGTAAACGACTGCGCATTCTAAATATTCAAAAGTAAACGACTGCGCATTCTAAATATTCAAACGTAAACGACTGCGAATTCTAAATTTTCAAACGTAAACGACTGCGCATTCTAAATTTTCAAAAGTAAACGACTGAGAATTCTAAATTTTCAAAAGTAAACGACTGAGAATTCTAAATTTTCAAAAGTAAACGACTGAGAATTCTAAATTTTCAAAAGTAAACGACTGAGAATTCTAAATATTCAAAAGTAAACGACTGCGCATTCTAAATATTCAAAAGTAAACGACTGCGCATTCTAAATATTCAAAAGTAAACGACTGCGCATTCTAAATATTCAAAAGTAAACGACTGCGCATTCTAAATATTCAAAAGTAAACGACTGCGCATTCTAAATATTCAAACGTAAACGACTGCGCATTCTAAATTTTCAAACGTAAACGACTGCGAATTCTAAATATTCAAACGTAAACGACTGCGAATTCTAAATATTCAAACGTAAACGACTGCGCATTCTAAAATTTCAAACGTAAACGACTGCGAATTCTAAATTTTCAAAAGTAAACGACTGAGAATTCTAAATTTTCAAAAGTAAACGACTGAGAATTCTAAATTTTCAAAAGTAAACGACTGAGAATTCTAAATTTTCAAAAGTAAACGACTGAGAATTCTAAATTTTCAAAAGTAAACGACTGCGAATTCTAAATATTCAAAGTAAACGACTGCGCATTCTAAATTTCAAAAGTAAACGACTGCGCATTCTAAATATTCAAACGTAAACGACTGCGCATTCTAAATATTCAAACGTAAACGACTGCGAATTCTAAATATTCAAAAGTAAACGACTGCGCATTCTAAATATTCAAAAGTAAACGACTGCGCATTCTAAATATTCAAAAGTAAACGACTGCGCATTCTAAATTTTCAAAAGTAAACGACTGCGAATTCTAAATATTCAAAAGTAAACGACTGCGAATTCTAAATATTCAAAAGTAAACGACTGCGCATTCTAAATATTCAAAAGTAAACGACTGCGCATTCTAAATATTCAAAAGTAAACGACTGCGCATTCTAAATATTCAAAAGTAAACGACTGCGCATTCTAAATATTCAAAAGTAAACGACTGCGCATTCTAAATATTCAAACGTAAACGACTGCGCATTCTAAATATTCAAAAGTAAACGACTGCGCATTCTAAATTTCAAAAGTAAACGACTGCGCATTCTAAATTTTCAAACGTAAACGACTGCGCATTCTAAATTTTCAAAAGTAAACGACTGCGCATTCTAAATATT